>NC_057718.1:77340980-77360158 GCF_004010195.1 Chiloscyllium plagiosum | reverse complement strand
GACCCCCTGAAGTCCACCCTCCACCCAGTGAGACCCAAGGGGTACCCACTGCCCCAAAACTCAGACAACTGAGAGCTGCGATCCTCTGACAGTCCCATTGTCAGACACAGAACTGGACGGTGCGGACCCTTGCCTTGGCTCAATGACTCCAGAGCAGGTAAATGACCACAGTGAGAGCCTGGATAGCTACCTCAGCCCAGCGAGGGTCCAGCAGTTCGTGCTCACCATGCTGATGCAGATAGCTTCCCCAGAGACAGGACAGTCAAATGGACAACGGTAACCCCATAAACTGGAATTAAAAAAGGTTCATTTGCTATAGTATAACAGGGCACCCACTCAGTAGGTGGGTTCTGCTGAAGCCACAGCTAAATAATAAGAGACTGGATGGTTAATAAAGGGAACTGTAAATAGGATAACTGTAAATTCGAGTAATTCAATCTGTTCTTTGTAATGTTAAGACATGCAATGTATATACCTATGAACGACATGACAAATTGTACAAGTACCAAAGATTTATTTCTATGAATAAAGTATATTTTGAAATAAAAACAAAGTGTACTGCCTGCAGGATTTCCCTGGGGCAGGCTACTTTGACGTCACGTTCAGGAGCGTGAAGCAATGCGAGCAGCTCCTGAAGGTCTTCAAGGAAAAGGAAGGGGAGCTGCTGTTCTCCATCTTGTCGGCGGTCCCCTTGTGTGTGCTTCCTGCACAGAGGAGTCGGGTTGTTACGGTCCACATGTACAACCCCTACGTGCCAGCAACCGATGTCCTGACGTTCCTGGGAAGATATGTGCAGGTTGAGGGACAAAGCACCGATGTGGTTGACCCTTTCGGGATCTGGACCAGCAAACGACAGGTCAAGGTAACCCTGAGGGTTGATGCCAGCGGGAATATCCTCCACCCACCCTCCAGCATTGCTATCGGAGGGAGCAAAAGGTACATGACTTATGCAGGGCAGCTGAAAGTGTGCCGAACCTGTGGGAGGTCAGGCCACATGGCGGCGGACTGCAAGGTCACGATCTGTCGGAACTGCAAGAAGGAGGGCCACCCGACCAAAGAATGCAAGGAGGAAAAGAACTGCAATCTGTGTGGGGAGGCGGGCCACGTGTACAGGGCCTGCCCAAGACGAGGGGCCGCCACCTACGCGCAGATGGCCGGAGGTGGGCCACTAAAGGATGGCAAGGCACCACAAACAGGCAAGGGAATGGTGTCTGGGGGCACGCAAAATGAAGGACAGGCCGGAGCAGAGCAGATGACAGCTACCGGAGAGGGACAGCTGCCGAGCGAAGCTCCGACAGGACAGGCGGAGGAGGAGGAAGTGGAGAACGGAAAGAAGGAGGCAGAGGAATGGACCGTGGTGCAAAACAAGAGGAGGAAAACCCACCCGGCCACCAAGACCTACCAGAAAAAGGGGGAAAGGCAGCTGCATGGGGAAGACATGGACAGCTCTTCGGAGGGTGAGGACGGGCGTAAGGAGAGTCGTCACCAAAAGAAGAGGCAGAGCGCTGCGAGGAGAAAGGAGAGCAGCAACTGCCAACCAAGGGACGAACCTCCTGAGGAAATGGGAAACTACCATCCCCCACCAGGTGAAAGCAGAGGGCCTCACCGCCACACAGCTCCAGGTCACTGGGAGCAGCGACCCTCTGACAGACAACGTGGACCCTGGCCGCGGCCCGATGACATCAAAGCGGGCAAATGGGCCAAGTGAGGAGCTGGACAGCTAGCTCAGCCCTGCGAGGATCCAGCAGTTCGTGTTCTGCATGGGGATGCAGACAGCTACCCCAGAGGGGCAGGATCAGCGACAATCGGACATGGGTAACCTTACAACTTGTTAACAAAATGGGGTTAAAAATTGCAACTATTAATGTGCGCAGCATAAAATCTGCTCGCGATGTGTTTCAACACTGGCCTTCTTGGCCAACGTGAAAGCCGATGTCCTGTTTCTGCAGGAGTGTGGGATACTGCACCTCAGCAGATACAGGAGATGGTCGAGCTTGTGGGCCCATGGGTGGTCGGGGGGCAACGATAACCGCTCCTCAGGCCTGGGTATTCTGTTGCGAGGAGGCAACTTCACCATCTCCGAGGTTAAGAAGGTGGTAGGTGGGCGCCTCCTCGTCGCTGATGTTACATACAGAAACGCTCCCATGAGACTAATCAACATGTACGCCCCAGCGAGTAAGAGTGAACGGTTGGCCGTCCTGCAACAACTTCCACTGTTGCTGGCTACGTCCAGGCCGGTCATTCTGGCCGGAGACTTCAACTGTATCATTGATGCAGATGGACGATCCGGCGGGGGGGACAGTAAACTGGACGCCACGTCCACAGCCCTGATGGACACGGTCAAAGATGCCAAGCTGCATGATGTCTTCAGCACCCCTGCAGACGGAGCGCAGCGTAGATACACCTGGTCACGGGCAGACGGGTCTATCCGCTCAAGGATAGATTACCTGTTTGTGTCCCGAACGCTCTCGGTCAGATCCACCGACGTCAAGCCGGTGTTCTTCTCTGACCACTGCCTCCTGCTGGCCGACTGTCACCTAGCGGACTGGTGGGAAACAATAAAAGGGAACATCAAGAGGTTCTTCATCCTCAAAGGTGTTCAGGAAGCGAGAGAGGCGGGGAAAACTGTCCCAACTCCAGGAAAGTATGCAGAACCTGCTCCTGCTGCAGACGTTGGGGGTCGATGTCACGGAGGACCTCCAGGTGAAGGGCCAGCAAGCCTCGCTCTTTGCCTCAGAGGCCTCCAAGATAATCTTCCGGTCCAGAGTCCGCTCAGTGGAGCAGGACGAGAAGTGCTCACGTTTCTTCTTCCAGAAGGTGCACAAAGAGAGCTCCGTGCTCAGCAGCCTGAAGGAAGAAGATGGCTCGATAACGTCATCTAAGGCTGACATCATGAGGATCAGTAAATCCTTCTATGCCAGTTTGTATGACTCGAAGCCAACCGACAGCGCGGCCTCCCAGTTGTTCCTGTCCTCTATCACGGAGGTCCTAGACGACGGAACATGAGAGAGGCTGGACGAGCCGCTATCTCTGGATGAGCTGACCAAGGCCCTCGAGTCCTTCGAAAAGAATAAAACTCCCGGGAGCGACGGCTTACCGGTCGAGATCTATTCCGGTCTTTGGGACTTGATTGGCCAGGACCAGCTGGAGGTGTATGTCAGTATGCTTCGGGCAGGTACCATGAGTGAATCCATGAGGAAAGGCATCATCACCCTCATCTACAAGCAGAAGGGGGAGAAGGAGGAAATTAGAAATTGGAGACCGATCTCACTGTTATACACAGACTACATAATCTTGTCAAAGGTCATCGCCAACCGGGTCAGGTCTGCTCTGGGATCGGTGATTCACCCTGACCAAACCTGTGCTGTACCGGGCAGGAAGATCGCTGAGAGTCTCGCACTCCTCAGAGATACGATTGCCTAGTGCAGGACAGGGGGGTGGACACCTGCCTCATCAGCCTGGACCAGGAGAAAGCTTTTGACTGATATCGCATACATATATGAGGGATGTCCTCTCCAAAAAGGGCTTCGGGGAGGGAATCGCTAATTGGATCAGACTGCTCTACACCAACATTGTCAGTGCAGTCTCAATCAATGGGTGGGAATCAGATTACTTCCCAGTCAGATCTGGAGTCAGGCAGGGCTGCCCTCTCTCTCCTGCCTTGTTTGTGTGCTGTATAGAACCATTTGCCGAGTCCATCAGGAAGGATGCGAGCCTGAGAAGGGTGACTATTCCTGGCAGCGGGGGCCTGCATGTTAAGGCCTCCCTGTACATGGATTATGTCGCCGTTTTCTGCTCGGATCCGCTGTCCGTGCACAAACTCGTGTGCATCTGTGACCAGTTCGAATGTGCCTCGGAGGCCAAGGTAAACCGAGGCAAGAGCGAAGCCATGCTCTTCGGGAACTGGGCCGAGCAATCCTCTATCCCCTTCACCGTCAGGACTGACCACCTGAAGGTGCTGGGTATTTGGTTCGGGGGGGGGCTGGGGTGTGCGCCAAGACCTGGGAGGAGCGGATCAGGAAGGTGAGACAGAAACTAGGCAGATGGGAACAACGGTCACTCTCCATCGCGGGTAAAAACCTGGTCATCAGGTGTGAGGTACTCTCAGTATTGTTATACGTGGCACAGGTCTGGCCTATCCCCAGAACCTGTGCTGCCGCAGTCACCCAGGCCATCTTCCACTTCATGTGGAGATTAAAGATGGACCGGGTCCGAAGAGACATAATGTACAAAGACCGGTGCAGTGGGGGAAAAAAACATGCCCAATGCCACCCTCACCCTGATGGCCACCTTTGTGTGTGGCTGCATCAAGCTGTGTGTGGATCCCCGGTACGTAAACACCAAGTGTCACTACGTACTGAGGTTCTACCTGTCCCCGGTGTTGCGAAGGATGGGCCTGGCCTCGCTGCCGCGGAACGCTCCGAGTAGTTGGACCGTTCCGTTTCACCTGTCCTTCGTGGAGAAGTTTATGAAGAAAAACACCTTTGACCACAAGTCCATCAGGAAGTGGTCAGCACATAGTGTCCTTGAGACCCTTCGGGAAAAGGAGAGGGCGGATCCTGTCAAGCGGTTTCCTGAGCAGACTGTCAAAGCCATTTGGCAGAATGCCTCATCGCCAGAACTTTCCACAAGCACCAAGACATGGCTTGGCTGGTGGTGAGAAGGGCTCTGCCTGTGAGATCCTTTATGCACGCCCGGACTCTCAGCCGCACCGCACGCTGCCCTCGAAGCGGCTGCGGGGGGGACGAGACTGTCACACACCTCCTTCTGGAATGTGCCTATGCAGAGGAAGTCTGGAGAGGAATGCAGTGGTGATTATCGAGGTTCATCCCGAGCAGCGCCGTGATGCGGGACTCCGTGCTCTACGGTCTGTTCCCCGGGATGCACACCGAGACGAACATCAACTGTGCCTGGAGGATCATCAACTCGGTGAAGGACGCTCTCTGGGTGGTCCGAAACCTGTTGATCTTCCAGCTGAAGGAGTTGACCCCAACTGAGTGTTGCAGACTGGCACATTCCAAGGTCCAGAACTACGTGTTGAGGGATGCACTGAAGCTTGGGGCAGCTGCCGCCAAGGCGCGGTGGGGAAAGACCACCGTGTAACATCTGCCTGCCTAAGAAGAACAGAGGGCCCACGCAGTCATTTGGGCTCTGCTGGCGCCTCAGCTTAATGTAATCGCACCAACCTGTAAATAAGAATGATTACTCTGTTTCGATATGCAAAGAAATGGAATGTGTACATATGTATGACATGTCCAGTTGTATAGATCAAAGTATTTATGAATAAAGTATATTTTTGAAATAAAAAAAAACTTCAGTTTTTAAAATGATCGCTTCCTAGTTGGAAATCCTAGCCCACGTGTTAATGGATAGACAATAAGACTGAGACTGGTTGCCCAGGCAACTCCAAGTTGGATCCTCTCCGTGATCTTTGACCCCGAGTGAACGCTCCCTCCACAGGCCGGAACGCAGGAAGTGACGCAGAGGCTACTGTGATGATCATGGATGCGTGCTGTTGCCTAGCGACCTTGAAGACGGTTTAGAATCGAGCGGTCGAGTTATCGACAGCCAGCACCGGCAGTAGAGGAACCGGGAATAGGAGGTGAGTGTCAGTCAGGGGAGCTTCGAGAGGAGAGGGTTGGAGTGTGGGCAGTCTCGAGGGAAAGAAAATGAGGAGAGGAAGGGCAATGAGGTAGAGAGTGAGGGGCGAGAGGACATTCGGAAGGGGCCGCGGGGAGTGAGGGGACGCAGGTAAGAGGAGGGACCAAGGGGAGGGAAGGGAAAGTGGATGAATATGCCGGCATGAGAGGTGGAGGTGAGGGAGGGGGGTACGCAGGGAAAGGGATGAGAGAGTATATGGCAGCAAGGGGAGATGGGAGCTTTAGGAGTTGAGAAGAGAATAGTGGAGCCAAGGGTGAGGTTGAGCTTTTCACTGTGGCAATGCACGGTAGTGGCATGGGTGGAGTAGAGGGGAGAGGCTGTGATGCAGAAGGAGGGCTGCATGGGGAACATGGTAAAAGAAAGGGTGTATTGGGGGCTGAAGGAAGGTGGTGCAAGTGGGCACACCAAGGGGAGTTGAGATGGAGAGGGGAGGGGCTGTATGTAGGGTCAAAGGGAAGGAGTGTGTGGTAGTGAGGGAATGAGGGAGTGTGTGGAGGCAAAGGGACAAGGAGTGTGTAGCAGCTTTGGGTGGGTGCAAGAAGTGAGGGAAGGTAATGTATGTTAGCAATGGGAAGGTGATCATGGCAAGATGGGCTAGTGGTGGTAAGGATGGGAGGCTGTATGTAATGTTTTTGTTGACAACTGGAGTCATGTCCATCTTGAATATTTCTTTGTCATTTGTGGGATGTGACGATCTGTGACCAGGCCAGTCTTTGTTGCTAATTCCTAATTTCCCACAGAAACACATATGAAGGTACAGCAGGTAATCAGGAAGGAAAATGGCATTTTGGCATTTATTGCTCAAGGATAGAATATAAAATTAGGGAAGTGTTGCTGCACTAGTGTAAGGCATTAGTGAGACTGCCTCTGCCTCTGAAGTATTGCATACAATTTTGGTCACCTTACTTAAGGGATGTAGTTATACCGGAGGCAGTTCAGACGAGGTTCACTAGATTGATTCCAGAGATGATTTTGTCTTCTGAAGAGAGATTAAGCAGTTTAGGGCTATACTCTTTGCAGTTTATAAGAATGAGAGGAGATCTAATTGAGGTCTACAAGATGCTAGAGGGCATTCTACAAAATAGATGTAGAAAAGATGTTTCCTCATCTGGGGCAACCTAGAACAAGAAGTCATAGTTTTAGTTTAAGGGGTAACAGATTTAAACCAGATAAAGAGAAATTAATTCTGTCAAAGTCGTGAATGTGCAGAATTCACTACTCTATAGTGCGGTGGATGCTGGGACATTGAGTAAATGTGGGGAGGAGATAGACAGATCTTTAAATAGTAATGGGTTGAAGGTCTGTAGAGAGTGACCAAGATGAGATCAGCCATGATCATTTCAAATGGTAGTGCAGGCTCGAGGGGCTGAATTTCCTGCTATGTTCCTTGTTCTTATGTTTATCTTTGATCTGATTCTTGCATCATTTAAACTCAGGCCTTATTAACCCTTACTAGCTACAATGCCCTGTGGCACGGTGGCTCAGTGGTTAGCACTGCTGCCGCACAGTGCCAGGGACCCAGGTTTGATTCCAACCTCAGGCAACTGTCAGTGTGGAATTTGCACATTCTCCCCAGGATTCTTCCCGTGTCTGCATGGGTTTCCCCCAACAGTCCAAAGATGTGCAGGTCAGGTGAATTGGCCATGCTAAATTGCCTATAGTGTTCAGAGATGTGTAGGCTAGATGCATTAGTTAGGGTAAATGTAGATTGATAGATGTAGGGGAATGGGCCTGGGTAGGATACTCTTCGTAGGGTCAATATGGACTTGTTGGGCCAAATGGCCAAAATCCACACTGTTGGGATTCTAATTCCAATTCTGTAGATGAACAGAGGTATCTTGAGCTATAATAGCTTATTTGTACATGAACAGTTTATGGTCAATTTTGGATTTGCTAGGTAGACCAAGCCTAATTCTTGATTGATTTCTTTAAAAACAGTAATTGTCTTCCTCCTATCATTCTTTTACATGCAAATCATTTTAGGTAATTGTCCATTTTATAACAGCTTACCTCTTTTTGTTTACCAGTTCCAAAGATCTGTACCAAGATGATGGTGTAACAATAAACAAATAATGCATTTGCTTAGAACATATAGTGTCACCTCCTTGTAGTTAACTATTACCCTAAATGTCTGAATTGATACATCTGAATCAGATATTTTGGAGATAATGTCCTTTAGCTACAAGAGCCATATGACTATACAACAACTGTTGATATCTAAAACAAATTAAACCTCAAAATAATCTCACAAACTAATATACTTAGACCTATCATTTAGGTGAAAGTGGGTATTGCAGATGCGGAGGTTAGAGTCAAGATTAGAGTAGTGCTGGAAAAGCACAGCAGGTCAGGATGCTTCCGAGGAGCAGAAAAATCGACGTTTTGGTCAAAAGCCTGATGAAGGGCTTTTGCCTGAAATGTTGATTTTCTTGCTCGGATGCTGCCTGACCTGCTGTGCTTTTCCAGCGCTACTATAATCTTGACTGTTAGACCTACCACTTAGCTAGCTGCGCCTTTGAGTAAACATATATTTTCTTTCAAATTACTCTCGTATGTTAACCCAAGTATACATTAGCTGAGTTGTAAAATAGCAATCAGAAAATCAATGCCCTACTTTTCACCTGGCTTTCTTCATTAACTGAAAATAAATGCTTTGGAATTGTCCATAATTAAACAAAATATAATTTAGTTCCTGACTTTCTTATGTGAAAATAAACAATGATCGAAAAGAAACCTCAATCCTACAGATGTCTCAGAGCAGCTCCAGGCTATTCTTCTGCAAGAGGGAGAACAACTAAAGGCTATGGATCACAATGATATCAATGATAAGGAAAGAGGGATGACGTCCTTAAAGCATATTTTAGGCAGTTAGGAAAGGAATTAAAAAGTAGCACTCAAAAGCACTAAGCTCAGGATTATTCCCTGTGGTAGTGTGCACAGGAATAGAAAGATTGAGCAATTGAATGCATGACAGGAGAATTTGTGTAGTAGGGAGGGGATCAGATTTCTGAGGCATTGGGACTATTTCTGGAGCAGATGAGGTTTGTATAAGACAAACAGGTTGTACCTTAACAGGAATATGATTAGCATGCTCATCGGGGCATTTGCGAGTACTGTTGATGAGGGTTTAAACTAGATTTGCAGAAAATGTGAACCTGCAAGAAAGCTGGGAACGGAGGGACACAATGGATAACAGAAAGTTAAAAAGATGCAAATAAATTAGAAGGCAGATAAAATGAAGGCAAATGCTAATAGGATCAGAAAACAGAATTATATTCAAACAAACAAAGTTGAGGAAGATTTAGTATCATGTAATAAGAAGAGGCCAATTGTAATTTGGCAGTTAAGGGCACAATAGGATTGAGTTTTACATTGTTTGAAAATGATAGAATATCTTAATTACCCTATGTCCAGAATTTGATGATAGACAGCAATGGCTAATATTGCGTGGTCTACAATAAATATGTAATACAAAAAGTGAATCAACCATGGCAACAAAAGGAAGTTAAAGATTGCATCCGATTAAAATAAGTGGTTTGTAAGATTGCCAGAAAACGCCCAAGGATTGGGAGCAATTTATAATCCAGCAACAGATAACCAACAAATTGATTAAAAAAAGAAAATAAGTGAATGTGAATGTAAATGTAAACTAGTGAGTAACAAAAAGACACAACCATAAAAGCTTTTTTAGGTATATGAAAAGGAAAAGGTTAGCAAAGTCAAATGTGGGTCCATTTCAGATGGAGACAGGAGAATTTGTAATGAAGAATTAAACAATTACTTTGTGTCAGCATTTACAGGGGGAACTGCAGAAAATTTCCTGGAAATACTAGGGAAACGAGGGAGTTGTGAAGAAGTTAGGGCGGCACGGTGGCACAGTGGTTAGCACTGCTGCCTCACAGCGCCAGAAACCCGGGTTCAATTCCCGACTCAGGCGACTGACTGTGTGGAGTTTGCACGTTCTCCCCGTGTCTGCGTGGGTTTCCTCCGGGTGCTCCGGTTTCCTCCCACAATCCAAAAATGTACGGGTCAGGTGAATTGGCCATGCTAAATTGCCCGTAGTGTTAGGTTAAAGGGGTAAATGTAGGGGTATGGGTGGGTTGCGCGTCGGTGTGGACTTGTTGGGCCGAAGGGCCTGTTTCCACACTGTAAGTAATCTAATCTAATCTAACAATAGTATTTATGAAAAGGTAGGGCTCAAAACTAAGTGGATTAGTTAGCATGCAGTTACATACTATTTAGTAGATTCATTAGTAGTCATCTTTAAAAATTCTATAGATTCCTGCAAACTGAAGAATAGCAAGTACAGCCTCACTATATAAGAAAAGAGGGAGAGAAAACCAAGACTACAGGCCTGTTAGTTTGGTGTTAATAGGGAACAGAAGAAAACATTCAGCCTATTGAAGCTACTATGCCATTCAAAGCGATCATGACAGATTTGATATTCCTCAACTCTACTTTTCTACTTTTCCCCATGATAAGCCAACCATGGTTAACCAGAGAAGTTCAAGAAAGTATCATATCAAAAGAAGAAACATACAACGTGGCAAAGATAGTGGTAAGCCAGAGGATTGGGAATATTCATGATTTTTGAGAAGATTTGTAGCTCAGGTCGATGATATGGATGTAAGTTAGCTCACTGAGCTGGAAGGTTTGTTTTCAGATGTTTTGCCACCATGACTAGGTAACATCATCAGTGAGAGCCTCCAGTGACGTGCTGGTGGTATGTTCCACCTCTATTTATAGGTCTTGATTTCTTAAGGTGTGTGATGTCATTTCTGTTTTTTTGTTTCCCCAAGGAAAGGTAGATGGGGTCTAAATCGATGTGTTTATTGATAGAGCTCTGGCTAGATTGCCAGGCTCCTAGGAATTCTCGTGCATGTCTTTGTTTCACTTGTCCAAGGATGTGTGTGTTGTCCCAGTCAACGTGGTGTCCTTCTTTGTCTGTACGTATAGAAACTAGTGATAATGGGTTATGTCTTTTGGTGGCTAGTTGGTGTTCATACGTCCTGGTGGCAAGTATTCTGCTTGTTTGTCCAATAGTGTTTTTTCACAGTCCTTGCATGGTATCTTTGTAAATGACATTAGTTTTGCTGGTAGTATCTAATGGATCTTTTAGGTTCATTAGTCACTGTTTAAGTGTGTTGGCAGGTGGTTTGTGGGCTATCATGATGCCAAGGTGTCTGAGTAGTCTGGAAGTCATTACATTACATCAAAAACATATCAGAAATGTGGCTATAGTTTTTGGTTGTGTTGTGTCTGCCTGTTTGGGTTTGTTTCTGAGGAATTGGCAGATTATGTTTATTGGGTACCTGTTTTTCTTGAAAATATTATATAGGTATTTTTCTTCTGTTCTTTGTAGTTCTTGGATGCTGCAGTGTGATGTAGCTCCTTGAAATAATATCTTGCTGCAGCTCCGAATGTGGGTATTGGGACAATTGTTTCTGAAGTTAAGTATTTGGTCTGTGTTTGTTGTTTTATTTCTAAGAATGGGAGTCTATTGTCGTTCACCTCCTCTTTTTGAATTTTATGCCTGTCAGGATATTGTTGATGGTGTTGAATGTTTTCACTAATTTGTTCCGTTTTGTGATGACAAAGGTGTCATCCATGTAGTGGACCCAAAGTTTGGGTTGGATAGATACTTTGTTCTATTCTCTGCAATACTGCTTTAGCTATGAGCCCTGATCTTGGAGATCCCATGGGTGTTCCATTGCTTTGGTGTATAGGTTTTGTTATTGAATGTGAAGTGGGTGGTCAGACACAGGCTTGAGGATGTTGGCTTGCTGATGAGGTTTGTGCTGTCTGGTGTTTGTGGTATTGGTTTTCCTAGTAGTGATGCCAGTGTTTCTTTGGCTAGGTCGATGTTAATTGATGTGAAAAGAGCTGTAATGTCAAAGGAGACCATTGTTTCGTCCTCTTCTATCTTGGTGTTTTGAATATATTCAGGAGTTCTTGGGTGGAGTGAATGGAGTGGCGTGAATCTTCAATTAGGTGTTTTAGTTTTTGGTGAAGTTCCTTGGCTAGTCTGTATGTTGGTGTACCAGGTAGAGAGACTGTGGGTCTGAGGAGGGCCCCAGGTTTGTGTATTTTTGCCAATCTGTAGAAGCATGGTGTGTTTGATCCATCTGATTTCATATTTTGGAAGTCTGTCCTCTTTAATTCTCCCAATCTTTGAAGTCCTATTAACAAGGATGAGGTTCTGTTTTCTAATTGTGGGGTCAGGTCTATCACCACTTGCGAGTAAGTGTCAGTATCTGAAAGCAGAGCATTTGCCTTTTTAAGGTAGTCTGATTTGTTTAGAATAATGGTCTTGTGTCTCTTGTTTTCAGGTAGGCTAACGATATTGCTGTATTCTCAAAACCAGTAAAAGACAATCAAAATAAAATGAAGAGGGAAAAGATAAATCTTGAGAGTAAACTTGCAAGCAATAGCAAGATGGATAGCAATCGTTTCTTTAAATACATAAAAAAGACAGAAGTCAAAGCAAACATAGACACCTATGAGAACGAGGTTAGGAAAATGATAATGAGGAACTAAGAAATGACAGAGGAGTTGAATAAATACTTTGCATCAGTCTTCACAATAGAAGACACTTATGTAACTCAGCAGTATATTCAAATAAGGTATAATTGACACCAAAGGAGGGAAATGTTGAGTGGAAGTTTAGGTTCTCAAGATGTGCTAGTTAGCATTGACCTCCAGCCACCATGAAGAAATTGCTGAACCAGTGCAAGGAATAATGTCAATGATATTCTGCCCAATTTTACATTCCTTACTGGTTTGCCAATCGTTCCAGCTGGAGTTCAGTCTTATGATAACTCCGTCATAAAGAGAGTTTTGAGGAATGTTTTAAATGAGAAATCAAAGATTTTTCCATTTTAAACTATTTAAGGAGAAAATTCTGGAATTTGGAGCTTGGTGCCAGTAGTCAGACCAAGAGTATTTGACTGTACTAGAGGATTATAGATCAGGAAAGGTTTATAGAGGGAGGCAGTATAAAGATTCTAGTAGGTTGGTGGACTGGGAGTCAATACAAATAGTATAAATACGATGAATGGAAGCAAATATGGTGCAAATTTTAAAAATGGGTAGGAGGATTTGGATGAATTTGAGTTGATAGGTGTGTAAGATAGACTGGACAGGAGACTGTGTGGATAGCCAAGTTTTTAAAAGACAAATATTTTCTGGTAGTAAATGGAGTAGGGAAGAGACCAGTATTCTCTATTGTATTTCTTTCCTTTTGTTGTTATAATCAACATTATCATCAGCTTCTTCCCTGACTACTCCTGACGATCCCTCTCATTCATGGAATGGATCCATAGGAAAGGATTATATAAGCCAAGAATGATTGAATGAATGGAACAGAAAATGGTAT
The DNA here is from genome assembly GCF_004010195.1 of Chiloscyllium plagiosum. NCBI lineage: Eukaryota > Metazoa > Chordata > Chondrichthyes > Orectolobiformes > Hemiscylliidae > Chiloscyllium > Chiloscyllium plagiosum. Next base: position 77,347,122 of record NC_057718.1, on the reverse strand, counting down.
GAAAGCTTACGGTTTGTGCTACTTCACAGGGATGCTGCAATGACTGACTAGTCATGGAACAATCAACTTGGTACAAGCTCTGTGCCACTGATACTGGATGCCCAACTGTTAGAATGGAATTCAAAACCAGAACTCCTTGCCCTGTTTCTTGATGAAGCAAACACCTTAATATCGCGAGTACTGCAGCATCTTGTGGAGACTGGCTGTAAGTTTCTTTTGTAAGATTAAGTGTATTATGTGAGGGCTAGTGGTTGAGGGGTTCTTTATAGGTGGCATTGAACTAATGTATAAGATCTAATTAAGATCTGGCATGCAGTATAAGGCTTTGCTAGAAGCTCTGAAACTTGTAAACAAACTTGCTTACATAATATTTTTATAATGGTGCAGAGAACATGACTGACATCACTGTGGTTATGAATTATCTTTTTGTGATCTGTTTTATCAATATCATATTTAAAGCTTTTGTTATTGATACTTCAATGGTATGATTAATTCTCAATTTTTTATACAGGGTTGTAGAATCAGTAGTTCTTTTTCAAAATGCAATTTGTGAATGGGTGATGTTGTTTGAGCACTTCCACACATGTCATTGTTACTATAGGCCTATAGGTTGTGCACATGAATGAATGGAAATCGAAGGACCCTGAATTAGCATGGAATGTATGAGGAACTTATTGGGGATAGTGGACAGGTTGAGTGTTCTCATGGGAGCTATGGTGATATATGCAAACATGAGTTGGCACAGAGGAGCTGTAGTGGAATAGTTAAAATGGTTTTCACTTACCTTTTCAAAAAGTTCCTGAATCAAAACTATGGAGCCATAAGTGGACAAGGAAATGTGTACCCTACAATGAAGCCTGCCCTCATCCCGTTCCAAAGAGAATTGAAATACTAGGAATAGGGTGGGAATGCTGGAATTGGGACCCATTTGTCATATTTAGACAGGTTCTTAGTCCTTTCGGTTTTGGAAAACGTCAACCCTCAGACTCTCACTGTATCTGAACATGTGCAGGGAGTGCTTCTCACTAGTATTGTGGCATAAGTAAACACAGCCAAAAATTAAAAGTTAAGAAGGCAAAGAAGAACAATGAAAATGAACAATGCACAATGGTGAACAAATGTAAGTTAGTTAAATATTTTACAGGCACAGCAATAGAATGGGGAGTGATGGCCTAGTGGTGTTTTCACTGGGTGATTAATCCAGAGACTCAGGTAATGTTCTGGGGACCTAGGTTCAAATCCTACTACAGCAAATGGTAGAATTCGAATTCAACAAAAATCTGGAATTAAGAGTCTAATGATGACCATGACTCCATTGTCAATTGTTGGAAAAACCCATTGGTTCACTAATGTCCTTCAGGGAAGTAAACTGCCATCCTTACCTGGTCTGACCTACATGTGACTCCAGACCCATAGCAATGTGGTTGACACTTAACTGTCCTCTGTGCACTTAGGGATAGGCAATAAATGCTGGCCTAGTGAGCGAGATCCTCATCCCAAAAAAAATGTGGAATAGGGAATAGGACCATTTAAGGGAGAAACAAGATAATACCATAATGGGTGGCTCAGTGGTTAGCACTGCAGCCTCACAGCGCCAGGGACCCAGGTTCGATTTTAGCCTTGGGCGACTGTCTGTGTGGAGTTTGCACATTCTCCCTGTGTCTGCATGGGTTTCCTCCGGGGGCTCCGGTTTCCTCCCACAGTCCAAAGATGTGCAGGTCAGGTGAATTGGCCATGCTAAATTGCCCATAACGTTAGGTGCATTAGTCAGAGGGAAATGGGTCTGGGTGGGTTTCTCTTCAGAGGGTCGATGTGGACTTGTTGGGCCAAAAGGCCTGTTTCCACACTGTAGGGAATCTAATCTAATCTAAGTAACAATAGCGAGATGACAGAAATATTAAAGCTAAATTCAATATTTGGAAGATACAACATGTGGGAACAAAATTAATTGATGAGGACTGTGTTTTTAAATAAAAATAAGAGGATGTATTGACTAAACTAAGCAAGCTCTGATGGTGAGACAGCTGGACTGAATAAATTACAATCATTTATTTTAAGGCAATCTAAAGAAGATTCAGTAAAGGTATTACTATTGATACTTAATAATTCATTAGCAGTTGTAATACCAACAGATTGGGTGAAAGCCCAATGCAAACCGTACATTTAAAAGGGGAACAATATATCCAGAGAATTACAGATCATTCTTCTTATATCAGTGGTAAGGAGAAAAATGGTATTCTTACTCTTGGAGAGTGTGGATCGTATTCAAATAATTACCGGAATCGGTGAGTGGTGAAAATAGCCTTTTATTCAGCAATCACAGCACAAGCACGAGGTGGCAATAGAATCCTGAAATACAGTTCTTACAAGAGCACCTTTATACCATAGTTCTTACATTTATTAAAATTCCATTACTATGGTGTTACATTGTTCTATCTATAGTAGACAAAGGTTGAAGGGCTTCTGTTCTGGGAGGCAGGAGATGGGTTAAAACGTGCTAAATGCTGATTGGATTAAGAGTGTCTGTCCTGTCTGCTTGCATAATTAAGAGGTGTTAATCCTTTTGTCTTTGAAGTTAGTAAATGTTTTTAAAAAAATAGGCCTGCTTACTGTAGGTCTAAATAAGTTAAAAATTGTACCTATACTTTAAAAAAATACAGGACTTTAAACTGATTATCACAGCTGGTTTGTGAGATTTGTTTACTATTTGCTGATATGAGTTTCATTCATTCATGCAATTTAATGGAAGCACTGTTTTGTCAGTTAGTTAAAGGGATAATGGCCCAGTTAAAAGGTACACACTAATTGGGAATCTATTCAGGTCCAGGAGCTGGTCGGTAAGGGCTGCTTAATATAATGTTTGTGGAGTCTTGATGGGGATGATATTGTTCTGTATGCCAAACGTATTCAGAGGTAAACACTGCTTGTGGCGAGGGCTGATGATGTATGAAAATGCAGTAATTTTGAAATGGGTTGTTTTGAGTAGAAAGGGCTGTTTTAAATTTGGATAGTAAAATATACTACAGAATCGCGGTTGGTTGGTTGGTTGAATGAAACGGACGGACGGACGAACGAACGAACGAACGACCGAACGGACGGACACCCTGTATTAATGAATATAGTGAGCTGATGAGTGCGTTAAGGATAACGTATAACACAATATCTCATAATATGATATCTCACAAGAAAATAGTAGAACATATATAGAAACAATAATAATGAATAGTTAGCATAGATTTTTGCAGGCAAAACTTGTTTGATTGATGTTATTGATTTTATTGGCAGGATTAAGAAAGCAGACAGCAGTACTGCAGAAAATGTAATTAATCCAGATTTTGAAAATGTCTTTAATAAAATGTCTCTAATGTACTGATGAATAAAAATCACTGAATTTGGAGTCAGGTGACAAGTTGCAGATTGGATTGCTAGGATGCTTCAAGACAGAAAGCAGAAGGTGTGATTAAAGAAGTAGTTATTCAGAGTGGCAGAGGATGAGAAGTGTCTACCCACAGAATCAGTGCTGGGATCACATCTATTCACAATTTATGTGAATGATTTGGACTTTGGAATCATAACAATGATTTAGGGCGGCACGGTGGCTCAGTGGTTAGCACTGCTGCCTCACAGCACTAGGGTCCCAGGTTCAATTCTGGCCTTGGGCGACTGTCTGTGTGGAGTTTGCACATTCTCCCCGTGTCTGTGTGGGTTTCCTCTGGGTGCTCCAGTTTCCTCCCACAGTCCAAGGATGTGCAGGTCAGGTGAATTGGCCATGCTAAATTGCCCATAAGTTAGGTGCAATAGTCAGAGGGAAATGGGTCTGGGTGGGTTACTCTTCAGAGAGTTGGTGTGCACTGGTTGGGCCGAAGGGCCTGTTTCCACACTGTAGGGAATCTAATCAAATTTCTAAATTTGTACATGATGCCAGTTTCTGGTGAGAAGTGGAGTGGTCAATTCTGAAGAGAAATGTAAAAAATTACAGGGATGTGCAAATAATTGGTAAATAAAGTTCAACACCGTTTTCAAAGGAAGAAATTAGGTGGAAGTCTAGGTGGAATAGAAGAATAGAGCAGTACAATTACACAAATCGCCAAATTACACCGTTTAGCAAGGTCATAAGAAGAACAAGTACTAGGCTTTATTATTAGAAGGGCTGAAGTAATCAAGTTATACTAAACCTGTATTAAAACTTTAATTAGACTACATTTTAAATTACCGTGTGCAGCTTTTATCACTATATGAAAAGGATATAGAGCAACTGCAGAGCTGACAGAAGATTTACAAGGATTATTCCAAAAATATTTGGGCATACATATCAGAAAGGATCGACAGGCTGTGACTCTTTTCTCTTGACAACAGAAGGCTGAGAGGTGATCGAACAGAAGCCTACAAAATTATGAAAGGCTTTTGGAGAATGGATACAGAGAGGAAGTTTCACATTGTTAGGAAGAACATATCTAGAGTTCATCAATATAAGGTAATCAAGAAATCCAATAGGGAATTTCAGAAGAAACAGTTTTACACAAAGAGTGGCGAGGATGTGGAATACTCTCTCAGGATGTATTTGAAGCAACTTTATGGGGAAACTGTGAAAACATTTGTGGCAGAAGTGAATAGATGACTACATTAGATGAGGAAAAATGGGAGGACTTTCAGTAGAGCATGGACACCCGCATTGAGTCATTGGCCTGACTGGCTTGTTTTTGTGTTGTACATCCTATATAATCATTTGAAATCAATTACATCATCTTTTATTCCTCTTGAAGAAGTTCTTCTCCATTTTCAACTCTATTCTATCTTTTTAAGAAAGATAATCTACAAAATTTGGGGACAACTTACTTAATATCGAGGAAGCAAGGATCAGACAGGGCTTTAGAAGGTTCCAAGGTAACCAGGAAGGAACTGAAGAATGGACTTGGAGGAGCTAGAAGGGTACATGAAACTGTTTTAGCAGGTAGGATTAAAAAAAAAGTCCTAAGGCATTCTTCTACACTTGCGTAAGGAACAAGAGGATGGCCAGAGTGCAGATGCTGGAGATCAGAGTCGAGGGTGTGGCGCTGGAAAAGTACAGGCAGCATTCGAGGAGCAGGAGAATCGATGTTTCGGGCATAAGCCCTTCATCAGGAATGAGATTTGTGGGCCAAGGAGACTGACATAAAAATGGGAGGGGATGGAGCAGATAGGTGGGAAGGAAGATGGACAGGTCAAGAGGCAGTGCTGAGTTGAAAGGTTGGATCTGGGATAAGGTGGGCTGACTTTCGTTTCTCTGGCCCCCAACGACTCATCTTCACCATGGACATCCAGTCCCTATACACATCTGTCCGCTATGACAAAGGTCTCCAAGCCCTCCGTTTCTTTCTCTCCTGTTGTCCCCACCAGTGCCCTTCCACTACTCTCACTTGTTTGGCTGAACTGGTCCTCATCCTCAATAATTTCTCCTTTGAATCTTCCCACTTTCACCAGACCAAAGGGGTAGCCATGGGCATCTGCATGGACCCTAGCTATGTCTGTCTCTGCATCGGGTATGTGGAACGGTCCATCTTCTGCCACTACATTGCCCCATTTTTTCCTCCGCAACATTGATGACCGTATCAGCGCCACCTTGTGCTCTCACGAGGAGGTTGAATAGGTCATCAACTTCATCAACAAGTTCCAACCCGACCTTAAAGTCACCTGGACCATCTCAAACACCTCTCTCCCCTTCCTGGATCCCTCCATCTCAAACCCCAACACAGCCATCTACAAACCCACTGATTCCCACAGCTATCTGGACAACACCTCCTCCCACCCTGCTTCCTATAAAAACGCTATCCCTTATTCCCAATTTCTTCAGTTCCGCCGCATCTGCTCCCAGGAGGGCAAGTTCCACCACAGAACATGCCTGATGATCATCCCCTTCAAAGACCGCAAATTCCCCAGCCACATGGTCAATGGTGCCCTCCAACGCATATCAGCCACTTCCCACACCCCCGTCCTTGATCCCCACCCCTCCAACCGTTAAAGGACAGAATCGCCCTGGTCCTCACCTTCCACTCCACCAACCTATTATACATTGCATCATCATCCACCATTTCTGCAACCTACAAACAGACCCCACTACCAGTGATATGTTCTGTAAAGGCCATTCCCTCTGGCAGACTCTTGT
>NC_057718.1:77326708-77340968 GCF_004010195.1 Chiloscyllium plagiosum | reverse complement strand
TGCCCAAGGCCCCAAAGGAGCCATCCGCATCTGTCAGAGATTTACTTCCACTTCCACACACGTCATTTATTATATCGATTGCTCCCGATGTGGTCTCCTCCTCATTGGGGAGACAGGACACCTACTTGCAGAATGCCTCCGAGAACGTCTCCAGGACACATGCAAGAAACAACCCACCGGCCCGTGGCTGAACACTTTAACTCCCCCAAGGACATGCATGTCCGAGGCCTCCTCCATTGCCAAACCCTTATCTCCTGCCACCTGGAGGAAGAACACCTCATCTTCCACTATGGGACCCTCCAACCACATGGGATCAATGTGGATTTCACCAGTTTCCTCATTTCTCCTTCCCCCGATCTTATCCCAGATCCAACCTTCCAACTCAGCACTGCCCTCTTGACCTGTTCTACCCGTCCATCTTCCTGCCCACCTATCTGCTCCACCATCCTCTCTGACCAATCACTTTCACCCCCACCTTCGTTTACCGATTACACTCTCAGCTACCTTACCCCACCCCTCCCCCCAGCTCCACCCCTCCCATTTTTATATCTGCCCTCTTGGCACATGAGCCTCATTCCTGATGAAGGGTTTATGCCTGAAACGTCGATTGTCTTGCTTCTTGGATGCTGTCTGACGGGCTGTGCTTTTCCAGCACCACACTCTCAAGAGTGAGGATAGGGCCAATTCGGGATACTGGAGGGAACTTGTGTCTGGAGTTGGAGGTAGGGGAGGTCTTCAATTAATACTTTGTTTCAGTATTCACTACTGAGGGGTGTTGTGGAGAAAATATAGAGAATCACCAGGAGACAGAGTTCTTCAAGAAGTAGGTACTTTATTTGCAAACACAAAACCGTGACACTGAGAAAGCAGATTCTCGAATGCCCCCGAACCTCAGGGTCCGTGGATTTTTTTTTATCATGTTTCTATTAGCTTATCAGCATGTCCAACTATATTAATCAAAGTCCCTCACTCTAGCTACACAATAAACCAGTGATGTTAGTTCCCATTATCTCTTTAGTTGTACATTCTACTTAATGTTATCCTAATGTCACGGTTAGATATTTATTGCTAACTCTGCTACAGTGATCTTCCATTTCAGACTAACCTGTCATGATAGATATTTAGCTATTCCATCTATTACAATAGTCTCCTGTCTCAAGCTGACTCTACTAACTAATTAAGCCCAATCCTGTCATAATAACACTTAACAGAGTAACTTGCATTATTACTTGTGTTATCTTACCTCGCCATAGTGACCTTTCAGCCTTAACCTTACTCTGCTAATTAGTGTAAGAGCATTCCACTATTCATATCCCATCCTGCCTTTACAGACCACAGATTGCCAGTGGTCTTCATGCTTTAACCCTTCCCATGCTTTCATGTTCATTATTTTCCATAGGGGGACCATGACATTTCTGAGGAAAGCGTGAAATAGACTGATATGTTCAAACGGTTTGATGTTAAGAAGGAGGCTGTGTTGAAAATTTGGAATGGATATATCCCCTGGGCCAGATGGGATATACCCAAGCTAACTACAGGAAGTGAAGGAAGAGATTGCTGTGCCTTTGGCGATAATCTTCACGTCCTCACTGTCCACTGGAGTAGTGCCAGATGATTGTAGGGTGGCAAATGTTATTCAAGAAAGGGAATAGGGATAACCCTGGGAATTACAGACCAGTCAATCTCATGTCAGTGGAGGGCAAAGTATTGGAGAGGATTCTGAGAGACAATATTTATGATTACTTGGAAAACCATAGTTTGATTAGAGATAGTCAGCATGGCTTTGCGAGGGATGGAACATGCCTAACAATCCTTATTGAAGGTAGAGCAGTTGATGTTGTGTACATGGATTTTAGCAAGGTGTTTGGTAAGGTTCCCCATGGTAGGTTCATTTGGTAAGTGAGGAGGCATGGGATACAGGGAAATTTGACTGTAGGGATACAGAATTGGCTGGCCCATAGAAGGCAGAGGGTGGTAGTAGATGGAAAATATTCACCCTGGAGCTCAGTCACCAGTGGTGTTCTGCAGGGATCAATTCTGGGACCTGTGCTTTTTGTGATTTTTACAAATGACTTGAGTGAGGAAGTGGAGGGTGGGTTAGTAAGTTTGCCGATGACACATAGGTTGGTGGAGTTGTGGATACTGTGGAGGGCTGTTGTAGGTTTCAACGGGACAATGACAGGATGCAGAGCTGGGCTGATGAGTGGCAGATGGAATTCAACCTGGAAAAGTGAAGTGATTCACTTTGGAAGGTTGGATCTGAATGCACTTTACAGAGTTAAAGGCAGGATTCTTGGCAGTATGGAGCAACAGAGGGATCTTGGGTTCATTCCATAGATCCCTCAAAGTTGTCACCCAAGTTGATAGGGTTGTTTAAGAATCCTCATTAGCACGAGGATTGAGTTTAAGAGCCACGGGCTTATGCGGCAACTCTATAGAGTCCTGGTTAGACCACACTGGGAATATTGTGTTCAGTTCTGGTCGCCTCATTACAGGAAAGATGTGGAAACTTGAGAGAGTGCAGACGAGATTTACCAGGATGCTGCCTGGACTGGAGGGCATGTCTTATGAAGAAAGGTTGAGGAGCTAGAGCTTTTCTAATTGGGGCAAAGGAGCATGAGAAGTGGCTTGACAGACGTGTACAAAATAGATAGAGTGGATAGCTAGAACGGAAATTTCTGTCATGAGGGGTCATGATTTTAATGTAATTGGAGGAGCGTTTAGGGGAGATGTTAGAGGTAGGCTGTTTACTCAGAGTGGTGGGTGCGTGGAATGCATTGCCAGCAGTGGCAGTAGAGTCAGATACATTAGGGACATTTAAGCAACTCTTGGATAGGCACATGGAAGGTAGTAGTACAATGAAGGGTATGTAGATTTGTCTGATCTTCGAGTAGGATAAAAGTTCAGCACAACATTGAGAGCCAATAGACCTGTAGTGTTCTATGTTTAACACCATCCTTTCCAGCTATCTGACAGTAAACTCAGCTGTTTCGCTGCTTACCTCCTACTGTTTCAGTCAGGTGCTCCAATATTCAGTCAGACTTGACTTTTTGTAATTTATGAGCAGCCAAGCACGTAACTCCAATTTTGAGATTTGCATCTGCCAACATGTATGTAACTGACTTTTTTCATGAGGTACTGGCATTGACTGAAAATTCTGGGTCATTGGTTCAACTTGCAGCTAGGGATTTCAAGACCTGATTTATATATTAAAAAACCCAAGAATTAAGTAGACAGTCACAAAACCAGAATGTAAGTGTAAATCTTTAAATTGTAGCTCGTTGTTTTTGGTTTTATAGCTTTGTGCTCTTTGTGAAAATAGTGAAAAAATGGATGGATTCACAGAATGATTAATTGCCTAACTAGTCACTTGCATTGCATAATATCTTTTAAATCAATCAGTAGGCAGTAGTTTGTCCTGTTAGACGTATTACCAGCTCACAAAATCCATAGGTTTGAGGGCAGGGAGCCACCTCTCCATTCCATGTCACTGTTTTGAATTGAATGACCAAAAATGAGAATAACATCACATGACCAGTGGCTACGTGGAATCCAATTAACAACGTACTTGGCTAAAGATAAGTACATAGTTGCTTTGTACCTGCAAACTATCATTTTGTCTGTTAGGTAAAGCGATTTTGAGATTTTCAAGTAACTTGAACCTACTTACCAATCTAGTAGGAGGGTGTTCACGAACACAACACAATTCCCATCAGTTTGCCACCAGCATTCAGAATCTAGAGTCACAAAGTTGAACAGCATGAAAATAGACCATTCAGTTCAACACGTCCATGCTGACCAGATATCATAAATTAATCTAGTTCTATTTGACAACATTTGGCCCATATCCCTCTAAATCCATCCAGTACATGTACCCATCCAGATGCCTTTTAAATGCTGTAATTGTACCAGCCTCCACCACTTCCTCTGGCAGCTCCTTCCATACAGGGACCATCCTCTGTGTGAAAAGCTTTCCCCTTAGGTTATTTTTTGAATTTTTTCCCTCTTACCTTAAACATGTGCCCTCTGATTTTGGATTCCTCTATCCTGGGAAAAAGACCTTGGTTGTTCACCCTATCCATGTCCGTCATGATTTTATAAATGTCTATAAAGTCACCCCTCCGTTTCCTACATTCCAGGAAAAACAGCCCCAGCCTATTAAGCCTCTCCCTATATCTGAAACCCTCTAACCTCGGCAACATCCTTGCAAATCTTTTCTGAACCCTTTCAAGTTTCATAACATCTTTCCTACAGCAGGGAGACTGGAATTGAATGCAGTTTTCCATTAGCGGCTTAACTAATGTCCTGTACAACATCAACATGGCATGCCAACATCTATACTCAATGCACTGACCAACAAACACAAGTGTACCAAATGCTGCCTTCATTGTCTTATCTACCTGCTACTCCACTTTCAAGGGACTTTGACGCTTACCCTAAGGTCTTTTTGTTTGACAACACTCCCCAGGATCCTACCATTAGGTATATGTCCTGCCCTGATTTGCCTTTCCAAAATGCAACATCTCACATTCTAAATTAAACTCCAACTGCCACTTCTCAGCCCATCAACCCATCTGATCAAGGTCCCATTATACTCTGAGATAACCTTCTTTGCTGTCCACTACAACACCAATTTTGTATCATGTACAAAGGAGGTCATACCTCCTGTATTCACATCCAATATACTTATTTATATTTGGTCTTCACATTTTTTAGACAACCTCTAAACACTGCCCCTTCAGAAATGGAATGCTACTGCTCCATCAATTTAATACATTCATTCCACTAACTAGTGAGGTGTGGTGCTTAATTATTGGCTAGATTGGAGTATTGTATTGTTTTAACTTAACTTTTCAAATTCTCTTGCCCAACATACATTGATTTTGTTTAGATTGAGCAATGGACTTGTCATTATGTTGTGATATAAGAATTATTAATCTTTTATTTCCCTCCCTCTCTCTCTGCCTTTAAAGGATAGTAAGTACTGCATAGAACCATGTCATGTCAATCTGGATCAGAAGATCTAACCAAGTCATTGGTCTTTCGTCTCCATGAAGGCACACCTGAAATTGTGCGTGATGTTCTCCTTGAGCGTGGTTGGGTGGAATTTAATGAGGAAGAACAGGATGAAAATGATTGGAATTTATATTGGCGATCGGGTTTTTCCAATGCAGAGTATGAAAACATTATGCCTTGGCAAAGATTGATCCACTACCCAAAAATCATGGGCATAACTCGAAAAGACAATCTTGCTCGTAATTTAAAGCGTATGTCAGGGGTTTATGGCTCTACAACATATAACTTTAGCCCTATAGCTTTCATTCTTCCCAATGATTACACCAAATTTGTCGCTGAATATACAAAAGACAAGAAGGCAAATGGCGGAAAGCTTGGATACTGGATATGCAAGCCTGTTGATCTCTCTCGTGGTAGAGGAATATTTATATTTCAAGATATTAAAGATTTGACTTACAGCTGTTCTGTTATCGTACAAAAATATATCAGCAATCCTCTTCTTATCTCTGGTTACAAATTTGATTTGCGAATCTATGTTTGTGTCACTAGTTTCTGTCCATTGATAGTTTATATTTATCAAGAAGGTCTGGTGCGGTTTGGGACAGAAAAGTATAGTCTTGCATCTTTAGATAATGTATATGCTCATTTGACAAACACCAGCATCAATAGATTTGGACCTTCCTACACAGTGGATAAAGAACGGGTTGGTTCTGGTTGCAAATGGACAATGAGTCAATTCCGTGCTTTTCTGCATAGTCTTAATATAAATGAACCACTCATGTGGCAGAGGATAAGCAATATTGTGACAATGACTTTGCTAACAATTACTCCCTCCATTCCATCCCCTCCTAACTGTCTTGAACTCTTTGGGTTTGATATCCTAATAGATGAAAACATAAAACCATGGCTTTTAGAAGTAAATTATAGTCCAGCACTAATGGTAGACTGTAATGCTGATGTAATAGTGAAGAAAGGGCTTTTATATGACCTCATTGATCTGCTGAATTATAAAGAGGTCGATAGATTGCGCCAACGTGGTTACCCAAGTCCTTGGCAATATAATATACTTTCTCGGAGCCATCCTTCCTTTTATGTGACTAACTCATTTGGAAATGTGCTGCCTCTTCACTCCAATGCTTCTAAAAAAGCAAAAGAAATTTGGTCCAGTACCCAAAATGATTCACTGTTAGTCTATCGTAAAAATTGTAATCAATCTAATGGGTACAACCAAAGTGAAGATCAAGAGATGGATTCCCAAAAAGTAGAAGAAGAGAACAAATCATCTTATACCAGCAAACAGTTCTCCCACATGCCACGTTCCACTGGGGAAGATTCTGGGAAAAATATCAAGAAGGTATATAGTTCTACAGGTGCTGTGTCTGTCTATTGTTTGGACACTAAGAAATGCATAAAGAATGTGAAGCCCACTAGATCACTGCCAAAGAAAACCTTGACTTCACAGATGAGAGAAAAGATGAACAGAAGTTATATACGCACACAGAATCCAGTGGGCAGAGTAATGTTGCTGGGAGCAAAATATGAACAATCTAATGGGAATTTTCATAAAATGGGCCCAAGATTTCCTTCAGTTGATTTGCAAAGATACAAACTAGCATCTTTTCCTCAGTATAGTCTTTCAGAAGTTGATAAGAAGCCTAAGAACCGCATTGGTGATTTTATACTGACATTTCCATTTAATGAAATAACACTAAAGGCTTCCCGGGACCCTATAAACATAAGGATCATAATGCAGGAATTGCAGAAGATGCCAAAGATATTACAGCAACCAAAGAGTGCAAAAAGTAAAAGTGAGCCCCATCTGGATGGCTCTTCTAATAGAAAAGAATGTTTTGGTTCTTTTCTGTGGGGTCCACGGAATCCTCCATTGCTTAGTGAATGCTGCTTTCAAAATTAAATAGTTGAACTTTTGTTTTAACCCCAGTTACTTTAATTTTATAAATTAAGGTATTAAATTCTTCACAAATGGAAACACAGTTCTTGGGGGTAATTTATTTATTTTTCATTTAAAAATAGTTTACAGGTATTGTAATTTATTTTTGTCTGGAAACCAAACCAACCATTGGGTGCTACTGAACCAGTTATCACAAGTGATAGAAACAAATTTTATTTTCACACAGTATTATATGACAGTTGTAAACATTATTACACAAGAAAATAATGGTCAGCAGATGCCTATTGTGCTATGCAGTAACCATATGACCAGTAAGTGAAATAACAATGTTCTGCTTATTTACAATAGTGTAATACAATGCACTTCACAGTCATTTTCTGATTGTTATTGCAGTAAACTACTGGAAATCATATTGGAGTAAATGTTTAACAATCCGCCTGTAATCTGCTTCACTGCATTGTGTAACTTTGGCTGTATTACTCATTTCTTATAACAGCTCTAAGAAGGAGTGGTTAATGAACTTTATTAAACAAAATAATCTACAATCATTCTGTGTAGTGTATGCCTGTTCTCATTCTCCCAGAGTCCAAATGAGTAATGAATATCCTTAAATTAGAACTAATGTTCCCATTTATTCAAAATATCTTTCGAGATGGAAGCTATCCTTCATGACGAAGACCAATCATGCTGTAAAAGGTTCAGTATTACACCAGACTTTGGTAATGCATCAGGTTGTCTCTTACCTTTCCCACAAATGTTGGCTCCAGGATCAATACCTGCTCTGGTCAGATGCAATCTTTAAATTGTAACTAGTTGTTTAAAGCTTAACTGTGCTTCACTTCAAACACTGCCAGCCATGAATAGCCCTTCACAGTACAAACAGAGTGAGGAAAATGAAACAGAAAAGCTTCTGGTAGTAGAGAGATAGCAGAGATGACACTTTGGATGTTTATTAAATATATTGCCACTTTAGATGCTCATCTATCTGATTGACGGTCATAGTATCAGCAACAATAAGCAAGAAGCTACAAGGTTAACTATCCACAAAGCCATACCATTGTTAGGAACCTGTAAGAAAAAGCAAAACTCTTTCCCTAATACCTAATGGAGCATAACATCTTGATATTGTTCATGTGAACATTTATCAAATAAGAAAATCTAAGGTAGAAGAAAACAAAAATTGCATTTGTTTCTGGATCTAAACTGGAAATGTTTGTTTTTGAATAACAAAAAGTTTGCAGGCAATGAACCACCTGATGAAGGAGCAGGGCTCTGAAATGGTGTGTGATTTTTAACTCCATTCTGCCTGCTATGCCTTCCCCTTCTTGCATCCAAGTGTCCCATTTCTTCCATACTAAGTCCTTAAAAGGTTTATTGATGCAAACATCCAGTGGCTACAGCATGCTGGTATGGCCTCCAGGAATCATTGCAATGTCAGTATTGTTCGCTCAAAGTTCAGTGGTAAAACTTTTCACTTTGTGTGATCTGAACATACCCTAAACCAGGAAGCTTTTTCCCTTTCTACGTCCACTTGATCGTTTATTGATTAGATTAGATTAGATTCCCTAGAGTGTGAAAACAGGCCCATCGGCCCAACAAGTCCACACCAACCCTCTGAAGAATAACCCACCAGTCCCATTCCCCCTTAACTAATGCACCCAACTCTACGGGTAATTTAGCATGACCGATTCACCAAATCTGCACATCTTTGGATTGTGGGAGGAAACCAGTTTTTTGAGTATAGGAATTGGGAAGTCATGTTGAGATTGTACAGGACATTGATGACGCCTCTTCTGGAATGCTGTGTCTAGTTCTGGTTGCACAGTTATAGGAAGGATATTATTAAACTGGAGAGAATGCAGAAGAGATTTACCAGGATGTTGCCGGGTATGGAGGATTTGAGTTATTTTTTTTAAAAAAAAAGGCAGGATAGGCTGGGACCTTTTTTCACTGGAGCGTAGGAAGTTGAGAGTGGTTTATAAAATAGTGAGGAATATAGATGGTAGCTGTCTTTTCCCCCAGATGGTGTATTTCAAGACTGTGGGCACATTTTTAAGGTAAGAGGAGAGAGATTTTAAAAAGACATGGGACAAAACTTTTACAGAGAGGGGTGGTTCGCGTGTGGAATGAACTTCCCAAGAAAGTGATGGATGTGGGAACAATTACAATGTATAAAGGACATTTGTAAAAGTACATGGATAGGAAAGGTTTGGAGGAATATGGGCCGGGAGCAGGCAAGTGGTACTAGTGTAGTTTGAGATTATGTTCGGCATGGACTGAGTGGTTTGAATGATCTGTTTCTGTGCTTTATGCATCTACGACTGTGTCCTGTGTGGTTTGCTGCTTTGTAGTGCCTGATACTGGAGAATTATATCATGGTAAAGGTGATATGCCTTTTGGGAAATGGCCTCATCTTCCTCGTCAGAAGACCACTGCCACATTCCCAGTTAATCAGCACCCATCCTCTACCAGTTCTAGGTGTGCAGAGCACAGCATGCTGGATTATGCAATACAATATGTTTGAGGTGTACTGGAAGCCACCCGCATCACTCCCCAATGGCCTGAACACTTCCCCAGGCTGATCCAAGCATTGCAACCACATCTTCAGGGGGCCCGCCGTTGCTCCACTGTGGCCATTGTGGAAGAATGGGCTGTATTTTAACAACAGTTGATTTCAAGGGCTCCATAAAGGAGTCATCAGCTGTGTTCACAGATGTAAGCCTTTATCGCCCAATGATCATCCTTTGTAAGGCACCTAGTCCTTTAAATGAAATGTGAAAATGAGTATTCTCAAGCATTTGGGCATCATGGCAGTTTCAAGGGTACCTAGTACAGATTTCTGAGAAGTGGAACCAATGACAGATGACTATATTAACAAAATTGAACTTTCTTTTTGTTGACAAACATAGTTAGGTTATAATATGACACTCTGAACATGATGCCATTGTAGCCTGGTGATTATGGCTCATGGCACATAGGTGAAGTTGGGTAAAGCCTGGGCTGCAGCATTGACCTTGTCACATGAAAACTAGTATGTGATCTGGCCCAAATTGAATCTGTAACAGCCTTGATCCTTTTGAGGACTGAGAAATCTTACATAGGTCCCCATGGATCCTTGCGGCAACATGGTGTCTCACTGGTTAGCACTCCTGCCTCACAGCGCCAGGGACCTGGATTCAATTCCAGTCTCGGGCAACTATCTGGATGGAGTTTGCACATTCTCCCTGTGTCTGAATGGGTTTCCTCCCACAATCCAAAGATGTGCAGTTTAGGGGAACCGGCCATGCTAAATTACCCATAGTGTTCAGGGATGTGTGGATTAGGTGCATTAGTCAGGGGTAAATAGACAATAGGTGCAGGAGTAGGCCATTCAGCCCTTCGAGCCTGCACCCCGATTCAATATGATCATGGCTGATCATTCCTAATCAGTATCCTCTTCCTGCCTTATCTCCATAACTCTTGATTCCACTATCTTTGAGAGCTCTATCCAACTCTTTCTTAAATGAATCCAGAGACTGGGCCTCCACTGCCCTCTGGGGCAGAGCATTCCACACACCCATTACTCTCTGGGTGAAGAGGTTTCTCCTCATCTCTGTCCTAAATGGTCTACCCCGTATTTTTAAGCTGTGTCCTCTGGTTCGGCACTCACCCATCAGCGGAAACATGTTTCCTGCTGCCAGAGTGTCCAATCCTTTCATAATCTTATGTCTCAATCAGATCCCCTCTCAGTCTTCTAAATGTAGAGAAATAGGGGAAGGGGTCTGGTTGGGTTACTCTTTGGAGGGTGGGGGTGGACTTGCTGGGCCGAAGGGCCTGTTTCCACACTGTAGGGATTCTATGATCTTAGTAGTCACATAAAGCTTTAGTGCAGCTCTCACCTTGATAATCACCAGGCTACAATGGCCATCCACCCCTTCAGAACTTCAGTCCCACTCCAACATATGGCATTGTTCTGTGACAGTGTCTGGGACATTCAGTCTGCAGTGGGATTGGATCTTATTCATTTCTTGAAGAAATAGCATCAAGAATGATAGATGTTTCTACGGGGTCATTCTGGTTTAACTGCTTCTTGGGGAACCAACCATCACTGGAGGTTGGTGCATTTCCTAGCCTTCTGGAGCTCCTGATCCTCCTCAATTTCTCTGTGTCATCGTAGCACTGTAGTTAATGATCCCTGTTGTGGCTGGCTCCATTGATCATGATTCCAATGAACAATTGTGGGAAATATCAGAAATAGAACAGGTTCTTTGTAATGTTTGCATCACATACAAAAGACAGTTTCGCAAAGTCCTTGACACAATGAAACATGGAGGACTACAACAAGGAGGGCCATGGAATGCCTCTACATGGACCTATGTGGACCTTACCTGATGAAAGCAACACAGCCATATGGAGCAAATACAGTAGGAGATTGTAAGTGTAACATAATTACTGATATCATTTCTCCCACCTTCACCCCACCCAAAAAAAGACAGCATTGCATGTTGGGAAATAGTTCCACTTCAAGGTGGTGGGGAAACAGCTGTGCACCCTTAAGCAGACTTTTGAGATCTTGGATTGTCTTTGTGACTTGTGGCCTGCAGGTGGCACTTTTGCTATCATCTGTATCTACTTACAGAGATGGATGTGATCAATCTGTCATGACCAATGACGTGGTCAAGCTTGTGGCCAGGATTTGTATCCCTCACAGTTGGGCACTGCATGCATTTTACAAGCAGGGTACTGTGATTACAGTTGACTTCATCCTGTAGTAAGTGCCTGATAAGTGCAATTATTTCTTGAAGGGCCTCATATTGTACACAATTAGAGAATGCATACTCAAACTGGGGGGGGAAAAAATCACTCCACCCACTCTGGGTATGGTCACAGCCATTTTATATTTTCATTACGTGTATTAACATAAGGATCGAAGAAAACAGATCACACCTGACACAGAATTATAGGCTCAAGCTAGTAATCTAAGGATCCTCCAAACCTTCCAAATTCCTTCCTTCCTGCTGACCCCATCAGTTCTGACATTCCATTCTTTCCAACCCTAGATTGTTTTATTTACGGTTTCATCTCTCAACATTACCACGTAAGTCCTGAAGCTGCAGCTTAGCACAGCATTGATTGCAATGCATTGCCCAGCTGTCAGGTCCAAGATGGTGGTGAGCATTGATCATGCCCCCTCTCACAGTAACTCATGTCCGCAGAGCACCATAGTCTCATACCATTATGTGTGAGTTGCCTCCTATCACAATTGTTGCCTCCTCAGCATGCTTCCACCAATCCCCACGATTGAATTCCATAGTTTCTTTACCATAACAGTGGCCCTGATAATCCCACTTGACTTTCAGTGAGCTGACTTCCAGGACTGGCTATTACTCATGTGGTCAGTTGGCCAGAAGCAAAAACAGTTAAGAGTACAATCAAGCATGCTGGGAATTTTTTTCAAGCAAATTTAAACTCTGACCTCAGTTAAACCGCAGCCAGGATCTACAGTTTCCAGTGTTGACCAAATAATGTAAGTGTCATGGTGTCTCTAGACATACTGGCACCATACTATCTCATATGGAGCATGGAATGTCACTGCTTATGAATTGGTGTAAACATTTGGGAGTTGTTTACCAGTAAATTCCATTGGCTGAGTGCCAGAGAACTTTCTGGCAACCAAGCACATTTTGAGATAAATTAGCAGAACTAAGGATTTTCTCAGAAGCCTTTGACACCAATATTTGAGAAGCATGTGCCCTGAAGTTCATTCAGAGAAGACAAAAGAACCATAAAACCAGATCTACACAGAGAGCAAAGTTGGCCACTTTACTCAAATTGGGGTGGTATTTGTTTCAAACCAAATTTTCAGGGTTATAGGTCATGTGAATTAAGTAGAGGAAGGTAAAGTGAAGTTAAACAAAGTGAGTTAAAGTTGAAGTTAAGTTAGATAAAGTAAGAAGTAAATATTGCAACGGATGTATGTTTATACTGAGTTTTGGAACTTAAAGAGTTAAATTAAAGATGGGTTGTTTAATTAAGTTCTGAGTCAGTTCTCTGCCTTCTGTCTGTAACATAAGGGAAGAAAACCTGGGGATAAAAGGTTTGAATACTGGTTCAGGATTCTCTTAACATATATGTTCAGTTAGCAGAAAGGCAAATACAACGTTAGCATTCATTTTGAGGGTTAGTATACAAGAGCAGGAATGTACTGGTGAGGCTCTGTCAGTTCACTTTGAAATATAGTAAGACTTTTCGGGTCCTTTATCTAATGAAGAATGTGCTGGTATTGGAGGGGTCCGTAGGAGGTTCACATGAATGATCCCAGGAATGAAGGACTTGTCACGTGAGGAGCAGCTGAGGACTCTCGATCTGTAGTCAATGGAGTTTAGAAGGATATTTTTGATTGGGGGGGGGGGGGGTGCGGTGGGGAAGAAAACCACACTGAAACTTACAGAATACTGGGAGGCCCAGAGAGAGTCGATGTGGAGAAGATGTTTCTACGAGTAGGAAAGATTAGAACCTAAGAGTGAAGGGACAATCCTTTTGAACTGAGATGAGGAGGAATTTCTTCAGAGGGTGGTGAATCTGTGGAACTTGTTACCAATGAAGACTGTGGATGCCAAGTCATTGAGTGTCTTGACACAGTGATTAGTAAGGATATCAATAGTTACAGGGAGAAGGCAGGAGAATGAGGTCGAAAAACATAACAGCCATGGTTGGATGGTGGAGCTGGTAATGATGGGCCGAAAGCCTTAATTCTGCTCGTATATCATATCAGTGCAGTGACACAGAACATATGACCCCAACTGCTCCAAGCTGCTCAATTACCATGTCTAAGCCCCTGACTGCCTGTAACAACATCTATGACTGGTGACAGTCTTCCTTGATTGTCCGATGTCTACTCACCCTCAGCTTTGAGACATAAATGAGCTGAAAAATGTGTTGCTGGAAAAGCGCAGCAGGTCAGGCAGCATCTAAGGAGCAGAATTGACATTTCGGGCATAAGCCCTTCTTCAGGAATGAGGAGGGTGTGCCAAGCAGGCTAAGATAAAAGGTAGGGAGGAGGGACTTGGGGGAGGGGCATTGGGAATGCGATAGGTGTATGGAGGTTAAGGTGAGGGTGATAGGCCGGAGAGGGGGTGGAGGTGGTCGGGAAGAAGATTGCAGGTCAAGAAGGCGGTGCTGAGTCCGAGGGGTGGGACTGAGATAAGGTGGGGGCAGGGGAAATGAGGAAGCTGGAGAAATCTGAGTTCATCCCTTGTGGTTGGCGGGTTCCTCCAGGCGTCATGTTGCCATGGTCTGGCGATGGAGGAGGCCAAGGACCTGCATGTCCTTGGTGGAGTGGGAGGGGGAGTT
>NC_057718.1:77291898-77325967 GCF_004010195.1 Chiloscyllium plagiosum | reverse complement strand
CCCTCTCCGGCCTATCACCCTCACCTTAACGTCCATACACCTATCGCATTCCCAACGCCCCTCCCCCAAGTCCCTCCTCCCTACCTTTTATCTTAGCCTGCTTGGCACACCCTCCTCATTCCTGAAGAAGAGCCTTTGCCCGAAACGTCAATTCTCCTGCTTCTTGGATGCTGCCTGACCTGCTGCGCTTTTCCAGCAACACATTTTTCAGCTCTGATCTCCAGCATCTGCAAAATACCTAGCTGACATGCACGTACTGTGTTTGCCACATAAATTGTTTGCACATGATATAGGTGTGAGATTGGCATAGCACAGTGCTATACAACGCAAGGATATTAAACTAGAGAAGGTTCAGAAAAGGTTTAAGGATGTTGCCAAGAATGGAGGGTTTGAGATATAAAAATAGACTGGAAAGACTAGGACTTTTTTCTCTAAAGTATAAGAGGGTGAGGGATGACGTTGAGGCTTATAAAATCATGAGGAGCACAAATAAAATGAATGACAAGGGTCTTTTCCCTGGGGTGGAGGAGTTCAAAACTAGGGGCATATTTTAAGGGGAGAGGAGAAAGATTTCCAATGGACATGAGAAACAACCTTTTTACACAGATTGGTTCATGTGTGGAATGATCTGCCAGATTCAGTGGTGGATGCAGGTACAGTTACAATGTTTAAAACACATTTGTATAAGTTAATGAATAGAAAAGGTTTGGAGAGATATGGGCCAAGCACAGGCAGGTGAGACTAGTTTGGTTTGGGAACATGGTTGGCATGGACTGGTTGGACCGAAGAGTCTGTTTCCATGCTTTATGACTCCACAATGTCCATACTTCTGATTGATCCCTGCTAATAACTGTGACAAGCTGTCTGGCTTTGTATCAGCACTAAATAGCAAGGCAAGAGAGAAATATTGTTAGCAGATAAGTTCTGAATGAGGCAGCAATGCATAAAAAAAGACAAGGCAATGCAAAGACTCTGTGAGAATCTAAGAATTGGGTTGAGCGCCTAGAGAGCAAGTGAAGAACCCTGAGGTACACCCCATTCCAACACATGAGATGGCTGCCTGTCCCTGTGTGCATAGTTTTCTGATAGCAACATTATATGTATTGCTGCACTCGAAAGTGGAGAACTGCTTTCTAAGTGGATCAGAAATGTCCCATGAGGATGTGATGAGATTGGTGTGCACCTTATGCTAACCTCTGTGGACAGATAGCACAGGAAGTCAAGACAAATAGAGCATACCCAGAAATGTTAAAGATTGTTCAGAATGGAGGACTGCAGGAGCAAGTGATGAGCTGGAGATGCCAGGTACCCACTTCCACTTTCATGGGATTGCTTTTGTCAAGTTTCTGTCTGCTGTGTGGGAGAGTAGCAAGCTGTACTTAAATCAGGCAAGATGAGCTACTAATGTGAAGTAAATGCATGCCAATAGACCTTTCGCTGCACAGTAGTGAGATTCTTGGCTCACCATTTAAACCTTGGGTTTAAAATTGGACTTTTCTCAATGTTGAGAATTTCATTTCTCGACCTTACCATATTTTCCCAAATGATTTGTCATTGCCCACATTGTTCTGGGACTGGAAGCATTCAAATCCATGTTTTTGCCTCAGGTGTCCTAAAATATTATTGCAGGCATGGTGCTTTGAGCGCCACCCCAGAGTGGAATTGAAATCAGATCCCTGGCGCTGTGAGACAGCAACGCCAAACACTGTGCTACCCAGATCATGGCTGATCTGCCCTATCCCTCAAACCCTCTTTCATGTTAGCTCCTCATGTCTCTCAATCTCTGAATTTGTGAAAAAAAGATGTATTTACCTCCTCTTTAAATATTTTCAGTGATTTAGCCTCCACAAGCCTCTGGAGTAAAGAATTCCAGACATTTGCTACAATTTCCTTCCTATCTCAGTTCTGGATGAGAGTCTCTTTATTCTGTAATTATAACTCATAATTCAAGACTCTCTCACTCATGGTAACATTATATCATCATCTTCACTGTCAAGCCTCCTCAAAATCTTGTATGTTTTAATAAATTTGCATGTGATTCTCCTAAACTCTAATAAACAAAAGCTTAACCGGTTTAACCGATCTTGATAAGTCAATCTGTCAATCCCATTCAATCCGTTCAATCAGCCTAGTGAATCTCTTTTGCACTGTTTCCAATGCCAGAGTATGCTTTCTTAAATATAAAACCCAAAATTGTTTTTAAACTCCACCAATAAAGATCAAAAATCCTTTTGCTTTCTTAATTACAGTACTAACTTGTTGCATTTCATGCATAAGAACACACGATCCCTCTGCATTTCATGTTTTTGGAATCTCCCTCTATTTAAATAATAGTCTGCCTTTTGATTCTTCTTACTAAAATGCATGACATTTCTGAAATTAAACTCCATCTGCCAGGTTTTTGCCCACCCACTCAACTTAACTACATCTTCTTGAGGATTCCTTATGTCCTCATCACAACATGTCCTCACACATGTTTTTACATCATCTGGCTCCCCCTACCTGCTTACATTTACAATCACACCCTCCTCTCTGCAACCATGGTCCAAATTGCTGCAATTAATGTAACAGTCTCCTGAAACAGTGTCCAGGTACCTCCTTCTCACCTTCCCTCCTTAATGTGTTGCAGTGTTGGCAGGTTGGACTCCAGTACATCCATTTTGAGTGGAATTTCCTTCATCAGCCAAGACTTGCCACAGATGTGGTCTGACATCAGCATCCACTGGCTCCCACATACTACAACTGTAACACATCGCCTACCTAGCCATCTCGATTCTATTTAATTAATTTGGATGTTAAATATTTTAAAGGTGAATTTCTTAACTCTAGCTACAATAATGTCTCCTGACTTATACTACTTAGCCAATCAAAAGAGACTAAATAAACTCACCAATCAACTACCTTTTTTCCTTATCTGCTGCTGCTGCTGCCCTTCTCACACTGTCCACTCTCCTCTTTATGTGCTGTACCTGATCTCTCTCTCTCTCTCTCATGCTCCTAATGAAGCTCATTCCACACAGTGTCTTAGAACTATTCTCATAAGGGGTGGTGCAATTACTAACCAAACCAATACAAGTTCTTGAAAGCACAAGGATATGTGTACAATAATTAAACTGAAATAAATTATTAAACTAAATCTGAAAACTTTTGCACTCACACTATGCATAGGAAAAACAGTGTTTAAACTGTTAGTATACTCATTCAAAATTCTATATTTTGCTCTTTTAAAGGTGGCATTAACTTACTTGTTTTAAACAGCATTATGGCTATTTTAACAACTGAGAGAAATGTGTTAATCATCTGTATTTCATATTGTTACTTTAGAAACTTTTAAATCAGATTTTATTGCTATTTCAAAACCCTGTAAAATGGTTAAGGAAATATGACAATTATTTGTATGTGATATGTTATTAAATTAATTAAACCCATACCTGTATAATATTAGTCCAGACAATAGCTGCAAATGAAGGTCAAACAGTGATCGAATTACACCATGCTAAATTAGTATTCTTTGCAAGATGGTAGATAGCCTGGCCAAGTGTGGATTGCTGTACTGAAATTAATGGGAACTTGCTACATATGGTTAGTAAACAATTAAAATAATTTAGCACACCAATCCATACAATGCATTCAGCTGTTGGATAGGAATATAATGTGCTCTAAATATGTAGTATTAAACTATTAAAAGGTGAAACTAATCTGGACTGGACACTTTAACATCAATTTAATATATATATAAAACAATAATAATTTGCTCAACATAAATGCAAACACAACGTTATGGCCTTTACTTTTATTTGACTTCAACAAGTTTGAATTATTTTGAGACATCAGCTTAAAAAAAAATGAGGACATCAACAAGAAATGTTTTGATATTTATTAAACTATATGCTTCAAGATTCCTTGGGGATGTAGGTCTTCATTAGCAGGTGCTAAATTGGCCCAATAATCATGATGGACACAGATTTGGAATCAGATGGCCTGCCTGAGCAGGGTAGCAACTCCAGTAGCTGTGAGAGAAGAGGTTGAGCTTGCTTCACAAGCCATCCCTCTCCTCTAATGACTTCAGCCATGGTCCTATCAACATTTGTAACAAGGGAGTAGATCTGCATATGCAAGTACTATAACTTTGTGGATCTCAGGCATATATAGTCAGATTATATAACATATGCTACACTCTAATTTATTTATAATTTACCTGCCAGTTTATTGTCCATTTGCCTTTACGATATAATTTGTAAAATGTTTTTCTATACCTAAAAGAAATTGAAGCTGATTTGCAACATTGGTATTATCATCATTTTCTGTTTTGAAAGCATGAATATTTTCAGCTACATTATTCTCATTGTTCAATTATAGTGCTTAAAACTAGCCAGCACTAACAATTACCAAGTAAGTGTTCATGTGGTTAACAGGGTGAAATGAGCCATCATTGTACAAACTAGCTGAATCTTCAATTTTGCCTGACCTTTCATGACTCACTGCCATGTCAATCATGTGACAATCAAATTGTTCATATACAGCTCAGCAGCCAACATGTAAAACAGAAAACAGAATGTCTAGGACAATCCACATTATCACTATATAACTATAAGACTACCACTATATTGTGTTATATAGTAATAATGTATAATATTGTCTAACAATGTTGTTAAGATGCAAAAGGAAATATGGTCATAACTGGCTACAATTGCTAGAAATTAAACATTAGAGCAACTAGTGGAACAACAAAATCTCCATCACATTACAAAGAAGTAAAACATACACTGTCATACTAGTTACTGAAAAATGTCTAATATTTATTGAATATTAACATATTATAAAGTTTAAGTTATATAGCAAAATGTTGCAAATAGAAAAATTCATGACATAAATCAAACATTACTGTAACTTTTCACTATAACCTTTTTTTCAATGCCATGTCACTAAATAATATGGTACATGATATATAAAGATAAGGAATTACTTTAAGTCTGTAAGAGAAAAAGAACTGTATTTTAATCAGGATCTTTTATAAAATAATTTAAATTCAGTTAAAATATTTTAAAAATTGTTTTGATTTGTAGCCAACATTTTATTTACAAGTTAAATGACTGAGGGGAGAAATGAATCATTTGTGCATTTGGATTGTGATTTAGCAAGAGTGCAAAACAAACAATTAAAATTAACTACATATTATACATCTTTTGAATTTTCATTTCCATTGAAGTGGGGAGAATTTAAAATCAAGAGAGATATATAACAGACCAGAAATCAAAATAATCCCCACTTATGTCTGTTGTTACCACATGCAGACTGATTTCATCCAAACACTTCTGGAAAGTAAAAGCAGTGTTAACATTTTGAAACAACTACTCAGGTTGCTCATTAATGTTTCCTGATCATTAACATGCGAAGACATTTTGTATATATTCAGTAGGAAACCTCTAAGCTGTCATTATGGCCAGCAAAGTTATCCAACACCAAGCAGTGACAGACACTAAGAAATAAAAATAACAGGTAATGAAGCAAATGGAATCACTTGCCAAATCCACTACTGTATACAGGTAATGGTTGTTTAATTCTTTTTCTGCAAATAGCAGAATGCAAATTACATCTAACTATCTTGTTTCAGAGGTGGGCAAATGAGAACCTTTGGGCTGTCCAATGGTCAGCAGTTGTATTGCTATGTTTTATTTAGAGACTGGGCTTCTAAGAAATAACAATGCGTGTGCCACACCTTGAAATGCAGAGATGCATGGAGATCTCCTCTGATCCTAAACTGAGTTCTTAATCTCACCAATGTGGATAAAGGAGGAGAAGGTAACCTTCCCATTGGAAGAAAGGAATAAATCAACAGAGAAAGTTATCTCTGGAATGCATTCATGCATCTTCTTGCAACTTGCTCAGCCAAGCATTAATGTAAACACAAAGAAAACTGACCACGTTGGCTCAATGTATGACTTGGAGAGATAGAAACACTGGGAAGAAAACATAAAGTTTATTCCCTCAATTAATTAATGTGTGATTATAGGAAATATTAAGCAAGGCAATATCTAAAGAATCAAGCCAGACTTTTTAGGAGGAAGTTGGGATTCACTTGTACATATTAATATAAGTTAATTTTTATTGGTAGTTTTTTTTAACTAACCAAAGTTATGAAAGGATGTGGGACAAAGGTTGGTAAATGGAGTTGTCACAAATCAGTCATTATCTTCTTGAATGGTAGAACAGGCTTAAGTGGCTTTTTGCTGTTTCAATGTTTTACAAGTTCAACTAATCAATCATAGTAATACAACATGGAAACAGACCCTCCGATCAAATCAGTCCATAATGTTACCATAATCGCAAACTAAACTAGTCCCACCTACCTG
Source organism: Chiloscyllium plagiosum (assembly GCF_004010195.1). Taxonomy (NCBI): domain Eukaryota; kingdom Metazoa; phylum Chordata; class Chondrichthyes; order Orectolobiformes; family Hemiscylliidae; genus Chiloscyllium; species Chiloscyllium plagiosum. The sequence continues at coordinate 77,319,614 of NC_057718.1, read as the reverse complement.
CACTTGGCCCATATCCCTCCACATACCTTTTATTCATGTACTTATCCAAATGTCTTTTAAATGTGTAACCATACACTCTGGAAGTTCATTTCATAACGAAACACTCTCTGTGTAAAAGAATTTGCCCCTCATGACTTTTTTTTAGGTTTCTGAAGCTTTTCTTAATTTAGAAAATAGTCTACTCCTCAATTCTTCCTACCAAAGTGCATACACTCACACTTTCTCAAGTTATATTCCATCTGCCAGTTCTTTGCCCACTCTCCTACCCTGTCCAAGTCCTTCTGCAGCTTACCCACTTCCTCAACACTACCTCTATCTATCTTTGTATATCTATCAACTTGCCATTGAGCAGATGGTGATTAGCCATCTTTTTGGGCGGCTGTATTCCATAGGGAAGGTACTTCCACAGTGGGAGGGTGTTCCAAGATTTTGAATAATGATGAAGAAAGGATAGGGTGACTTGAAGGGGAACATGCAGCTAATAGGGCTCCCTTTGGCCTGTTCTCAATTACTTTTTAAGTGGCAGATGTTATTGAAGGACCCTTGGAATTTTGCTGCAATTCATGATGGAAATGGTACATACTGCAGGAATATTAAAGAAAGTTAAAATTTTGCATGGTGGTTGAGATACTGATTAAGTAAGCTGTTTTGATATGGATGGATCTGAGACTCAAGTGTAGTTGGAACTGCACTCAACCAGGCAATTTGTAAAAACTTCATACTTCTGAGAGATAGCACATAATCAGGTCCCTTTCAATTAGTGAACAGACCCTGAAGAATCTCAAGATGAGTTATTCAATGCAAAATTCCCTGACTCTGGCCTGCTGTATTTATTTGTTTTCTTTGAGTAGTCCAGATAAACTTCTGATTAATGTGCAGATCCCTAGGATATTGATGGTGGGATATTCAGTGATGGTAGTATAACTGAATATCAAAGTAGGTAATTAGGTACTGTCTTGTTGACAATGTTCATTTTCTGGCATTTGTGTAACCCAAAAATTACTTGTCTGCGATTGGTCCAAGTCTGTGTATTGTTCTGATGTTTCTGTAGACAAGCATAGACTGATTAAATTCTGCGGAGTTGCGAATGGAATTGAACACTCACTGAGCTGAATGACTTGTTTCTGCACTGTACAATCTGTATAATTTAAGTAATTCTAATTAGGGCAAAGATATCATGACAAATAACATTTTTTTGGGATTGATTATTTTGCCTATTAGTTTTCAATACTCTGTGAAGTCACGTGATCTCAATGTTTCTAAATTGCTTTTGTTATCACACTTGATGTACTGCATGTGGTGAACATTTCAAAAAGACTAATAAATCTTATTACATATAGTGAAGAGGAGAAAGAGTTATAAATTAATGGTAATAATCATAGAATAAAATAATAACATCAAGATAGATTGGCAAGTCTTTTTAGATGTATTCCAATAGATTTTATCATATAACTTTGTACCTCCAACTTGCCCATCTAGAAAATAAACAGTCTTGTTGCTCTTCTCAAATGCTGTAAAATTACAAACAGAATTATAAATATAATTTTAATGTCCCTATGATTTTACTTCAGGTTTCTCCAGGAGACTCTAGGACAATCCAAGAGGTAGCAACCCTAATCAGGAGTAAAGCGGCTCAGAGATGACACACATATTTTTCATTTCAATTTTTCTCAAACAAAATTCTACTGCCTGTGCACATAAAGATGAATTAATCTTCCAAGTTAACAAATTTGTTATTATGCACAAGCAACAATGGCTCAGATCCTGAGCAAAGAACATTCAATATTTTGTACTTAAAGCAAATCATGTAAAATCATTTGAAATCAGGATTGAATTATGAAATTGTTTTGCTGCTACATAAATATTGCAACTCAGTTTGATCCCATCCCAACACCTATACCAAAACCGAATACAGCAATTCACAATAATACAAAACAGAAGTCTTGTCAGTCACTTTTTATCAAGAATGATATTTCCTTCTTTGTCTTTTATTCGGACTCGTCCTGTGGAGTACTTTGTTTCCTGTCGCCCATTAGAATATACAGTCTTTATGGTTCCATCAGGGTACTCCCTGCGTTTATACTGTGATGTGTGGATCTCCCTCTGTCCATTGTTGAATTCAATAGTTTTATCTCCATTGCTTAGAAAGAATCAAACATTCAGAAACTGAACACATTGTGATTTTCATATTTTACACCAAAGCAATAACTTTTTGGGAAAGATAATGAGGTTCTATGTGCATTGAATATTTAATATTGCCATAGCTGTTTTATGGGGCACCATCTGGTATTGTTACAGCTAAATGTTTTAGCCAATATTTTAAAAACAATAACCAGAATCTTGATAAGTCTATACTCACAAAGAATTGTGTCCCATTGTACAGGAGGTTACTCCAAGACAATTCCATTAATAACAATGGAGGGAGTGGTGAATAAAGAATAATCTGACAGTAATCAGAATAATGGAGAACCAATGTGAAGATGTATGGCTAGAATAGAGAGCTGAGGTGTTCTGAAGATGGGTCATTGAAAACATTGACTCTGCTTTCTCTCTGCAGATGCTGCCAGGCCTGCTGAGTTTCTCCAGCAATTTCTATTTTTGTTTTAGAGAGCTTAGGTATTATATTGCATGGCATGGAGAAATTAAAGCAAAGCAAGGATGTTTAATGTAGTTAGTTTCCTGGATCACAGAAAACCAATGGAGTTCTGGAAAAGTAGAAATGACAGGTTACAGGATCTGACAGGAAAGGATGTAAGTTGTGGAATTTGTTTACTTCCAAGTGGATAACTGGACAAGTAACCATTCCAGTGTTCTAAGATGCATTTGTCTGCCATTAATATTTTGAAAATGATTTAATCATCAATATAGTATTAAAACAATATGATAACTTCATAAGAAGCAATCAGTATTTTCAGGACAAGAATATACATAAGAACTAATGAACAATGAGTTGGCAAGGAAAAGCTATCGAGTAATTTGGACCAGTTGGGTCGGAAGACAGGAGCAAAATGTATCTCAAACAAGAATTGAAAGTACATGAAATAGGTATGTGAATAAAACAACCCTAAGTGAATAAGAGAGAAAAACATTAATTTCCATCGTGAAATGGGAGAAATACACAAACCTGAGGGTAAAATAAGGGAGAAATACACTTACTTTTGAAGATTCACTATTGTTCCATCAGGGAATATACTCTCTTCCCGACCATCAGGAAAAAGATGTTTAACTGTCTGGTCCGGAAATATTATTTCCTTCTTACCATCAGGGTAATGCTTTTCTGTAAAACAAAAAATAGCAACATTCAACCAAAATTATAAGAAAATTGTTTTTTGAAAACCATTTTAAAAGAAAGTTCAAGAAATAACAGCATTGTAAAGACCAATATGTGCAACTTCACCTGCCAATTTTCCATTTTATGATATTTGGCATCAATTACAGCCCCCTCAGCAAGGGAGGGGCCTTGTTTTCACCTGTTGGAAGTGCATGAACGTGGACATAAGATGCAGATAGGTTGGTGTCAGAATAATAACTTGGTTTAAGTGGTAGATATCTTAGCAGATAGTAGATGTTGATTCAAACTTCACTTTGAGAGATAGCACATAATCAGGTTGTAATTTCAGTATGGTAAGGAGGATATTTGATGTTGTCAGTGAACTTGCCTTTGGGTTTAGATGTTAAATTGGAGCTGGAGAGCCACACTTGGCAGTGTTTCCAGGAGGCAGAGTTGGTTCTTCACCTTGAGATCGCTGGCATTTCTTTCTGCAGTTCCTTTCCCATACTTCCTCTTGCTGACAGGTACTCACAAAGAATTGTGTCCCATTGTACAGGAGGTTACTCCAAGACAATTTCCACTGAATGAGGATCTTCCAAGCAATGGCGTCTATGTTGCATTTCTTGAGGGAAGCCTTCAGGGAACCTTTGAAATGCTTTCTTTTGTACTCCTCTCATTCAACTGCCTTCCGTCAGTGGATGAGTAAGATTTGCTTTTGTGTTCAGAACTCAGATATCTTAAGCACGTGGCCGGCCCAGTGGAGTTGGTTTTGAATAATAATGGCCGCAATGCTGCTGCTGTTAGCTGCTTTAAGGAAGCTGATGTTAGTATGTTTATCCTCCCAGCTGATGTGGATAATTTATTTTTAAAAATATTGATGGTACTTCTCAAGGTTTTTGAGGTGGCATCTAAACATAGTCCAAGGTTTGGTGCCATACAGAAGAATCAGAACTCAAAGATAAACAAGGATATTAGTAACATGGATGGCATGGCTGTTGAAGACTCTCATCCTTAGGTTTCCAAAGTCAGTGCCCACAGATTGGATGCAGTGTTGGATCTCACATAGATATCAGCTTTAGATGAGAGATAGTTCCCCAGACCAATGAAATGCTCCACACTGGGAATAGAAGGAATGACCAGACCTTGCCTGGACATGGGTTATTGAATGATTGCTGCTGATGATGATCAACATACAGCAGTTACTATGTTTCAAGATGCTTCAAATCACTGTGCATTTTTTATAAATGTTTCCCTTGATGTGTGATATTACACAGTTGAATAGTTTTTGACATACACATCTAAACTTCCAATACATATTCAGATTAAACCTGAAATATTTGTAATAGCAGTAAATTTGAACCAAACATTCAACTCAATCTCTTTGTAGTCAGCTTATTAAGATAATTATTCATGGCTCCAGGTACATACTTAGATATGTGGAAGAAGCATGCTGGTTCAGGAACTGATGTCAATATGCAGATGATCTTAAAGATATGCAGACAATTAAATGGAGTATCAGCAAAGGGCAATAAAAATAGTTACAGTTTTAGGAAAAGCTCAGAATTCACCTTCAACCCATTGGCAATCTTTCTTGAACTAAAGAGAGAAAGGGCAGAGAAAGGGCACACAAAAAAAATGGAGTGCAAACCTAAAATGTAAGGCATGAGCCCTAAGGAAAGCAATGATCAACCCCAAATCTTCAAAACAGCAAGATTTTTAATTTTCCAACTGAATCTGTTTTCAGTGATATTAAATCATTCTTTGTCTCTCCAATACAGCATAAATTTGACATAATTGACTATAGCTTCATTAAGGCACCTACCTATCTGGTTATTAGGAAACTGTAACATCTCCATTCCATTTGGGTATGTAGTATGAGTCGTCTTTGCATCGGCATAGTAATAAATCTACAAAAGTTCAAAACATGTTAATTATTTTAAACTGTCATTTTAAAAACATTTTCTTTCTTGATGCTTTCCCCTCCACTCGTGCATACATTTACTCAAGTGCAAACCTTGGTTCAGGGGTGCCTGTATCTTGCTTCCTGTTTTTCCATATACGTGAACTTGAAACTGTGGACGCGAAATTTGGTTATTCTGACTTTCAGACACAGGGTTCATGGTCTGCAGCCTGCAAAAGCCAATTCTAATTGAGTATGAACAGCTTGAAAATTTGTTGGATCTACCTCATTACGTGATTGTAGCATCTGGCAAGTAGGTTTAGCGCTGGCTACTCCTTAAAACAGCTAGTTTCCTCTTCATTCAACTGAGGTAAGACCAGTAGCTTTTCAGAAACATCAGGACACACCTAATCTGCTATTCTAAAAGGCAGGCTACTTCTTAAAGATAAGCCACACTGAAGAATAACTGCAACTTAGTTGACCGATGTGGTGCTGCAGCATTGGTGAGAAGCTATTATGTCATGGAAGAACAAGCACTACCCCCAGAAGTCAAATTCTGGAGTCTGAACTAATGATCTGACAGCACTATCACAAAATCTCTAATGTCCTCACAGTGAGGAGGAGAGAACAAAAGAGCAGTGCTGATGAATGGGCATCATCCAGGATTTTGATCCAGTGATGGTAAAGAAATAGTGATATGTTTCCACATCAGGATGGTGACTGTAATGGAGAAGTACTGGCAGTTGGTGGCGATCTAATATATCTGCTGCACTTGTCCTTCTAGATGGTAGTGGTCATGGGTTTGGAAGATTCTGCCTGAGCAGTCGTGGTGAATACCATCATATTCACGGTACACACTGCTGCTAATGTGTGTTAGTGATGGAAGGAGTGAATGTTTATGAATATAGTACAAATCAAGTGGGCTCCTTTATCCTAAGTAGTATGAAGTTTCTTGAAAGTTGTTGGAGTTACACTCATCCAAACAACTGGGAGTATTTCATCACATTCCTGATTTGTGTCTTGTAGATGGTGGACAGACTTTGGAGAATCAGGAGGTGAACTACATGCTGTAATAGTTTTAGCCTATGACCTGCTCTTATAATTACAGTATTTTTATGGCTGCTCCAGTTCAGTTTTGGTCAATAGTGGTTCCCAGGATGTTGATAGTGGAGAATGTCATGGTTTTTTCGTTGAATGTCAAAGGGCAATAGTTAGGTTTCCTTACTTGAGATGGTCATTGCCTGTACTTGGGCAGCTCAAATGTTCCAGTCTATGTCCAAATGCAGCAGAACCTAGGCAGTTATTCTCACCACTCTCTGAAGTTCAGTTCCTTTGTGCATGCTTGGTGGAAACCAAACAGCTTCAGTGAGCAGTTAATTGCTAAGCAACAACTGTTTGATAGCACTGTTAATGACTCTTCCATCACTTCATGATTTAATTTAGATTTGTGGGGTAGTTAGTGAACAGGTTGGATGTGTCCTGATTTTTGAGTACAGGACATATTTGCACAATTTTCTGCACTACTGAGTAGATACCAGTGTTGTAATTGTACTGGAACAACTGGATAGAGGCACGGCTTGTTCTAGAGCATAGATCTTTAGTATTATTGCTAATAATTTGCCAGGGTCCATAGTTTTTGCAGTATCCAGTGCCTCCAGCCATTTCATGACATATGGAGTGATTCAAACTGACTGAAGACTGGCACCTATGATGCTGAGAACCTTGAAGAAGGCAGAGGTGTATCATTCACTGGCATCTTTGGCAAGATATTTGCAAATATTTCAGACTTATTTTTGCACTGATGTGTTGGGCTCCCCCATCATTGAGAATGAGAATATTCGGAATATGTGGAGTATCCTCCTCTAGTGAATTAATTGCCCATCACTTACTACCATATATAGAGCTTACAGATCTTAGAGCTGATCTAATGGTTGTGAAATCTCTTGGCTCTATCTTTTGCTGTATATTCTGTTTGGCACTCAAGTAGTCCTGTGATATAGCATCACCAGGTTTGCATTTCATTTTTGCTTCCCCTGGTATGCTTACCTACACTCGTCATTGAACCAGGGTTGATCTGCTAGTTTGTTGGTAATGGTAGAGTGCAGGATATGTCAGACTATGAGATTATAGATGCGAGAGTATAATTCTGCGGCTGCTGATGGCCCACAGCAGCTCATTGATGCCCAGTTCTAAGAAGCTAGGTTGTGTGGTAGTCTTTTTTAGTTCATTCACCACTGAAGTCCATATAGTGCCACACAACATTATGGGGGGGTAACCTCAATATAAAGATAGGACTTTGTTTTCATAACAGTTGTGTAGTGATCAATCCTTCAATACAGCCAGACTCAGATACAACTGCTGTTCTTGTATTCTTTCGTCTAATCTTTTATCAACATTTTAACCTGTCTACCATTTTACCATATGTTATCTTTAAAGTTTTTATCATCTTTAACTATTTTAGTTTACCATAAGATGGTGGATCCTCCCCCTTGAAATCCTGCCCTCTTGTTGAGAGGTATCTATTCTGTGCATTCGGAAATCTGAAAAGTCATGTGATGTAAACTGTGAGATTTACACTACATATTTAAAATCATTTGTTGTTCATTTGGGCTTATGAACTGAATATTCAACTTGTAACTATTTCTATAGCCATGGTGATTTCTTTTAAAACAGTACTTCAGCATTGAATATGTTTTGTGCATCACAAATGGATTTTTGTTTGTTTGAGATTGTTTTGCAACCCTACAATGTAAATATCAGGGCCTTAGGTTTGTTCAAGATTTCTGGATTTTGCTTTAAGCTTGAGGGAAACATCCATGTCTTAGAAAGGCAAATTTTAGCTTAAAGTCTTACTTTGAGTGGAGCAGTCCTATGAAGTTTTTGTAGTAGGATAGCTGTATAGATCTATGCTCCTGAGAAGGGAAGAATATATACTGTATTGGCTTGCCTTAGAGTGAGGAGTTAGTGCTTGTGCCATACCAGGAGTTTATCCCAGTGATGTCAAGATAAAACCTTGAAAAGATCTTTTAAATCTGAGTGCATTTAAGCAGATGTGCAAAAATACCAGGAAGAAGTTCCAGTATAAAAACTGAAGTCACAGGTCACTTAAATCTACTGAGGTGTAAGACATGGTGGATCTGGAGTGAGTATTGTATCAGTGGTGTTTGGGGGACCATATGAGGGCTTGTTTTGCGTAATTCACAAAAGCTGTTTTGTTTCTTTCAGTTTTACTGCATGTTTAAAATATTTGAATTGGTGTTATAAGTAGATGATTTGGTTTATTCTATTTCATCTTCATTTCTTTTGTTAATAATTCCTGTTTTATTATTAAAGCAAAATCTGCAGCATAGTTGCTTTCAGTGAGAGCTTTCAGATATTTCAGTGAGAGACTACTTTGTTTCAACCACAACTAATAAAAATATGATCCGTGAAGCCAGATTCCTGTTTGAAATCTGACTTGTCTACCTGCAATGCCCATGTTCCTTAAGTGAATAAAAACACATATAAATTAAAACCCCCATTATTATCATCATAATCTTCTGACAAGCACCCACCATTGCTTCCTTTATACTCAATCCTACTATATGGTTACTGATAGAGCCAGCTTTCACTAAGTAGCATAAGATGGCTGACATCTTGTCCATCACTGAATAGCAAAAGATGGCTGCTCGCAAATATTGCTGACGACAACATTTTTTCTTCTGTCAACTTAAACCAACAGATAGTAAAATTAACATTTTCAAGATAAAAATATTTGAACAGTAGAACAGTCATAGCTAGTACATACATTTGAAGAATATTCTGTAAGCCATAGATAAAACAATGGCAACTTTCGAGATCAGATGACCATATTTGACATTTGATTCAACTCTGTAAACCACAGGTAAAACAATTCTGGATCTCATATTGTTTTATCCACAATTATAGAACTAAATTAGTTCATAAAAGAATTCAAACCAGACAACAAATGATTAAACACCAATCTCTCTCTATCTATGCCCTTTGTTAAGATACAGCAATTTTAACTGGAATGTGTTAAACTACATAATGGTGTTGGAACTGATCAAAAGTCAATATTCTTTTACCTGTAATGAGAAGTTTCTAATTTATTGTCAGTTCTGGTAAAATTTACTCAGAAAATAGTATAAAAGTTTCAAAAACTTAGAAGTTTAAATATGATTGAGTCACATGCCTGTCATTGTAAAGCCTGTGGTATAATACATTATTTTCATTGTTGTTCTGATTTTTGTGATTTTCTTATTTGATTTTCTGGATTTGATTTTCTGATGTTTTCGGTTCTTTGTTCTGTTATTTTGCTTTGTGCTTTTGTGACCTTGTGTTTTTTTTGCACTGTAAATAAAAGGTATATTTTGAGTCTATTCCCATAACTTGCATTCTCATTGAAAGACTTCTGATAGGGGGCCTGTACTTCATTCACACAATGACTTCTTGTCTTCATTCATTTCTCATCTCTACCTAAACAGTGTTACTTTCTGGTTTCCTCAACTTGAAACATCTGTCTCTGTTCCACTAATACCATAATTAATTAACACAGCCATGTCTTCAGCTTTTCTATCTTCCTTTCCTTCCTAAATGTCAGGTATTCTTTAATATTTGGATCCCAATCTACATCATTAAGCCATCATGTCTCTGTGATTGCTTTCAGAGCATATTTATTTATCTCTCCAAGAGCTATCAATTCATCTATTTTGTTTCGAATGCTATGTACATTCAGGTAGAGGGCCTTTAGTCTTACTTTTTTATAATTTTGAAGCCTCTAGCTTACCTGTTGATTTGCTCTTAGATTTGTACTCTCTACCCCTTCCAATCACAGTCAGTTTATAGTTGCCTATCTAAGTATTTTTTTTCATGCTTTGTCTCTTCTCATGGATTAACTAAATCTTCCCAAATTTGATCCCTTGCCTTGACTATTTAGTTTAAAAGAGATGGAAATGTGTTGCTGGAAAAGCGCAGCAGGTCAGGCAGCATCTAGGGAACAGGAGAATCGACGTTTCGGGCATTAGCCCTTCTTCAGGAATGAGGAAAGTTGGTCCAGCAGGCTAAGATAAAAGATAGGGAGGAGGGACTTGGGGGAGGGGCGTCGGAAATGTGATAGGTGGAAAGAGGTCAAGGTGAGAGTGATAGGTCAGACTGGGGTGGGGTCAGTGGAGGAGATTTTCGAACAAGCCTGTTTAAGATAGTAACTAAATTTAATAACAGTTTATTCTCATGATGCATCTGCAATAGGAGAAGAATTTCACAAGAGAAAATTAATTCCAAAACAAAGCGTCTTGCAGCAGATCCTTGATGCCTTACTGAAATATGAAGAGAGACACAACATGGTGTTTTCAAATTTATTTCTTCAAACTTTAATCTTTCTCAGAGGATGAAGAACTTAACATTTGTACATTGTCCTTCACACCATCAGTTGATCCCAAACAGCTTCACAGCCAAACAATTTGTCTCGAGTTTTCATAATGCAGAGAGATGCAGGTGCCAGTTATAGCACAGCAAGATCCCACAACTGGATAGCTTTATGTTTCTGTGATATTAATTAAGAGCTAAATGATGGGCAGGTCAACAAAAGAACTCACTTTCTTTTCCTTAAATGATTCCATGGGTTTTTTTTTTATATCCTCTTGTGAGGTTTAGGTGGGTTTAACATTCAACAAACAAAACTCAAGTAGTATAGGAATCTCTTATTGTTACACTTCAGTGGATCATATGCACAATTCTAGAGTGGGACCTGACCTGATGACCTTCTAACTCAGAGATATGACTGCTGTCAACTCAGTGAAAGTCAGCACAAAGCTAACACATTTCTCATGAGGAAGTTGTGACAGAAGGGACAGGGTGGGTTACGATTTGCACTACCCTACATTTAGCTTCTGGGATTAAAATGTTCTATAAGCACTGTAGCAAAACGGTTGAACTTGACAGAGAAGTAAGTTTCTCGTAACTCCACATGACTTCCAATTAGACAGAGCTGTTGGACTCCCCTGCAAAGTGCTGCCTTTCACCTTGAAGGAAACTGCATGATTCCAAGTAAACAAAGATCGAGTAGTTCAAGCATTCCTAAAATGGCAGTACAAACTGCAGAAGAAATATATCAAAACAAGACTGTTTGGCAATAATATTTTAAGGCTTTTATTGTGCTCCTCTTTTAGAATTCTAACTCACCAGTGGAATCTTCCCAAAACACTAATCAATACGGGCCTTGTCAAGAAAGATGGGAAAATCACATGACATCGACATTAAGGAGTTTCTCAACATCAAGGGCAAAAGACCCATTTTCCAACCATGTGTTGAATGGCGAAACAAGATTCTCATTCGTGAGCAGCAAGAAGCCTATTTGCATGCATCAGCATGTATTAACATCTGATTTCTAGTTAATCTCACTTCATCGGTATGCAGTTTCCTGTTTCCCCCACCTGCCGATAGAAACTAGATATTGACAATTCCCGATGCAAATGTCAGAGTGGTTTCCTGGCAACTCCGGCTCACCACTTGCTTCTCTGGCCTTGCAGCATTGACAGCAGTCACCAATATCTCAGGGTGTGCTCAAAGGGCAGCATCCTCATGCAGCCTCCTGCATGGACCTTGGCATTGGAACATGTACCAGCTTGACTGTACCATCATGGCATAGTTCTGTCTGGCACATCACTTACAATGTAGTCCTGTAATTCAGTAGTATATGTTTGAGTGCTGCAACTAGGTATTTTAGTGCAGATATAACCACCTTTCTTATTTAATGGAATATGCTGCATCGCAGGGATTCTCACTTGCTCCGTTGACGTTCACTCGTATTGAACTGATTTGGAGGCTGGCAGTATCCCTGGATAGCCTTGTCTTTTTGCACTTTGCCCTCAGCCAGAGCTTAAATAGTCATGGTATTCTTTAGTCTTGACTTTTAAGGCAGATATAAAGCCAAGCTGCTTGTCGTGGTTGTCAATTGTCATCAGTCATGGAGATCAACATGTTGCTCGACATCATCAATGCAACATCAATCCAAAATCTAACGCATGTGCCAGCAGCATTCATGGTAAACGCATTGCATGCACCTCAATTAATTCATTCACAAAGGAAAAAGACAATGTTGTTGAGGAGAATACTGAGTTACAGGCTATTAGACTAGACGGAATTGAGGTTTATAAGGAGGAGGGGTTAGCAATTCTGGAAAGTGTGAAACTGGATTTATCCCCTCGACTGGATGGGATTTATCCTAGGTCATTGGATGGACATATGGATGATAATGGAATAGTGTAAGTTAGATGGGCTTCAGATCGGATTCACAAGGTGGCGCAACATCAAGGGCCTGTACTGTGGCGTCATGTTCTATGTTCTATGTTGAATAGCCATGTCTCAAAGTCTAAGGGTAGTTGCCCTGACTCAAATCAAATGAGACACCCTTCAGTTAATTACAGGAAGTCAAGGATACTGTCTGAGATCAATCCCAGAGCCTGATCGCAGTCAGGGTCTGAAGGTCTCTGTCACTGTAGTCCAGGGAGTGGACCATGGTCAGTCCTGGGGATCAAAGTTGAAACTTTATTGCTGGAACAGCACAGCAGGTCAGGCAGCATCCAGGGAACAGGAGATTCGACGTTTCGGGCACAGGCCCTTCTTCAGGAATGAGCAGAGAGTGTTCAGCAGGAGAAGATAAAAGGTAGGGAGGAGGGACTTGGAGGAGGGGAGTTGGGAATGTGATAGGTGGAAAGAGGTCAAGGTGAGGGTGATAGGTCGGAGTAGGGTGGAGGCGGAGAGGTCAAGAAGAAGACTGCAGGTCAGGAAGGCGGTGCCGGGCTGGAGGGATCCGGGTGAGACAAGGTGGGGGGAGGGGGGATGAAGAAACTGGTGAGGTCCAAGTTCATCCCCTGCGGTTGGAGGGTTCCCAGTCGGAAGATAAGACGCTCCTCCTCCGACCGTCGGGTTGTTGTGGTTAGGTTGGGTCGGTGGGGGGTGTGGATCTGACAAGGGAGTCGCGGAGGTAGTGGTCTCTACGGAAAGCTGATAGGGGAGGGGAGGGAAATATATCCTTGGTGCTTGGGTCTGTTTGGAGGTGGCGGAAGTGACGGCGGATGATGCGCTGTACATGGAGGTTGGTGGGGTGGTAGGTGAGGACCAGTGGGGTTCTGTCCTGGTGGCGGTTGGAGGGGCGGGGTTCAAGGGCGGAGGAGCGGGAAGTGGAAGAGATGCGGTGGAGGGCATCGTCGACCACGTCGGGGGGGAAATTGCGGTCCTTGCAGAAAGAAGCAGAGGAATTTGAGTCCTTCGTGATGGGGGATGGAGGTGTACAGGGACTGGATGTCCATGGTGAAAATAAGGCGTTGGGGACCGGGGAAGCGAAAATCATGGAGCAGGTGGAGGGCATGGGTGGTGTCCCGAACGTAGGTGGGGAGTTCTTGGACTAAGGGGGACAGGACGGTGTCAAGGTATGCGGAGATGAGTTCGGTGGGGCAGGAGCAGGCGGAGACAATGGGTCGGCCGGGGCAGTCAGGTTTGTGTAAAACCCTCACAACTTCCTTATTATACAGCTTACTATGACCCTAGTGTGGCTCAGGTGCAGACTGCCCCAATGGACAGTCTTCACATTCCGCAGTATGGGTGCCAGTCCCTATGAATGGGACCCATTTCTCACATATCAATTATCGAGACATGCTTTTATTTCTGTGATTTTCTTTGCTCTATGCCAATTTACACATGGTTTCAGCGATAATGCAAGCATTATTATACCTTTTAAGTTCTGCTTCTTAATTTGGAAACTAGCTCTTCATATTGACTACGCAGAGCCTCTTTCCTTGTCCTGCTTCGGACATTGGTACCTACATAGGCCATAATGATTGCATTCTCCCCCTCCCACCGTAGGCTCCTTTTCAGCAGACAACATAGCCGTCTGAACTCTTGCTCTATGCTGCAGGAATAGTGCTAAATCCATCTTCCTTCCCACTTATGCTGCCTCCAATACAAGCATGACATTCCTTTTCCCTGGTGCCCCGAATGCCCAACTTGAATGGCTTCCTATATCATAATGACTAAGTCAGTTTGGTCATCCACTCTGTCGCACACTTTCATCTTAACAAGTTGAAAGAACCTGAAACATGTTGGGCAATTGCAAAAGCTTAGATTGCTAAACTTCTGCCCTCTGGTACCCTTTACCTACCTCATTAGAAATCATAAACCCCGTTTTTGAACACTCACTAAATCAGAAAACCCTATTCTAAGGATGTGACTGCCTCCTGATACAAAGCATCCAGGTAACATTCCCCCACCCTTATGTACCACAATGTCTGCAGCTCAAAAGTCTAATACTAAGATCTTTGAGGCACCGAACACTTAGTGCAGATGTGTTTGCTCTGGATCCAGGAGCACTCAAATTCTTTAACTGCAACACATCATCTCCCCAAGAGGTAATTTGCACGCATCCAGTTTAAGCATGAGTAGCATGATTTTATTAATTTGTCTTAATTAATTATATTCTTAACTAATTATTGAACTAAATTAATGGTTCTTTGGGATAATTTAAACATTAATAATGTAATAAACCTCACCATTTATTAATTGGGTGAATAAGAGTCATTAGAAGCTTGTTCTTCCCCCATTGCAGAAGGCAGCACAGAATATTGTGGAGAAGAAAATACCAGAGGTGATCCTCCACAGTTTGTGCAGTTGGCAAATTCAGAAAAGAAAGTGGTAGAAATTAGTGGCATTTTGGCATGCCTCATCATTGGAGATGTGAAGAAAGGTACTTCCAAACTACCTTGTTGAACAATCATTGATCTATCCACTCAATTACATTGACTATCTCAGTAGTGAACAAAACATGATCTTCTGCAAACTAAAGGATTCAATATGTTTTACCTTGCCTTAATTAATGGATATCTGCTCTCCATCTGGACTTTCAATATCTGTAGCATAGTCAGGCAACTTCCCAGAAGGCTTCAACAGAGGTAGAGGCAGGCAGCTTCTGACTAACTGCTGAGATATGGCCAGATATATCCTCTGAATGTTGGAGTTCCTGAGATCCAGGGTAAAGACCGCTACACCTTTATAAAAACTCATTAATGATATGTAGGTGTGGCTAGCTGGGCCAGCATTTGTTGCCAATCCTCAGTTGCCATTCTGAATGTGGTGAGCTACGCTTTTGAACTGCTGCAGTCCATTTGGTATAGGTAGAGCCACAATGCCATTAAGGAGGGAGTTACAGGGTTTTGGCCCAGTCTCATGGAAGGAATGAAATAATATTTTCAAGTCAGGCTGGTGAGTGGCTTGGAGGGAAACTTGCATTTGGTGCTCTTATACTTCAAAATAGAAATGGTGGTATGTTTGGAAGATGCTGAAGTTGAAAAATGTGGTGCTGGAAAAACACAGCAGGCCAGGCAGCATCCGAGGAGCAGGAGAATCAACGTTTTGGGCATAAGCCCTTCTTCAGGAATGCTATCTAAGGAATCTTGGTGAATTTGTGCAGAGCATTTTGGAGATGCTACACACTGCTGCTACTGAGTGTAAGGAATGAAAGTCCGTGAACGTGGTGCCAATTAAGTGGGTGTTATGTCTTAGATGGTGTCAAACTTCTTGAGTGTTGTTGGAGCTGCACACATCCAGGCAAATGGGAGGGGAAGCACAAAGTGATAAAATATTATTTTGCTAACGTTTCTGTTGTTTACCATTGAAGGAGGTGTGCAAAGTGGAAAACTGCAGTTTTTTAAACAGGATGAAATAAAGCAGCTCACAACCACTACCTCATTTCAGCTTACACATATTTGTAAAATTAATCTTATATAATGCCTTTGTCAAGTTGATCAATAAAATAAAACTTCAAAGTCATTATTCCATTTCCAAATACTTCCATAATTTAGTTCCACTATTCAATTTAGGTTCAATCTCCCTTGCAGAACATTGTGAAAAGATTTCTGGAAATCCAAGTCGAGCAATCTTTCCAACACTGGTTCTCTTCTGTAGAAATGAAGTTACATTCTTGGCATAAATGCTGTTTCCCAACCATGCGTGGAATGTATTCATACACTTCCTATAATTTTACATTAATTACTGAATTCCACAGAAGCGCACAGACAAAAATTCTACATCAGGATCAGACATTTCACCAAAATTATTTCCCTCAGATGCCAAAGAACTTATGAAAATATCCAAAAATTGTCAAAATATAGCACAAAGATAGCAACATTTGTTTGAAATAAAGAGAATTACTTTGAACAGTTACTAAACTACAATATTGAGGAATTATATTACAGGATAACTCTGCAAGATCCTGGTCCTCGCACATGTCATGAAATGTAATGAACATGCAATTGGGAACCCTAAAAACCAACGCAATGATATGCTTCTTGGGTATCTAATCAGGCTTCACATCAGATAAGACTTCATGACAAAGACTCTTAAGTTAACCACATCCCCAAGTCTCTGCTGAAATTTCAAAACAGAGGTTGTAAGAAACTTGCATTTTCTATTGTTGTGAGTTTCCAACAGTTTATGATATACAAAGAAATCTATGACTGAGACTAAATTTGTGACCACATTTTCAACTCACAAAAATTATACTGCCTGAAAGAAAGTGGCTGTACTCCCAGATGAATGCTGGAGCAGCAGTGGAAAGTAAATTGGAGACAACAAAATAACAATCAGGAAACATGGAAATCTTGTTGGTGATTCCCAATCACAAATTTTACATTATCACTTAAAAGCAAAATGAAATCCAAATACTTTAATTCAAAAGTATGTATTTCAAGATTTTTGGATCACTGAGATTCCTACAAAAAAGTTAAAAATAAGGGTTCAATATAACAATCTGGGTATGATAGCTGTGAGTTTCATTTTTTTTAAATTGCAAAAACATAAAGCAGTCGTACATTGAGGAACATGTGATCTGATCTTTATTCCAGGTCTTCAGTGTTTTGGAAATGTGATTTTTGAAATGCTCAAAGTGAATAATTGTAGTTTGAAACACATTCTCTATTTAATATATCAAAACCCGTGTCTCTTTTAACATTTAAATTAGCCTGTGCTGCTTTCTTCAGTCTGTAATAACTATTGTAAGACATCATTTGTACATACCACTTTCTGATCTGGCATGAATGTTTTCACATCTCCATTGAAGAATGTGATTGTGACACATTGGCCATCTGCACTGACTTCCTTTCTTGTGCCATTCCGAAAGGTGATAATTCGACTACCATTTGCCAGAAATTGTTCCAACTGGGGGTAAAAATGATAGATGGTTACCTCAATATAATAGATGGCTATACACACCTTCGAGAAGAAAGTGAGGGTTGCAGATGCTGGAGATCGGAATGTGTTGCTGGAAAAGCGCAGCAGGTCAGGCAGCATCCAAAGAACAGGAGAATCGACGTTTCGGGCATTCCTGAAGAAGGGCTTATGCCCGAAACGTCGATTCTCCTGTTCCTTGGATGCTGCCTGACCTGCTGCGCTTTTCCAGCAACACATTTTCGGCTATATACACCTGTCAACTTTTCTTCTCTTTGACAGAATCTATCACATTTTCATAAGAATAAGTGTACTTCATGGTTGTAAATCTGTAACCAAATATTATGTAAAAAAATTAAAACTTAAACTTGCTATGATGAACAATCTTTTGGAAGTACTATTCTCATTTTAAAAAATTTTCACAATTTACTTTGATTACAAATAAACAATAGTTATTTTTGCAGCTAAGCTAAAAATGAGCTGAAAACTCAGCTCTCATTTGTTACTGAAATGTTATAAAGCAAACGCTTTAATTTTAATTTAACCATTTTATAGGAATAAAATACGTTCAAGTCAGACACCTGTTCTCTACCTCACCTAATTTTGTTCTCTGTTTACACCAATGGCAGAGATTTGGAATGGCATCACAACCTATCAATTTCTACAGTTGGGATAGCTTATAATTGGGATTAAATTTTAAATAACCACCTTATACATCTGTATCAAATGATGGTTTAATAATTAGGAAATTAGATTTTTATTTAATGACTGAAAATTACAGTAATATAATACATGTGGATTTCCAATGAAAAGCATAAGCATGTTACTATGAAATAAGATAAAAGCCACTTGCCCTAACGGATTCACTCTTTTCAATAGACTATGTGTGCCACTTATACTATTGTGTATTCTACTCATCTTGGATATGAATGCTGAACATTTTAAATTAACATTTAGTATATAAGTCGGTTAACAACTCGTGACATATCACCAGGTCAACCAAAATCCAACCAGTCTCCTGGTGCTCAGTAAACTGTTGCTTCCTTTCCAAAGTTAGTTTTTTTAATGTTTCAGTCCTGATGTGTGCAAATGAAAATATTAGACTTCATATCCCTTTATGAAAAATTTAAATACTGAAGATGTGTATCTGACATTCTTCTTTGTACCATTTAATGGGAAATTAGCCTGTTCAAAATAAACAAATTGACACTTTCATTGGACTATCAACAGAGAAATGTCAGATGAACATGTCCACTAGTATGCTGTTGATTAATTTCAAGACTCAGAAGTACAGAGATCACAAACTATTCATTCATTTTATTCTGAAAAAACATTAGTAAGCCATATTAGTCTTCTTAAGCACAAAACATCTGTTCAAAAACACGTTTTGTTAAAATTTAAACAAAGAACTGAGGATGCTGGAGGTCTGAAACAAATAATACAAGAAATTGCTGGAGAAACCCATCAGGTTTATTGGTATTTGTGAAGAGAAAACAATTAATATTTCAAGTCCAGTGACCCTTCTTCAGAACTAGAAGCAGCTAGGAAAAGGAGGTATTTACGTTGATGAAGAGGGATATGGAGGGGGAGTGAGCTGATCAGTGGAGATGGAACCCAGAGAGAAAGAAAAAGAGTCAGCAGACAAAGGGATTGTTGATAGTAAGCCAGGGAAGAAGAGAAGCTATGAGGCTGATAATGGGGACAGAGTATGAATAGTTGTAAATGTGTTGGCTGTGCTGAAGACCAATCATTTCATGGATGTTGTGGGGGTAGATAGTGAATGTGGAAGGAGGCATTCCTGCTCTGAACTTGTTAAGCTCGATGTGAATTCCTTAAGGTTGAAAGGCACCTAAGTGAAAGATTTGGTGTTATTCCTCCAGCTTCCTTTGAGTCTCACTGGAGCACTGCAACAGACCTGAGACAGAAATGTTTGCATGGGAATACAGTGTTGTGTCAAAGTGGCATGTGCTGAAAGCTCATGGCCATTTTTACAGGAAGAATTTAGGTGTTCTGCAAGTGGTCACAATCTGCATTTCATCCCCCCATTGTAGAGGAGATCACAGTGTGATCAGTGAATACAAGAGACTAGATTTAATGAAGTGCAGATAAATTACTGCTTCACCTGGAAGGTGTGCCTGAAGCCTTGGATGGTGAGGAGGGAAGAGATAAATGGATAAGTGTTGTACCTTCTGCGATTAAATGGAAGGATGCCATGGGGATGTGGGAAGGTGTTGGTAATGGAGGAGTGGACCAGGGTGTGCTGGAGGCAATGGTCTCTGCAGAATGCTGACAAGGAAGAGGTGGGGAACAGGTGTCTGGTGTTTGCTAAATTGAAAATAGAGAAACTACAATGATATGAGGTATGGGCTCACTGTAAAATAAATTGGGGAATAATGTCCGGTGGTTAAAAAAATGTCTCTCTTCCTACAGAATAATTACAGTTTTATTGTCTGAAGTTCTCCTCCATGCAATTTCTCTTAAGTGGTTCCAAAAAGCATTTAGACATTGAAAGGAGGAAATTTAACAACGAAAAATGTATGATAATCTCAAATATGTCAAAGTTTCTGTATGACTTTCACATTTCCAGCAACTACAGTATTGTACTTTTATCACAAATGGATTCGCTTAGCATGTGTCTGCTTTCATAGATGTGCTTTGATTGCTTGCCACATTTGAGATTATCACATCCCTTTTTTTCAATTCAGCAACCACCAGACACAGGTTCCCCACCTCTCCCTTGTCAGCATTCTGCAGGGACAGTTGCCTCCAGAGAAACTCAAAAGGTCTGGCAGGATTTGTGGAGAGAGAAACAGTGTTATTGTTTCAAGACTCTTCTTCAGAATGGGTAATGTGTACTGAGAAAAGAATAATTGGCCATCTGGCGGTGTAAAGCACTTTGGGAAAGAAGGCATATGGCATGCTTGCCTTCATTGGTCACAGCACAGAATATAAAAATCAGTAAGTCATGTTGCAGCTGCATAGAATTTTAATTAGACCACATTTGGATTATTGGGTTCAGTTCTGGGCGCCACACTACAAGGAGGATGTGGAGGCTTTGGAGAGAGTATAGAAATGGTTTATCAGGATGTTGCCTGGTTTGGAGGGTATTAGCCAAGAAGAGAAATTGGACAAACTTAGTTTGTTTTCACTTGAATGTCAAAGGAATGAGGGGTGACCTGGTAGAAGTTTACAAAATTAGGAGAGGCATGGATAGTTGGAATCTTTTTCAATGTTAATTACTGGGGGACATAGGTTTATGTTAAAAGGATGCATGTCTAAAGGAGACATGAGAGTCAGGGTTTTTACACAGAAGGTAGTAAATTTGCTGCAGAGGAGGTGCTGGAGGCAGATATAGTAGTAATGTTTAAGAGACATTTTGATTACTATATAAATAGGCAAGGAATAGAGGGCTACAGACTACGCAGAGGCAAAAGATTTTTAGTTTACAATGTGTTATGAAGGTGTAAGTGTGTACTGCACCTTTAAAAGAGATTGGAAGCTGACATGAACTTAGAGAGGGACAGAGTGCACTGAAAGATTTAAAAATGTAACATTTGGTTGACACAAATAGCTGGTTCTGTGTTGCCATGGTACAAAACAAATTTAAATTCGGCCAATCAGTTTAAAGTATGCCCCAGATACCAAAATCCAATTGACTTCGAATTTTATTGTCTGGGATGACATCACACCAATGAATGATCCACTGTTTTGGGGTATAAAACCAGACATTGTGAACAGTTAGGGGTAGAACAGCAACGAGCACCAACATACAAACTGCTAGCTGAATAGCTCTCTGAAAGGTACTTGTCTATAAGAAATTTGTGCAGCAGAACACCAAATCGACCTAGAGGAATCTACAGAGAAAGTTCAACACCCGAAGACTATACCTGAGTTTGAAATTGATTTTTCCATACATTAAAGAGGGAATTTATCAGAACAGATTTGTAAAGTGGGAGGCAAAAGAGAAAGGAAGAGAAAAGAGTTGTAAACAGTTGTTGCTTTTAATGTTCTCTGTTGGACTTAAATAATAAAATTGTTAATTTTACTTTAAATAGTGACCTCTGGGGTGGTCCTTTGCCTCTCACAATTTAACAGATTACCACTTGAGGGGAGCAACTTCTCTGTGTCAAGTTTAAATTACCTTGTGTCGTAACAGTTTTAGGGGGCTCGTCTAATTTGAACAGGTTTAGACAGATCCAGTCTGAGTTTGGGAAAGATTTTAATAGATTTGAGGTACAAAAAAGCCCAGCAGAATTAAACTCTTGCCGGTTAGTGTTCTACATCTTTAAATAAAACGTAGGTGAGACCATTTGTTTAATTTCGGTTACTTGTGGTTGGTTAAATTAGAAGTGAGAGGAATGGCTCTTAAAATGGCTAAAGAAGTTCTGGGGTTTGAAGATGATTCCCAAATTTGCCAAGAAAGTTTAGAAAGAAATGAAAAGACCATACTCTTAAAATTAGCAAAAAGGTTAGAATAAGTAAAGCTGAAATTGTAAGGGAATTCTTTAAAAACTTAGGTGTGTCAGAGAAACAGACGAGTGCAGGAGAGTTAGAAAATCTTAAATTATATTTGAGGAAAATGGAGCTAGAAGATAAACAAAGAGAGAGAGAGGGAGAGACAAAGAGAAAGAGAGAGGAAAAAGAAAGACAAGGTTCTTAACTGAGCAAAGAGAGAGTAAAAAGGGAGAGAAAGAGAGAGAAGAAAGGGAGAAAGAAAGAGATAAAGAAGAAAGGGAGCGAGAAGAAGAGAGAAGGTTCTTAGCTGAGCAAAAAGAGAGAGAATTTGAATTTGAGAAGTTGCGACTTAGTCAGCAAAGTCAAGTTTACAGGACGGAGATTTAAAAGATGTCAAAACTCTGCCACATTTTGATGGGAAAGATGTTGAAGCCTTCTTAATTTCATTTGAAAAATTGGCTAGGCAGATGGGTGGTCCAAGGATTTATGGGTAATGCTAGTTCAGACTAAACTGTTAGTGCGGCAAATACCTCACTAACTCTGCCTGTCAGATGAGGGGTCAAGAGATTATGAAGAAGTTAAACGGGCTATTTTAAGTGCTTATGAATTGGTACCAGAAGCATATAGACAGCAGTTCAGAAACACAATGAAGGAACCAAGTCAGACTTATGTTGAGTTCAAAAGAATTAAACATTTTGATAGATGGGTGTGGGCCTTAAAGATAGATAAGACCTATGAGGCTCAAAGAGAGATTATTACTGAAGGAGGTTAAAAACTCACTTCCAGAAATGGTAAGAATTCACGTGGATGAACAGAAAGTTCAGGAAGTGAGAAGGGCAGCAGAATTAGCAGATGCATAGATGTTGGTGCATAAGACAAGCTTCCGGCCGAATTTCGTCCTGTGAGGGTTAGAAGTTGGGAGAAGGGGAGATCCTGCACTATGGAACAAAGAGTAGAGAACACAGTTAAGTGTTTAGCACAGGTTTAAAAAAGAAGCCCAATATGGTGGAAAGAAGGTGAAAGCCTCATGTGTTTCCACTGTGGTAAAGTGGGACACGTAAAGTCACAGTGCTGGTTGTTAAAGAAAGGCATTGTGGGAAAAGATGTGGTAAAAGAAGCTAAGTCAGTGGCACTAGTGAGAGTAGTAAAGGAAACCCAAGAAAAGCCGAGGAACTGTAGGAGAGTGCACAGCCTAGGCAAGGCCTGGGTGTGGAGTTAGTGCCTGATTGCTGAAAAGAATTCACCTCTGTGGGTAAAGTTTACTCAGAAAGAATGGGGGAAAAGGGCAAGAAGTTATAATTTTGAGAGATACAGGATCTAAGCAGTGTGTAATAGTAAGAGATGAGCAAATTTGCACTCTTTATCATCTGTTACTCGGGATTGTGGTAACTTGTGGGACAGATGGACAGAAATTTAGTGTTCCCCTATGTAAGGTCAGGTTGGAGTGCCAACTCAAGACTGGGGAAGTAACAGTGGGAATGGTTGACAGAGTGTAAGTTCCAGGAATCCAGTTTGTTCTTGCGAATGATTTAGCAGGGTCCAAGGTGGGAGTGACACCCCTAGTTGTGGAAAAGCCGAAGGAAGACCAGGAAACTGAGGAGTTAAAAGAAAAATATCCTGGTATTTTCCCAGACTGTGTAGTAACAAGATTCCTCTATCATAAGTCCTAGCACAAAGCAAAAGGTACTGAGAAAGATGAAGGAGTTGAGGGTCAGTTAGCAGACACCCTATTTGATGTAATGGTGCAGAAAAAACCTGAACAGGAAGAGGGTCAGACAAAAGTGTTTAGTCCTGAAAGGCTAAGGGACTTGTAACAGAAAGACAAGATGATAAAAGATATATATGTGGATGTGTATGCCGAAAAGGATGCAGAGAATATTCCTGAGGGTTTTTATCTGGAAGATAGAATCCTAAGGTGAAAATGGAGACCACGGCAGGTTAGTGCAGAGGAGAAATGGGCCGAAGTGCACCAGATAATGTTGCCGGTAGCATACAGACAGGAAGTGTTACGGGCAGCACATGAACTACCTGTAGGTGGTCATCTAGGGGTACAAAAGACTCAGGCTAAGGTTCAAAAACATTTATTTTGGCCTGGAATACACAAGGATGTGGTTAAGTTTTGCCATATGTGTTATACATGCCAAATGGTAGGTAAACCACAGATGGTAATAAAACTAGCACCTTTGTTGCCAGTTCCCGCATTCAAAGAGCTTTCACATGGGTTATAATTGATTCTGTACGTCCCTTCCGAGAAACTAAAAATGCGAATTAGTACTTGTTAACCATAATGGATGTGTCTACCAGATTTCTGGAGGCAATTCCATTACAGAGTATCAAGGCAAAAAGGGTGGCAGAGGAGTTAATAGCTTTCTTCACACGGTATGGGCTACCCAGAAAGATTCAGTCGGACCAAGGTTCTAATTTTACTGCGAGGCTGTTTAAGGAGGTCATGGATAGCTTAGGAATACAGCACTTCAACTCAAGTACATATCATCCTTAAGCCCATAGAGCTTTCGAAATGTGGCATCAGACCTTGAAGACCATGCTGACAGCATACTGTCAGGATTACCCAAATGATTGGGATAGAGGTATCCCAGTCGCATTGTTTGCCATTAGAGATGCCACAAATGAATCTACTCAGTTTACTCCCTTTGAGTTAATATTCAGTCATGAAGTGAGAGGCCCTTTGAAATTAATTAAAGAAAAATTGACAGGACCAAAGATAGATTATGTATCGGAGGTGCGCAAAAGATTAAATTGAGTAGGTGGAAGAGGGCACAGCACAGAATGAAGCAGGTGGCAGATAAAAACTCTGAGATTCGGATGTTTTCTCAAGGGGATGATGTGTCCAGTGATGTGTCCAGTGTCTACTGTTACCAGTGATAGGACATCCCTTCAAAGCCAGGTTTAGTGGTCCCTATCAAATTGAGAAAAAGTTGGGTCAGGTGAGCTATCTAGTAAAGATGTTAGATAGAAAGAAAACTGTATCGGGTATGTCATGTGAACATGTTGAAATAGTATTATACTTCAGAGAAAGAACTGGTGTTAGTTACTGCAGGGCAGAGTGAGGAATCAAATTCAGATATTGTGGATTTTGATGTGCCTCAAAAATATGTTAAAAAATGAAGAAGTCCTTGAGGAGTGGGATAGGTTAGCAAACTATCTGTCTCAGGAGCAAAGAACACAGTTGAAAGGTTTGTTACTACAGTATGAGGACATACGTAGGAATCAGATGAGAAGGACTAATGCTATTGTACATGATGTAGATGCAGGGAATGCTGTTCCGATAAAACAACACCCCTATCAGCTTAATCCTTTCAAAGCCAGATAGGTCCAGAAGGAGGTGGAGGCTATTCTCAACGAGGATATCATCTAACCAAGCCAGAGCGAGTGGAGTATGTTGATTGCCTTAGTTCCCAAACCAGACAGGAATCAACGATTTACCGCGGATTATCGGAAGGTCAACGCCGTTACAAAATCAGACTCATATCCAATACCAAGACTGGATGACTATATTGAGAAAGTTGGACAAGCCAATTACATCACCAAGTTGGACTTATTGCATGGTTACTGGCAGGTACCTTTATCAGAGATGACGAAATACATTTCTGCGCTTGAAACCAAATGAGCTATATCAGTTTAAAGTGACACCCTTTGGAATGAAGAATGCACCCGCCACATTCCAAAGACTCATAAACAGAGTTGTGACTGAATTTACAAACTATGCAGTCTATTTGGACGATGTAGTGATCTTTAGTAAGTCCTGCAAAATTCACATGGTACAGCTGGCAAAGCTCTTTGAATGACTATGAGAAGCAAAACTGGTAATAAACTTAAATAAAACTGAATTCACTAAAGGAGAGGTGATGTTCTTGGGACATAACATCGGTCATGGAAGGTTGACTCCATGAAATGCAAACAGAATGAAGCAGGTGGCAGATAAAAACTCTGAGATTCGGATGTTTTCTCAAGGGGATGATGTGTTAGTACTGTTACCAGTGATAGGACATCCCTTCAAAGCTAGGTTTAGTGGTCCCTAAAATCGAGGAATTTCCATGACCAACCTCGAAGAAAGAGGTGCTTCGATTTTGGGACTAAGCAAATTCCATCGGACGTTTGTTCCAAACTTTAGTAGTGTAATGGCACCATTAACCGATTTGCTGAAGAAGAACACAATGTTTCGGTGGACAGAACAATGCCAGGAGGCATTCAACCACTGCACCAGTTTTAGCTAAACCAACGTTTTCAAAACCCTTCAAAGTTGCCATTGATGCTAGTGACATAGCAATTGGAGCTGTATAGCTACAGAAAAATTATGATGGGATTGAACTTCCAGTTGGTTACTTTTCAAAGAAACTCAACATCCACCAGAGGGAACACTCCACGATGGAAACTGGCCATTCAACATTTTAATGTGTATGTCACAACAATGCGTTAGAGATGGTTGTGTACATGGATCACAATCCTCTTACATTCTTAGAACACTTTAAAGACAGGAATATGAGATCATTTCATTGGAGTCTTATGTTACAGACATTTAATTTACAAATCGTACATGTTGCGGGGTGTAAGAATATAATCGCAGATGCGTTATCGTGGATTTAACTGAGACAGTATAGATGAGATTGATATCTATTCAATGTTTTATACACATGTGGAAAGTTAATATGAGCTTAGTTTAAAGTCATATCTATGTCATGGTAATGTGGTTAAGTAATAGTGGAAAAAAAAATGAAGCCATCTTTTCATTACAAGTTCATTTTTTCTTAAGGAGAGAGGAGTTATGAAGGTATAGATGTGTATTGTATCTTTTAGAGAGACTGGAAGCTGGCATGGACTTAAGAGAGGGACTGAGTGCACTGAAAGATTTTAAAATGTGACATTTGGTTGACATAAATATCTGGTGTTGTGTTGCCATGGTACACAACAAATTTAAATTCAGCCAATCAGTTTAAAGTATGCCCCAGATACCAAAATCCAATTGACTTTGAATTTTATTGTCTGGGATGACATCAAACCAATGAAATGATCTGCTGTTTTGGGGTATAAAACCAGACATTTTGAACAGTTAGGGGTAGAACAGTAACGAGCACCAAAAAACAAACTGCGAGCTAAATAGCTCTCTGTGTCTGCGTGGGTTTCCTCTGGGTGCTCCGGTTTCCTCCCACATTTCAAAAATGGGCAGGTTAGGTGAATTGGCCATACTAAACTGCCTGTAGTGTTAGGTGAAGGGGTAAGTGTAAGGCAATGGGCCTGGGTGGGTTGCGCTTCGGTGGGTTGAATTTGTGCATTCAGCTCATTTAATTTATTCCTTAAACTCCATGTATTCATATATAGAACCCCTATTTGGGCGATACACTATAACCTGTACCTCAGCATTGCTTCATTATTCGCCTGTTTATTATTTCTCTTTCGGTGTAATCAATACATAGAACATAGAACAGTACAGCACAGAACAGGCCCTTCAGCCCACGATGTTGTGCCGACCACTGATCCTCATGTATGCACACTCAAATTTCTGTGACCATATGCATGTCCAGTAGTCTCTTAAGTGTCCCCAATGACTTTGCTTCCACAACTGCTGCTGGCAACGCATTCCATGCTCTCACAACTCTCTGTGTAAAGAACCCACCTCTCATATCCCCTCTATACTTTCCTCCAAACAGCTTAAAACTATGACCCCTCGTGTTAGTCATTTCTGCCCTGGGAAATAGTCTCTGGCTATCGACTCTATCTATGCCTCTCATTATCTTGTATACCTCAATTAGGTCCCCTCTCCTCCTCCTTTTCTCCAATGAAGCGAGTCCGAGCTCAGTCAACCTCTCTTCATAAGATAAGCCCTCCAGTCCAGGCAGCATCCTGGTAAACCTCCTC
>NC_057718.1:77206655-77291536 GCF_004010195.1 Chiloscyllium plagiosum | reverse complement strand
GGCAGCGCATTCTATGCCCCCACCACTCTCTGGGTAAAGAACCTACCCCTGACATCTCCCCTATACCTTCCACCCTTCACCTTAAATTTATGTCCCCTTGTAACACTCTGTTGTACCCGGGGAAAAAGTTTCTGATTGTCTCCTCTATCTATTCCCCTGATCATCTTATACACCTCTATCAAGTCACCTCTCATCCTTCTCCGTTCCAATGAGAAAAGGCCTCGCACGCTCAACCTAACCTCATATGACCTATTCTCCATTCCAGGCAACATCCTGGTAAATCTTCTTTGCACCCTCTCCAAAGCTTCCACATCTTTCCTAAAGTGAGGCGACCAGAACTGCACACAGTACTCCAAATGTGGTCTAACAAAAGTCCTGTACAGCTGTAACATCACTTCACGACTCTTGAATTCAATCCCTCTGCTAATGAACGCTAATACACCATAGGCCTTCTTACAAGCTCTATCCACCTGAGTGGCAACTTTCAAAGATCTATGAACATAGACCCCAAGATCCCTCTGCTCCTCCACCTTACTAAGAACCCTACTGTTAACCCTGTATTCCGCATTCTTATTTGTCCTTCCAAAATGGACAACCTTACATTTGGCAGGGTGTGGACTTGTTGGATGGAGGGCCTGTTTCCACACTGTAAGTAGTCTAATCTAATCTAAAAAGGTACCGGTCTATAAGAAATTTGTGCAGCAGAACACTAAGTCGACCTAGAGGAATCTACAGAGAAAGCTCAACAACCGAAGACTATACCTGGGTTTGAAATTGATTTTGCTGTAAATTTACCAGAACAGTATTATAGAGTAGGAGGAAAAAGATAGGTTTAAGAGAAAGGAGTTGTAAACAGTTGTTAGTTTTAATGTTCTCTGTTGGACTCAAATAATAAAATTGTTAATTTTACTTTAAATAGTGACCTCTGGGGTGGTCCTTTGCCTCTCGAAATTTAACAGATTACGGCATGAAGTGACCTTCTTTGTGTGTCAGGTTTAAATTAATAGAGGGGTTTACCCTGTGTCGTAACACAAAAGCATTATGTGTTGGCACAGACTTGGTGGGCCGAAGGACCTGTCCCAGTGCTGTACTATTCTTCGTTCAAAAAGATTTAAAAGCAGATCACTTGGAAAACTTGAAAATTCAGCATGGATATACAACAGGGAAATCATGTTTGATAAATCTGGAATTTTTCAAGGATATAACTTGTAGGGTTGATGAAGGGAACCTAGTGGATAGGTATTACTTGGACTGTCAGAAGGCTTTTGATAGGTCCCACGTAAGAGATTAGCATGTAAAATTAAATCACATTGGATTGCTGGGTAGTGTATTGACATGGATAGTGAACTAGTTTGCAGACAAGCAACAAAGCGAAAGAATGAATGGGTTATTTTCTGTGTGGCTGACAGAGACCAGTAGGTACTGCAGAAATTAGTGTTTGGACCCCATCTATTCATATTATATATGAATGATTTAGATGAGGCAACTAAGGTTATATCTTCAAGGTTGCAGACAACACAAAGCTGATTGGGACGGCAAACTGTGAGGAGGATGCAGAGGTGCTTCAGTGTGATTTGTACAAGTTGAGTGAGTGGGAAAATAGATAACTGTGAAGTCGTCCAATTTGGTAGCAAAAAATAGGAAGGGAGATTACGTAAATGGTGATAGATTAGGATTGGGGGAGTTGCAACAAGACCTGAAAGTAAGCTGAAATTAAGTGTGCAGGTGCAGCAGGCAGTAAAAAAAGCAAATTGTGCACTAACCTTTATAGCAAGAGGTTTGAGTACAGGAGTAGGGACGTCTTTCTGTAACAGTACAGATTATGGAAGGAATACAACAAAGATTTATCAACTAATTCCTGAGATGGCACGACTGACATATGAAGAGAGATTGAATTGGTTAGGACTAGAGTTTAGAAGAATAAGGGGGGGGATCTCATGGAAACCTATAAACCTTTAACAGGACTTGACAGGGATATTTGTGGAGAGAAAACAATTAATATTTCAACAGTTGTCATAGTGTAAAGTAACAGGTTTGGCCATTTGGGACTGAGATGAGGAGAAATGTTTTCACCTACACAGTGGTACATCTGTGGAACTCTCTCCATAGAAAGCATTTAAAGACAAAAAAAAAAATGCAGGTGCTAGATTCCAAGGTAGGCAAGCAGGAGGCTGGAAGAAAACAGCAGTTGAAACTTTATTGCTGGAACAGCACAGCAGGTCAGGCAGCATCCAGGGAACAGGAGATTCGACGTTTCGGGCACAGGCCCTTCTTCAGGAAGAAAACAGCAAGCAAGACAGCATCAAGAAGTGGAAAAGTCAACATTTCAGGTGTAGCCCTTCTTCAGGCATTTAAGGCTAAATCATTGAAGATGATTTTCAAGAAAGAGTTAGATACAGTTTTTAGAGTTGAAGGAATCAAAGAGTATGGGGAGAAAGCAGAAACAGGGTACTGAGCTAAATGATCATCCACAACCGTACCGAATGGGAGAGCAGGCTGGAAGGGCCGAATAGTCTATTCCTATTCCTAGTTTCTATTTTTCTTTGATAGGTAATGTTTAACAAACCTAACTCAATTTTTTGAGATGTAGCTAAAATAGTAGACAGGAAATGAATACGGTGTCAAATATATGGCGTTCCAGAATGCATTTAATAAGGTTCTACACAATGTTCAAGAAATAGGAGGCAGGTCATTCATACATTATTATATTAACTATGCAGTGTAAGACAGTACAAAGGAGTAATAAGCATTAGCTCTATTTAGAAGGAGATGGTATAGCAAAATATTCTTTGCTGGGCCTCAACAGTTCTCAACACTTACTCAATACTTTAAAAACGCAATAAAAGGCTTATTTCTAAGTTTATCAATGACAGTGATTAGTAGTTTTATAATGTAGTGTAAATTTTTAAATTGGGAAAGGTTAGAAATACCGACAGTACAAAGGCAATTAGTGGTCTATGTACATCAATCACTAAAATGCAGTGATCAGGTTCAATAAACAAAATGGCTAATTAAATGCTACTGTTATGAGGAAATGTTATCTAAGATATTAGTTTATATTATCATTAACTGAATATATATATATATATATATATATATATATCTTGAAATTTGTGAAAAGAATGGTTTTGTAAAGAAACAAAATCCTGGATACATCAGCAACCAGATTGTTAGTGTTGCAGTTGCAAAGAACAATTGGCTTGAATCGAGACACTTTCAGAGATAAGTCACATGACCTGGTTTAGAACATAGAACATAGAACATAGAAAAATACAGCGCAGTACAGGCCATTTGGCCCTCGATGTTGCGCCGATCCGAGCCCACCTAACCTACACTAGCCCACCATCCTCCATATGCCTATCCAATGCCCGTTTAAATGCCCATAATGAGGGAGAGTCCACCACTGCTACTGGCAGGGCATTCCATGAACTCACGACTCGCTGAGTAAAGAATCTACCCCTAACATCTGTCCTATACCCACCACCCCTTAATTTAAAGCTATGCCACCTCGTAATAGCTGACTCCATACGTGGAAAAAGGTTCTCATGGTCAACCCTATCTAAACCCCTAATCATCTTGTACACCTCTATCAAATCACCCCTAAACCTTCATTTCTCCAATGAAAACAGCCCCAAGTGCCTCAGCCTTTCCTCATACAATACCAGGCAACATCCTGGTAAACCTCCTCTGCACCCGTTCCAGTGCCTCCACATCCTTTCTATAGTATGGCGACCAAAACTGCACACAATACTCCAGATGCGGCCGCACTAGAGTCTTATACAACTGCAACATGACCTCAGGACTACGGAACTCAATTCCTCTACCAATAAAAGCCAGTACGCCATATGCCTTCTTCTCTGCACTATTTACCTGGATGGCAACTTTCAGAGATCTGTGTACATGGACACCAAGATCCCTCTGCTCATCCACACTACCAAGTATCCGACTATTAGTCCAGTATCCCATCTTTTTGTTCCTCCTACCAAAGTGAATCACCTCACACTTACCTACATTGAACTCCATTTGCCACCTTTCTGCCCAGTTCTGCAGCTTATCTATATCCCGCTGTAACCTGACACATCCTTCCTCACTGTCAACAACTCCACCGACTTTCGTATCATCCGCAAACTTGCTCACCCAACCTTCTAGCCCTTCCTCCAGATCATTTATAAAAATGACAAACAGCAATGGTCCCAAAACAGATCCTTGCGGAACACCGCTAGTAACTGCACTCCAAGATGAACCTTTACCATCAACTACTACCCTCTGTCTTCTTCCAGCCAGCCAATTCCTAATCCAAACCTCCAACTCACCCTCAGTGCCATACCTCCGTATTTTTTGCAGTAGTTTATGGGTGCAAATAAAATTTGCTCTGAATACAGATAGAGAAAACTTGTCAGTGGAACAATATTCTTTATCCTTTCTCTCTCTTTCTCTGAAAACAATTTCATGACAGTTTGTAAGTTGAAAAACCCCTGGAAGGCCCTTTCATTACTCTTAAAGGTGTATTTAAATCTATACCACTATCTTCAGAAAAAGAGACTTCAAAACAGGAGATAGATAACGAAGCATCGTAGTTAACTGTCTGTCATCACGTATTTGCTGCATTCTCCATGGTAACACCTTTATCAAGAAGAGTTTATTTGTCAATCAGTACTCTTATGTCATATAGTATGAATGTTGTTTTCCCTTTATATTAACATTCTTGCAAATTTCTTGATTAGCACAAGATGAAAATGATCAATTTTTTTAAAATTAAAACTCTGTTGCAACCAGCATACAAGTGGGAAAAGGAATCAGTCCACCTTTTTTAATTGGGTCATTTCATGACTCTTTATAATAGAGCCAGAATATAAAGAAAAGGAAATCTTGGTGTAATAGCACAAAACCCTTGTTAGACCATGTACAGTTCTGGAAAGATTGTTACCATTTTTGAAATGTTTAGTAGAATTGATAGAGTAGATAAATATAAACATTTTTTTCCTGCTCTTGGCAAAAGAACACACCTCAAAATAAGAACAAAGATCATTCAGAGGAGAAGTTAAGAAACACAAGTTCATGCAAAGAGTGGTACAAAAGGAAGATCCCACCCAGAGAAAAAGAACATAGTTGATAAATGAATAATTTTATGATCCAAGGTTTTTGCTAGCCAAGGAATAGAATGTGAAGCCAAGGCAGGTAAAAGGAGTCATGGCAGAGATTGGTCTCACTGAATCTTTGAAAAGGTTCAAGAAACTAAATGGTCTGCTCCTACTCCAAAGTACAGCCATTTTCCTCTCCTTTCTACCAAAGCTATGCAGTATTGGTTTTATAAATCCAGCCAAAGGAACAACAAATGCAGCAGAGAAAACTGCAGCTCAAATGCAGCTCTATTATGTGACAGTAGTACTCCAGCATTATAGTGATCGATAATTTTCACAGCAAATGTTCTAAATTAATTCAAATATTCCAATAAAAGTAAGAATTAATTGCATCTATAAATACAAAATATTAAGTACCAAAGCATTTCTTTCTTTTATTATTTAATATATTTAATATATTTTTAATGCCCATTTACCTTGCCATCTGGGTACCGAATTTCCTCTCTGACATTATTATTTGTAACTTTCCTCTTAAAATAAGTAGACTCTTTTCTTGATAAAACAGAGCTGGGCCGTGAAATCTGAAAAATTGAAAATAATTTCTTACAGCTAGCTGAAGATAAAGCACTGTGGTTGGAGATCAAAGGACAACAATTAGTGAGGAACCCTGAAACAAAGCGATAGTTAGGTTACAGCTTTAAAGGAAGATCACATCAGCGAAATCATATTGGTGGAAAGTGATGCTAGAAATACATTACTGAATGGCTGTTCTTTGTCTCTCCTCCTGATCCATACCATTTTCATACAAGTAAATTATCCCCAGTATTCTGTTTTTACTATGTAGATAATGAAACCATATTTTGGATATTCAAAGGTTATCAATGAGATTATGGTTTACAACAAATTAATTAGAACACGAATGAATACATTCTAGGTAAAATCAATGTGATTTTTTTTCAATAATTTGATGAGTTATTTTGACTATAATAATGCTGACACCATCTTATTAATTGGACTTACACATCACGCATAAACTTTAAAAAGTACAAGTATATATTTGCACAAAACAATTAACTACAATCTTCCTTCAATGTACTGTTTTTACTTTATGAAGCAAAATGTGCTGAAGCCTGAGTGGTTAGATTTTCCATATTCAAAAGTTGTTGAAGTTAAAGAAACTAAATAAACGAAAGCTGGAGGATTTTTTTTTCTGGCCCACTTTGAGAAAAATGTATATATGGTCAGAAATTTCACGTTCTGGTCCACATTGTTGTGCTTGGCTAATGTTTAGTTTCAAATTACAGACTGATTCAGAGTCAAATACTTAGTTTATTAAGGAAACCAACAATAATGACTGTAAGGGTTGCCCATATCTGAGTAGTACAAAATGGCTGTTAGGGATGCCCATAAATGAGTAACATAAAATGATAGTTAGGGGTGCCCATACACAAAATGGCTGTTAGGGCTGCCTACAACTATTGCTGACAGCAACATTTTCTTGAGTTGTAACTGATGCAAAAGAAGATATAACATTTATCAACATTTGGCTATTTTTCATAGAACATTTGAAACTAACACATAAGATAACAACATTTGAGCAATAGCACTTTTGACTACCTCACACTAATGAGTTGTTTAATCAATAACTCTAGATCTGAGTTACTTCATAAAAGACCACAAATAGTTAACAATTAGTTCAGCAAGTGCAGCA
Organism: Chiloscyllium plagiosum; assembly: GCF_004010195.1. Taxonomy (NCBI): domain Eukaryota; kingdom Metazoa; phylum Chordata; class Chondrichthyes; order Orectolobiformes; family Hemiscylliidae; genus Chiloscyllium; species Chiloscyllium plagiosum. The sequence goes on along the minus strand of NC_057718.1, from coordinate 77,284,744 downwards.
AGAAAAGTCTTTCTCTGTCTCGTTCACTTAGAGTCATAGAGATGTACAGCACGGAAGCAGACCCTTCGGTCCAATTCATCCATGCCGACCAGATATCCTAACCTGATCTTGACCCATTTACCGGCACTTGGCCCATATCCCTCTAAACCTTTCCTTTTCATATACCCATCCAGATGTCTTTTAAACGCTATAATTGTACCAGTCTCCAACACTTCCTCTGACAGCTCATTCCATATACGCACCAGCCTCTGTGTGAAAAAGTTGCCCATTAGGTCCCTTTTCTATCTTAAGATATTGGAATGTGAATTGGGATGTGCTAAACCACATAACTGTTGGAACTGATCAGATGTCAACATTCTTTTGTTTTCCCTTTAATAATAAGTTTAAAATTCTTGACCTAATTAATTGGAAGTTCTGGCAAATATTACTCGGACAGTAACCATTGAAGCCTCAAGAACATCATGAAGGACCATGATTAGGCCTTGAACCTGTCCATCTCAGTAATGATGCTGTACGAGAAAGCCAATCACAGAGTGACAACTCGGTACTGCTGACTAATAGTAATCAAGGGCGGGGGGGGGGGTGGTGATGGTGGTGGCATGTGCACTCTAAGTTAACATATATGAAATAAGACATTCTGAAGTTTGTGTGCTTTTTCATGCCTTCGTGCCTTGCTTTTTACTGTAATGAAGTAAATAAAGGTCACCAGAAATCTGCCCAGCGACTCAGACTCTCATTGAGAAAATACATTGAGATCTAACAGCGACAATAAAAAATGCAAACCTTCTGTTCAAGGTCAAAACTATCCAGTGGAGTCTTCCTTCCCCTTGGGGTTGCACTGCGACTCCTACAGCCTGAAGGAGGTCTCTCTTGCGATCTGAGTGCTGAACTCTGATTTAAAGTTTGTGTTTCTTGTATCTGTGGTAAAAATATTTAAAGTAATTAATTGAAAACAATTCTGACTGAAAATATACCTGTTCAAAAGCACATCAATTCTGTTTAATCATTAGTTATCTATTTAGTTGATAATATTTGGTTTCTTTTTAATATTTTATGATGCAGGTATAATTGATGCACTGAACAATTAAAGCTACAACTTATGAACTTCAAACAAATAAACAATCAGTCTAAAACGCTTTAAGTTATCGAATAAAATTTCAAACACAAATACATATAAGGGATGTCAATATGAGAAACAGGATGTGGCGATGCCAGTGTTGTTCTGCGTTGACAAGGTCAAAAATCACACAACACCAGATTATAGTCCAATGGGTTTTTTTGAAAACACTGGCTTTCACAGCACTGCTCCTTCATTAGGGACTAGCACCTGGTGAAGGAGCAGTGCTCTAAAAGCTAGAGTTTTGAATCTAAGAAACAACACAGAAGAAACATAAACACTAAGTCAGTAAGTTATACCTTTATTCATTTTCTGCTATAATGTTTAGAACATAGAACATTGAACATACAGTACAGCACAGTACAATCTCTTCAGCCCTTAATGTTGTGCCAACCCTTTATCCTACTCTTAAGGTCAAACTAACTTATGTTGTACTATCATCCATGTGTCGCTTAAATGTCCCTAATGCATCTGAATTAACTACCACTGCTGGCAGTGCATTCCATGCACCCATCTACCTCTGTATAAAGAACCTACCTCTGATATCTCCCTTAAACCTTCCTCCAATCACCTTAAAATTATGCCCCCTGGGAAAAAGTCTCTGGCTATCCATTCTATTTATGCCTCTCACCATCTTGTACACCTCTCACCCTTTTTTGCTCCAATGAGAAAAGCCTTTGCTAACTCAATGTCACTTCATAACACATGCCCTCCAGTCCAGGCAACATCCTGGTAAATCTCCTCTGCACTGTCTCTTAAGCTTCCACATTGTTCCTATAATGAAGTGACTAGAATTGAACACAATATTCCAAGTGTGGTCTAACCAGGGCTCTTTACAGATGCAGCATAACTTCATGGCTCTTAAACTCAATCCCGCTGCTAATGAAAACCAACACACTATACACTTTCTTAACAATCGTATCAACTTGGTGGCAACTTTGAGGGATCTATGGACATGGACCCCAAGATCCCACTGTTCCTCCATACTGCCAAGAATCCTGCCTTTAACCCTGTATTCTGCATTTAAATTCGACCTTCCAAAATGAACCACTTTACACTTTTCCAGATTGAATTCCATCTGCTATTTATCAGCCCATTTCTGCATCTTGTCAATGTCCCATTGCAACCTACAACAGCCCTCCACGTTATCCACCACTCCACCAACCTTCATATCATTGGCAAACTTACTAACCCACCCTTCCACTTCCTCATCCAAGTTATTTATAGAAATTACAAAGAGCAGAGGTCCCAGAAAGATCCCTGTGGAACACCACTGGTCACCAAACTCCAAGCTAAATACTTTCCATGTACTATCACCTCTGTCTTCTGTGGGCCAGCCAATTCTGTATCCAGACAGCCAGACTTTCCTGTATCCCATGCCTCCTTACTTTCTGAATGAGCCTACCATTGGGAACCTTATCAAATGCCTTGCTAAAATCTATGTACACCATATCCACTGCTCTACCTTCATCAATGTGTTTGTCACATCCTCAAAGAATTCAGTTAAAAATCACACAACACCAGGTTTAATTGGAAGCACACTAGCTTTCAGAGCGACCCTCCTTCATCAGGTGATTGTGGAGGGCTCGATCGTAACACAGAATTTATATCAAAAATTTGCAGTGTGATGTAACTGAAATTATACATTGAAGAATTGATTGTCTGTTAAGCCTTTCATCTGTTAGAATACAGTGATAGTTTCACTTCTTTCATGTGTAAATCACAAAACCTTTTTTTTAAAGTTGCATTCTCGGGTTAGCTGTTAACAATGGTGATAGCTAGACAATATGTTGAAGGTGTTAGCCCCCTGTGTTCTCTGTCTATGATCTGATGTTTAGATTGATTCCAATCTAAAAAGTGAGATAACAGAGTTTTACATAAATTCATGCAATCAATTCTTCAATGTATAATTTCAGTTACATCACACTGCAAATTTTTGCTATAAATTCTGTGTTACGATCGAGCCCTCCACAATCACCTGATGAAGGAGCGTCGCTCCGAAAGCTAGTGTGCTTCCAATTAAACCTGTTGGACTATAACCTGGTGTTGTGTGATTTTTAACTTTGTACACCCCAGTCCAACACCGGCATCTCCGAATCAAAGAATTCAATAAGGCTTGTGAGGCATGACTGGCTCCTCACAAAGCCATGCTGACTACCTCTAATCAAACTATGGTTTTCAAGTCATCATAAATCCTGTCTATCAGAATCTTCTCCAATAATTTACCTACCACGGATGTAAGACTGACTGGTCATTATCTGCCAGGATGATCCCTATTCCCTTTCTTGAACAAAGGAATAACATTTACCACCCTCCAATCATCTGGCCCTAATCCAGTCGACAGTGAGGACGCGAAGATCATCACCAAAGGTGCAGCAAACTCTTCCCTCGCTTCTCGTAGTAACCTTGGATATATCCCATCTGGCTTAGGGGAGTTATCTATCCTTATGTTTTTCAACATTTTCAGCACATCCTCCTTCTTAACATCAACTGTTCCATGCTGTCCTCACAAACAACAAGGTCTATCTCAGTAGTGAATACTGAAGTTAAGTAATCATTAAGAACCTCCTCTACCTCCTCTGACTCCAGGCACAAGTACCCTCCAATATCTCTGATTGACCCTATCCTCACCCTGGCCATCCTCCTGTTCCTCACGAAATTGTATAATGCCTTAGTGTTTTCCTTAATCCTACCAGCTAAAGTTTTTTCATGCCCCTTTCTAGGTCTCCTAAGTCCATTCTTCAGTACCTTTCTGGTTAACTTATAACCATCTAAAGCCCTGTCTGATCCTTGCCTCCTGAACCTTAAGTCTGCATCTTTCTTCCTCTTAACTAGAAGTTCTACATCCCTTGTCACCGAAGGTTCCTTCACTCTATCATCCGTTCCTTGCCTCAGTGAGACAAACCTATCCAGTACTATCAACAAGTTCTCCCTAAACAACCTTCACATTTCTGTTGTGCATTTTCATGAGAACATCTGTTCCCAATTTAGGCACCTCAGTTCCTGCCTAATAGCATTATAATTCCCCCCCCCACCCCATTAAATACTTTCCCATATTGTCTGCTCCTATCACTTTCCATGACTATAGTAAAGGTCAGGGAATTGTGACCACTATCACCAAAATGCTCTCCCACTGACAGATCTGACACCTGGCCTGGTTTGTTGCCAAGCATCAAATCCAATATGGCCTCCCCTTTCGTCAATCTATCTAATCCTTCCTGGCCACACCTGACAAAAACTACTCCATCCAAACTATTTGAAATAAGAGGTTCCAATCAATATTAGGGAAGTTAAAGTCACCCCTGACAACAACCCTGTTATTTCTGCACCTTTCCAAAATCTTCTTCCCAATCTGCTCCTCCGTGTCTGTTGCCATTGGGGTGGGGGTGGGGGAGTTATAGAAAACTCCCAATAAAGTAACTGCTTCTTTCCTATTTCTGAGACTACCACCCATTCTGACTATGTAGACAAACCCTTCTCGCCACCTCCCTATCTGCAGCTATGATCCTGTGGCTGATTAGCAATGCCATTCCCCCATCTCTTTTACCCCCCATTCACCCCCACCACAATTCCTTTTGAAACATCTAAACCCTGGAACATCCAATAAACCATTCCTGCCCCTGTGATATCAAGTCTCCGTAATGGCCAAACATCTTAATTCCATCTACTGATCCAGGCTCTTAAGTTCATCACCCTTATTCCTGATACTTCTTGTATTAAAATAGACATACTTCAACTTATCATACTGACTGCAACTTTGCCCTATCAACTGTCTATCCCTCATCACAGATCTCTTCATGTTGTATCTAACTGTTCAATACCTATGCCTTCCTCAGATCTGTAGCTCTGGTTCCAACCCCCCTGCCAAACTAGTTTAAACCTTCCTGAAGAGCTCTTGCAAACCTCCTGCCCAGGGTATTGTTGCCCCTCCAGTTCAGGTGCAACCCGACATTTAGAAAAATAGAAGTAACACCATAGTAGAAGGAACAACATGCAGTGGAGTACGCATCTACTTATGTTTGGTGCAGTCATTTTTGGTTCAAATTCCAGTTTCAGGATATTATCATGTTCCATGCAAGCTTTCAGTGTCCAACCTCACCATTTTAAATTCACATCCATTTTAAAGGAAATGCATTTCTACATTTATTCTACATGTTTAAATCTTACAATTTAAATAGTGGAGTCATAAACATAAAGTGTGCCCTTTCTGTGATGATGCACCTTTAAAGCACATGTTTTGTTAATGGGTCAAACATTTCGACTAGTAAATAAAACCTTCAATCTCTGTCATGGAATCCTATTATTTTGTGACTGTATCTACTCCAAATATCTGCAAGTAATCTGTGTTTCAGCTATATAGGAAGTTAAAGTGTTGACTTCTGATGCTGTTTCTGTTCCTTGCACTGCCAACCAAACTTGCTGCCCAGGCCTTGTCCCCAAGACTGTTAGGTTTTAGGGTTGCAACATGTGAAATCAGTGGCCTAAAATTTCATGCAATATGGACAGCAAGCCGAGAACATGCATCTAAATACACAAGACTTATTTCATACAGAAACTCAGGCCTCTTGTATAAAGCTAGGCAAAAGTGAAGACTGCAGATGCTGGAGATCAGTCGGTAGTGTGGTGCTGCAAAAGCACAGCAGGTTAGGCAGCATCCTTGGAGCAGGAGAATCGATGTTTCGGGCACAAGCCCTTCATCAGGAATGAGGCTTGTGGGCTGGGGTGGCTGAGAGATAAATGGGAGGGGGTGGGGTTAGTGCGAACGTAGCTGAGAATGCGATAGGTAGATGAAGGTGAGGGAGAAGGTGATAGGTCGGAAAGGAGGGTGGAGTGGATTAATGGAAAAGGTGATTGACAAGTCAGGAGGGTGGTATTGTGTTGGAGGCTTGGGATTGTGATAATTTGGAGGGAGAGGATATGAGGCAACTGGTGAAATCCACTTTGACCCTGTGTGGTTGCCAAGGTGGAATATGAGGCGTTTTTCCTCCAGGCGTCAGGTGGTAAGAGTTTGGTGATGGAGGAGACCCAGGACCTGCATGTCCTTGGCGGAGTTGGAGAGAGACTTGAAGTGTCAGCTGCGAGGCAGTGGGGTTGGTTGGTGCAGGTGTCCCAGAAATGTTCTCTGAAATGATCCACAAGTAGGCATCCTGTCTCTTCAATGTAGAGGAGACCACATTGGGTGTAACAGATACAATAGATAACATTGGCAGAGGTACAGGTAAATTTCTGTCGAATGTGGAAGGATCCTTTGGGGGCCTTGGACAGAAGTGAGGTGTGGGCTGATGGGGAGTGTGGGTCCGGTGAGGGTGTCAAGAAGGGAATGGTCTTTCCAGAACACTGATAGGGGCGGGGAGGGAAAAATATATCTGGTGGTGGGGTCCGTTTATAGGCAGCAGAAGGGGCAAAGGATGATGCAATTATGGCAGAAGTTGGTAGGGTGGAAGGTGAGGACCAGGGAGAGTTCTGTTCTTGTTGCGTTGGGAGGCATGGGGTTCAAGGGCGGAGGTGCAGGAAGTGGAAGAGAAGCGCTGGAGGACATCATCAACCAATGGTAAGGGAAATTGCAATCTTGGAAGGAGGTCATCTGGAATTTTCTGAGGTGGAATTGGTCATCTTTGGAACAGACACGGCAGAGGCAGAAGAATTGGGAATAAGGGATGGCTTTTTTTAATAGGAGATAGGGTGGGAGGAGGTGTAGGCTAGGTAGCTGTGGGAGTTGGTGGGTTTGTAGTAGACATCCATGGTTAGTCGGTTGCCGGAGATGGAGATGGAGACATCCAGGAAGGAGAGGGAGGTGTCTGAGATGTTCCAGGTGAATTTGAGGTTGCGGTGAAAGGTGTTACTAAATTTGATGAACTGTTCAACCTCCTCATGGGAGCACGAGGAAATGCAGTCATCGATGTTGCGGAGGAATAGGTGGGGTGTGGTGCCGGTGTAACTGCAGAAGATGGACTGTTCCACAGACCCATCAAAGAGGAAGGCATAGTTGGGTCCTATGCGGGTGTGTATGACTACCCCTTTGGTTTGGAGGAAGTGGGAGGATTGGAAGAGAAGTTGTTAAGGGTGAGGACCAGTTCAGCCAGGCGGATGAGGGTGTCAGTGGAAGGGTACTGATTGGGACAATGTGAGAGGAAGAAACGGAGGGCTGGAAGCCTTTGTCGTGGCAGATGGATATGTACAGGGACTGGATGTCCCTGGTGTCGATGAGGCATTGGGGGCTGGGGAAACGAAAATCTTGGAGGAGTGAAGGGCGTGGGTGGTGTCCCGAACATAGGTGGGGAGTTCCTAGACTAAGGGGGACAGGATGGTGTCAAGGTATTCAAAAATGAGTTCAGTGAGACAGGAGCAGGCTGAGACAATGGGTCGACTGGGGAAGTCAGGTTTGTGAATCTTCAGTATGCGGTAGAATCGGGCAATGTAGAGTTCACAGACAATGAGGTTGGAGACTGTGGATGGGAGATGCCCTGAGGTGATGAGGTTGTGGATGGTCTGGGAGATATTGGTTTGATGATGGGAGGTGACGTTGTGGTCGAGGGGGCAGTAAGAGGAGGTGTCTGCGAGTTGGCGCCTGGCTTCAGTGGTGTAGAAGTCAGTGCGCCAAACTGTATCCATTGCACCCAATGTGGTCTCCTCTGCATCAGGGAAACAGGATGCCTAGTTGTGGATTGTTTCAGAGAACATTTCTGGACATCTGCACCAACAAACCCCACTGCCCCATGGCTGAACACTTCAACATCCCCTCCCACTCCGCCAAGGACATGCAGGTCCTGGGCCTCCTCCATCTCCAAATCCTTACCATCTGACACCTAGAGGAAGAACGCCTCATATTCTGCCTTGTCACCTGCCTTGTCATCTCAGGCCACACAGGATCAATGTGGATTTCACCAGTTTCCTCATTTTCCCTCCCCCCAAATTATCCCAGTCCCAAGCCTCCAACTCAGCACCGCCCTCCTGACCGGTCCACACCTTTCCCATCTATCTGCTCCAACCTCCTCTCCGACCTATTATCTTCTCCCTCACCTTCATCTACCTATTGCATTCTCAGCTACCTTCCCCCCACCCCCACCCCCTCCCATTTATTTCTCAGCCCCCAGCCCATGAGCCTCATTCCTGATGAAAGGCTTATGCCCGAAACGTCGATTCTCTTGCTCCTTGAATGCTGCCTGACCTGCTATGCTTTTCCAGCACCACACTCTCAACTCTTTTGTAAAGCTCCCAAAAAGTGTGTTTGCACTGAAACACAATAGTACAAAAATGTTATTTTTGCAAAAATGTTTGCCAAATTCATGTGCCATCTGCCATGAAGCACACTGTAGACAGACAGCTTAAGTTCTTTTCAATAAAGACCTCATGCTGAATACACTGGTGAATATGATGAACTGAAACATGGGGCGGAATCTTTTGGCAAAAGTGAGGACTCCAGATGCTGGAACTCAGAGTCTAAATTAGAGTGGTGCTGGAAAAGCACAGCAAGTCAAGCAGCATCCGAGGAGCGGAAAATCGATGTTTCAGCCACTCCTGATGAAGGGCTTTTGCCCAGACTGTCGATTTTCCTGTTCCTCGGATGCTGCCTGACCAGCGGAATCTTCTGGGCCTGACATTGGCTATGGTGAGAAATGTTGCAGAGTTACATGAAAAGTCGAACAAGGTTTATCTTGATGATGGGAACAACTTGCTCCATCTTTTGACGAAGTTCCATACATTGAGATGAGATTCTTGCTCGGGAGTGACCAGTTGCCTATTAAAGGGTATCATAGCTTGTTAATTACCTTATTACTTTCAGATTTCACTTCATTAACATGTATCAAACTGTCACATAACCTGCTGGAAGAATTCTTGATAAGTAAATCAGAACAACCATTTAGGACAGAGATGAGGAGAAACTTCTTCAGCCAGAGAGTGGTGGCTGTGTGGAATGCTGTGCCCCAGAGGGCAGTGGAGGCCCAGTCTCTGGATTCATTTAAGAAAGAGTTGGATAGAGCTCTCAAGGATAGTGGAATCAAGGATTATGGAGATAAGGCAGGAACAGGATACTGATTAAGGATGAACAGCCATGATCATATTGAATGGTGATGCAGGCTCGAAGGGCAGAATAGCCTACTCCTGCACCTATTGTCTATTGTAATTTCACCTCACCTGCGATAACCTCCACGTTGGTCACTATGCAAAAGCATCTCAGGGCACAATCCGTGGACATCAGCTGTACACACTCCTTACCTCAGACATAGGCATTTAGTAACTGCCAACACACCAGGATCCTCATGGCACCTCTGTGATCCACTTGCTGGATGGTAAGGATGTAGAGACCTCCATTTTAGGATGCACCAGCAACTAGCATTGAAAGCTGCAGCAAGGACACTTCACGCACAGAGACAGGTACCCAGCTCACATATTAAACCAGGCTGCAACTCAGGGTTGTGTCCTAGCACTCACTGGCCTAGCACTTTGCTGCGTGCTCACAGAATCTCTCCCTTGCCTTATGTGTTACCTTGCTTTGCTGGTCAGCTGTCCTCTGTCAAGGGCATGGATATTTGCTGTAGTATTGTGTAGAAAAGTGTGGCACTGGAAAAACACAGCAGGTCAGGCAGCATTCGAGAAGCAGGAGAATTGACGTTTTGGGCATACGCCCTTCTTCAGCACTTTTTAACTCTGATCTACAGCATCTGCAGTCCTCACTTTCTCCTGTATTACTGTGTGATATGTCAATCTTACACCTACACCTTACATCAGTAAAAGTAGTCACTATTGTCCCAGAAGAGAATAGGCTGCTCTTTTGTTAGTAGGCGATGAGTAACGGTGAGTTTAACCTGAGGGTCACCATGCTTCGGGGAGGGGGCGAGGTTGAGAAGGCACACCTTCATGGTAATCTTAGCTGGTGCAGAAACTGACATCATGCAGTTAGTGCTGAAAATGTGTTGCTGGAAAAGCGCAGCAGGTCAGGCAGCATCCAGGGAACAGGAGAATCGATGTTTCGGGCATAAGCCCTTCTTCAGGGCTCACCTTGACTTCAAGTGAAGGTCAGTGAATGATAACACTTTGCATAACTAACTCATGCCAGAAGGTGGTGGGGATGGCAGGGGCAGGGGGAGGGGGAATGCAAGTTCATATATGGGTTGGGTAAGACCTTGGGGAGTCTAGGAGGTTCAGGGGAAGAGCTTTCAAGAACTGGATCTGGAAGTTATTACGAAGCCAGCCAACTGTAATTGTTTAAACTGTAATTGCTACTCTCATATGTCACTATATACAATATAATGTAAATAAATTACACAGAGTCATAAGAGTCACAGAGTTGTAAAATACAGAAACTGACTACTCAGTCTAACTTGTCCATGCTGACCAGATATCTTAACCTGATCTAGTCCCATTTGCCAGCAATTAGCTCATATCCCTCTAAACCCTTTCCTAATGAAGGGCTTTTGCCCGATATGTCGATTTTCCTGCGCCTTGGACGCTGCCTGACTTGCTGTGCTTTTCTAGCACCACTCTAATCTTGACTCTGATCTCTAGCATCTTCTGTACTCACTTTTGCCTTCCCCCTAAACCCTTCCTATTCATGTACCCATCCAGATCCATTTTAAATGTTGTAATTTTACCCATCTCCATCACATATTCTGGCAGTTCATTCCATATATACACCACCCTCTGTGTGAAAAAGTTGCCCTTCAGGTCCCTTTTAAATCTTTCCCCTCTCACTTTAAACCCATGCCCTCCAGTTTTAGATTCCAGTATTCTGGGAAAAAGACTTTTGCTATTCACCCTTTCCATGCCCTTCATGATTTTAAAAACCTCTATAAGATGAGCCATCAGCATCTGACGCTCCAGGGAAAATAGCCGCAGCCTACTCAGCCTCTCCCTTTAGCTTAAATCCTTCAATGCTGGCAACATCCTTGACAAGTTTAACAACATTTTTCTTATAGCAGGGAGATCAGAATTGAACTCAGTATTCCAAAAGTGGCCTCACCGATGTTCTGTTACAGCTGCAACATGACCTCCAACCCCTATACTCAATTCACTGCTCAATAAAAGTAGCATGTCAAACACCTTCTTCACCACCCTGTTTATCTGCGACTCCACTTTCAAGGAACTATTTATCTGCAGCCCAAGTCTATTTGTTTGGCAACACTCCCCAGGACCCTACCATTAACTGTGTAAGTCCTGCTTTGATTTGCCTTACCAAAATGCAACACCTCACTTTTATCTGAACTAAACTCTTTCTACCACTCCCTGGCCCATTGGCCCATCTTATCAAGGTACCATTGTACTCGTGATAAGCTTCTTCACTGTCCACTATACCACCAATTCTTGTGTCATCTGCAAACTTAATAACCATATCTCCTACATATCACACCCAATCATTTATATAAATGACGGAAAACAGTGGACCCAGCACTGATCCTTGCAGTACACCACTCTTCACAGGGTTCCAATCTGAAAAACACAGAGTGTTTTCCTCCACCACATAGTTATAAACCCTAACTATGACTTGAACCTGGTCTAGCATCTGGAATGTAGCTGGGGCACTCCATAGTCCAAATGACATCACTTGTCCCTAGTAGATTCCATTTGGTGAAACAAAAGTGGATATTTTCTTAGATTTCGATACTAATGGAAATTATCTTTGCCCCTTCAATAGATCATTCTCAGAAAGGAATGTGAATCCCATCAATACTCTCTTCCAATCATGGAATTTGATATGAACCTGTCTTCATCACTACATTTATTTTTCTAAAATCTATTTGAAATCTAGGGATGATCCATCACTTTTAGGAACCAACACTACTGCTGGATTCCAGCTGCTTGGACTTGGTTCAATCAAGTGGTTTTCCAGCATGCTGAATCTGTTTTCACTTAATTTTGTTTCTCTGGGTCCAACTGGTAAGGATGCTGTTCCATTGGTCCTGTAACTCTTATTACCACATCATGATTAGATAATGTTGTACGTCCAGACATATCTACAGATTATCTTATACTTTTTCAGTAGTCTTATAAGATCTTCCTTTGTGCTTCCTCTAAATGTGAAAACACAGTGTGTAACTTACCCATTATTTCTGTGTTAGCTTGTCAAATTATAGGAGGTTTGCTTTGAGAACTGTCAACCTTGCCTTATTGTCTGTCATTTTCCACTACTCCTATCATTTGACACACTTGTTCCTCCTTATCCTCTTCCCTACAATGATATTTTCTCACCATATTTATGTGACAATAATCCATTATTTTTCCTATGACCAGGAGTATACGTCAAATAAATCACTTTAATAATCCTCCTAACTACTTTGCATGGACAAATTATTTGACTTTTAGAAGTTAATCTCACCAAGGCAACAACATCAATACTTCCTTGCCCACTTGAAACATTCCAGTTGCTGAATGTTTATCTGCACATTCTTTCATTTTACTTGTGAAACTTTCATATTCACTGTGCTATCTTACCTGCGAGTCTTTCTAGAAACATGGACATTTAATTCAACTGTTAGGATTCATTGTTTTGGTTCAAAAACTTCTCAATTTTAATGGAAATCTGATTTCATGACCATGACCCAAATCAAATGGACTAAATCCAATAGATTCATTTGGGATCTCTGTTAGCAAATCACAAAAACCTAATCCTTTGTCCTAGTTCTGTGGGTATTTGTTAATCATTGCTTTGAGAGTCTTATGCATCTCTCCAAAGCTCCATGGTTTGCAGATGATACATAGTTGAATTCAATTGTTTATACTCAAATGCTGATGAATTCCTGGAAAACTTGAGGCGTAAAGTTAAAACCCTGGTCAGATGGTATCTCAATTGATAGTTCATAATGAGTTTAAAAACTGCACTAACTTTTCCACCACAACCTCAAGGAATACCTTCTAGGACTTGGGTTGTCATACCCATATTACAAAGTTATGCTGATGTTCTGCTTTCATTTTCAGTAATAGTCCTATATGATCTCCTCAAACATGTCTAAATGGTCTTCAAAAACTGCTTTGGCTATCAAAGGTGCTGGTTTGTTTATATGTTGAGGTTTCCCTCCTACCTATGATGTACGACATGTTTACAAAACTGCATTACATCTTTATGAAGTCTTGGCCATATAAAATACCATTTAATCAATGCTTATGTTTTCTGTATTCCGTTTTGTCCACTCAGGAATTTAATGCGCTGCTCATAATAACTCATTACCATATCTGGGCAGATATGGTACCACTATTTAATGAACAACCACCCATTCTTCATCTGCAGATTTGTAAGAATGTTTCATATTCTCATCAGAACTCTATTTTTAATATAATAGTATTCGAGAACCCCTTCAGCCTCATCCTGAGTCTCAAATAATCAAGGCATGCCAAACACTTCTTTTCAACTCGGAGAAACTGCAAATGCTGGAGATCAGAGTCAAAAAGCGTGGCACTGGAAAAGCACAGCAGGTCAGGCAGCAACTGAGGAGCAGGAGAATCAATATTTTGGGCATAATCCCCTCATCCTGATGAAGGCCTTATGTCTGAAACATCAATTCTCCTGCTCCTCAGATATTGCCTGTGCTGCTGTGCTTTTCCAGCTCCACACTTCTTGACTTCTTTTGAACTGTCTTCTTCTTAAATAGAATGTCAGCTACCTTAACATCTGCTTGTGATATTACTGTGACCTCTGATGATGGACTTTTTTTAGTCATTGCTCAAGTTACCACAGATAATGGAAAAATCCCCATAACTGTTTCTGCAACTGTTCCAATGCATTAGTCTCAATTGGGCTTTCCATGATTATAGGTGATCTATAACTTTCACTCTTGCTAAGTCATTTTTCAGGAGTAAATCAACCCCATCTACAGATAATTTCTTAACTACCCTGATTACCACTAGACCAGACAACGAGTCACACTGCAAGTGACCTTTATGGAATGGAACTGGGATATACTCTTCCCATATTCCGTTTACTAACACATTGGCTTTCACTGAACTCTCCAGAGAGAAAAATAAATCTTTCTCCAGAAAGACAGCTTCAGTAGCCCCTAATACTGTATTAGCTTAGATGCTTAATTTGAAGAAAAAGGGTGTTATCTTCCCTTTAGACAAAAACTCTTCATACCTCTCATCTACTCTATTTTTTCTTCTTCACTCACATCAGTGTTTACCTCCAGTCTCTTAGTTGTAGTTAAAGCTACAATGTGATATGTGACATTTTTCTTTTGAATTTACTTTTCAAACTCATTCTTGTGAGATCCAGTAAGTCCTATCAGTTTCCTTTATAACCTCCATGTCCATTAGCCCATTATATGCAATGTAGAGAAGTAATGAGCTGCGTTACTGATATCTGCAATGATCCAATATTATTATCATTGTTTTTAGGGTGTAAGAAAAGCAGTTTCTCCTTCAGATAGATCTTTGAATGGGTGCTCTTTCAAACACTTGCTATTGTTATTATAGGACTCATTGGATCAGTTCATAATGGATATGTAATGTAGTTGAAGGTGTGCACTGTACCTTTAAGAGAGAGTGAAAGTTGAAAGCTGGCAAGCACCTGTCATGTGACCGACTAGCAGTCACACAGTGTGCTGGAAAATTGAAAGATGTAACACTTGGCTGTAACCTAGATACCTCAAGTTATTTTCACAGCAGTTTGAATTTAACCAATCAGTTTAAATTATGCCCCAAGAAACTAAAACCCAATCAAATTTGAATTTTACTGTTTTGACAACATCAAATTAATGAAGAGCACCAACTGCCATTGAAAGACTGCTATTCACCACACTCTCTGTCAAAGGTACCTTTTCCATATGAAACATCTTTGCAGCAGAAGACCAAAGACGATCCAGGAAGATCTACAGAGGAAGACTGACACTGGAGATGACAGCTGCTGTCTAGTTTTGAACATTAGGTTTCTGTAAATTTAATAGGGGCTTTTATTGGATCAGGATATTGTTATAGAGTAGGATGTAGATAACAAACCTTGAAGAAAAAGGAGGCATAGAGTTGTAAATAATTGTTGTTTAATGTTCACTTTTAGAGTTAAGGAATATATTGATATTTTTTGTTAAATAGTAGAATTTGGGTAGTTTTCTATCACTCATACTTCAAACAATTACGAGGTAAAATCGGAGGCTATGCCAATGGGTGGCCTTGCTATGATACCCCACTTAGTGGACAGATCCCATTTTCCCTTTCATTGGTCCCTGGAGGGTTTCTTATATTTAGGCATTTTTATTACCCCAGTATTTGGTCAGTTATACAAGGCTAACTTTGTGCATTTACTGGAGAGGATAAGGCAGGACCTCCAGCGATGGGGAGACCTTCCAATTTCCTGGCTGGGTAGAATAGCACTAATTAAAATGAATGTCCTGCCCCGTCTCCTATACCCTATGAGAATGCTTCCAGTGATGCTGCTGAGGCTGGCACTACATAAATTATATGGCTGGCTGGGTTCCTTTATCTGGAATCATGGATGGCCCCTCATTAAGCTGAAGAAGCTACAGCTGCCACAGGCAAGGGGAGGATTGGACTTCCCAGATTTTAGGAAATATCAGTTAAGTTCCCTATTAAATAGCTGATTGGGTCTTGTCTGATACACAATCAATCTGGCTGGACATCGAGGCTTCTCAAGTAAAATGCCCACTTGTTAACCTTTTATTTTTGGACAAGAGGAAAATCATTACGGATCACTGTAAAAACCCTATAATACTAAACACAATTAAAGCTTGGAATATAATGCAGCAAAATGAGGGCAACTCACATAAAACATCCCCCTATGCGCCGATAGTGGGAGCATGGGGATTCCAACCGGGGTTTACAGACGCCACTTTTAAACTCTGGAGATCCAGGGGTATCTCATGTCTAGGGGACCTATTTAAAGATGGGGTCCTGATGTCTTTTGAACAGCTGCATCAGAAATTCGGATTACCTAATGGAGACCTCTATCGATACTTCCAATTCGAGATTATATACAGAAGAAGACTACGTTATTAGACAGTCTTTATAAATCAGATAGAGAATGTAGAGTACTACGACCAATGGGAGTATCCTCCATCAGTACTATTTATCATTTACTAACATGATGAAGTATCGGGAGATATGGACAATCTGCTTAAAACATGGGATCAGGATTTGGGACTAGAAATCTCTATAGAAACGTGGAATGACATTTGGGAAAACGCCAGAAAATTACCATCTGTAACAGAACTCAGGCTATCCAGCTGAAGATATTTCATAGGGCCCATATAGCACCGGATCAATTGGCAAAATTTAAGGCAGGAGTATCTCCAATCTGTCCCAAATGTAAAATAGAGGTGGGCACTCTTGAACATTGCCTATGGACCTGTCATAAGATCCGTAGATACTGGACTAAAGTAGCAAGTACCCTGACAGAAATTTTAGGAACGGAAATTAAAGTGGACCCTATATCTCTCCTTTTGGGCTTTTCGAACTTTCCCTCCCTGGATATGCACGGGAAGAGACTATTTTCTATTCTCTCTTTCTGTGCAAGGAAAAATATTTTGGTAAACTGGGTGGCTGAGGGTCCCCCTGGACTTTCAAATTGGCACAGATTAATTATGGAATGTATTCCCCTTGACTTCCTTACAAATATGGTGCACCGAAAGACGAATTATTTTACAAAATATGGCAGCCCTTCTTGAATTATATGAATACAGATATTTAGGCTATCCTAACAAGGGCTTTTATTTAATTGAGATTACGAACCTGGCTGGTCCGGGGCCCCTTGGGAGAGGAATCCTGCACAAATACGGGTTTTGTTACATTTGATGTTAACACATTCCAAGCATGTATCTCACTACCCAATTTCTATGTTATCCGTTGTTTTTTTTTGTTTTTTTTTTCTCTTTCTCTTATTTGAATAATGTAAGAGACTTAAATATACACTCTTGTTAGTTGTAGGTTAGATTAGTAGTTAGTTGAGTTTTGTTTTTTTTCTTTCTCGGTATTTTTCTTTTGTTAAATTTTGGTTATTATATATTTAATATTTAATTGTATATCAATGTTTGTACTTGAGAGTTTTATTTATTTTTGTAAACTTGTAAAAATGTTAAATTTCTAATAAAAATATCTATAAAAAAACAATTACAATTTCTATGTGTTTGGTTTAATTAGCAGAAGGGTTTGCTGCTGTGTCATAACAGATATCTGGTAAATAGGCATGGAAGTACAATTAATACAACAATGGGAGAGGAGATTAGGGAGGGGAGGAGGGTAAATAGAAGGAGACATAGAATTCATAGAATCCCTACAGTGTGGAAACAGGCCATTCAGCCCAACAAATCTGCACAATCCCTCTGAAGAGTAACCCAGCCAGAACCATTACCCTACATTTACATCTGACTAATGCACATAACCCACACATCCCTGAACACTATAGGCAATTTTAGCTTGGTTAATTCACCTAACCTGTACATCTTTGGATTGTGGGAGGAAACTTGAGCACCCGGAGGAAATCCATGTAGACACGAGGAGAATGTGCAAACTCCACACAGACAATCGCCCAAGGCTGGAATTGAACCTGGTCCCTGGTGCTATGAGGCAGCAGTGCTAACCATGCCGCCATCATGAAGTATATGTTGAGGCCACAGGGCTTGAATGTAGCATTGGATGGCTAGGGGGTATTTAGATGGACAGCGAGTAGGAAAAGATGAAAATGTATGAGGTGAATTAAAGTGATTATAGAGAGTAGGTGGGAAAGGTGAAAATGTGTGAGAGCTAGAGCATCTAATTGTCAGACAATATTCTAGACAGCCAACTTGACATGTGCGCTTGTGTGCCACCTACTGTAGTTCCAACTCTCCCCTGCCCCCAAATAAGGATGCATTACACAACCTTTAAATTGAAGTGGGTCTGTCATATTGGGAAATTCCCCAAGTTGATCTCCTACCACATCAGCAAAAATATGACTGTGGCTGTTTTTAAGACAAATAAATTTGAATTTTATAAAAAGACAAGAAATTCAACAGCCAGACGTAGACATAAAAAAGAGAGGATGACTTAAAAACAGAATATTAATTGCTTTGTGATTCAGAGCATGTTGAATTTAAAATAATTTATTGTTTTCTGTTTTCTTCTCTTATGAGGACATATTACAGCTTATTCAGAAGCTTGGATTTAAACTGAGAAAAACCAGGAGAATGAAGTGAAAAAATTAAACTAAAAGAGAGAAAAATTGGAACTTAGGCTAAAATAAAAAATGAGTTAAAAAGTTTCTGTGTTTAGATTCTGTCAAAAAATAGAGAAGTATCCTAGGTAACTTTGTAGATGGGTAATAGGAGTGAAGCGAAGGTGGAAACAGGGAATAGGCTTTTAGCAAGCTGAGAATATCTGATAGAAGTTATGAATTAATGCTTCTAATGCAAAGCTTTGCATAGATTTCATGTGTCAACTATGCACATAGCAAGCTTAATAGATGGAATGGACACTAATCTCCATGAACAACTTTTCTGCTCAGAGTGCTAATTGATTAACAAAAGCCCATGTCTAAAAAATAAAACTAAAAATATAATTGAAGTAAGTACTGTATAAAAATCCAACCTTTGACAGCTTCAAATTCAATCGGGAAGAAAATTTAACAAACATGTGGCCACTTTGTAAAGATTCTTATTTAAAGTATCCCAAGTTGAGGCAGTTACCCAATGACTTAGCTTGACAGAATAATATTGATATTGAATTAAAGGGAAAATAACATTTATACTGTGTGACAGGTGAGTAGCCAATGGTTGGTCAGCATATCTGATTGAAAAAGACAATACCATGAAGAGTCCACCAGCTAATGACGACTGAAACTCATTGTTCATTGACCAACTCATTGGTCCTTGTACGTATGCGCTGCCTGAAACACACAAAAGTAATGCTCCTCAATGCTCTAGCTAACTTATAACTAGTTCTGCGCAACATGAACTGGCCAAATGTTTGGGTGAATTGTTACAATCAGATTTTTGCAGCTCCACATTCATAGTGAAAAGTTCTTCCACATTTGCAAAGACCATACATGTCTTACATATTGATGGTAATCAGCATCCATGTACTTACTTCACATTGCTAACCTAGTCACCAATATATCACTCAAGGGATGTCATAGACAATTGCACTGCAGGACTCGGTCATGGTAATCTAAAACCATCACTATTGTGAGAATCAATATTCACTGAACTTACAAACGCAACAACTTGAACAACTGAATTCAGTTTTAATGACACCATATGTGTTCAAATAGATGGTATTGGGATGATGGGATCCCAACTGGACCAAACTCTTGTAAATATCTTTGCTGCGTTCCATGACAAACACATGCAGTGCCACTTAATCCTCTACCGTGTGTATTTCTGAGATGTTGATTATGTGTTCGCTATATTTGAATCCGCAGTTAAATATACAAATTTCCTTACAAATCTTAATACATTGCAATTAATTCACCTTTGAAATGGAGTAATCAGGATATCTTAGTTGAGAAATTGGTCAGATGTTCTCTACTACTTTCTACCACAAACACACCTTCATTGGTCATTATATGTTATAGGATTTCTACAGTTCTGCTCACTATAAGATCAGTCTTATCAACAACCTCAACGGTGAAGTAGGGCCTGAGTTGTTTGTTCACCAAGCAAGCTTGTTGCTGAAATAGGATGCATTAAAGCCATTTTGCAGGACAATGGCCATCTAGATCAGATAATTTTTTATTAGATACCATACAAACTGCCTGAACAATATCCAGGTTTGGACTGAAAAGCAACAAGTAACATTTACAGCACATAAATGCTGGTTAAGAACTGTTTCCTATGAGAGACAATCCAACCAATGCCTCATGGCATTCAATGGTGTTATCATTAGTGAATTCCATCAAATGGAGACTTAGCACTCGAGTATTGATTAGATGCAATTTTCTTGGACCTACATTCACTCACTTCTGCTGCAGATGTGAACTGTGGTAACTGGGAATATAAGGATGTCTCAAGGTAGAAGATTAAAGGTGCCTATGTTCTCTGATCTGGCAGCAGAGGCCCTGTTAGAGAAGATAGAGAGGGAAAGAGTTTTTTTCTACCTCCAGAAAAAAGACAAGGAGAGCACAGAGGCATCTAAATTACTGGATCTCATAAAAATGCTTCTCGATAACTACATCACTACTATCACCTACATCATGACTTAAACATTACCCTGTCACAAATTAATAAAAGTGAATTCCTTATATATGACATTAAAACAGGCCAATAAAGATGGCTGCTATAAATAGGTAATTGGACATGGCAAAAAACTTCTGGAAGCATTTCCAAGATTAATGTCAGTCAGGCAATCAATAACCCAGGTAGTTCCTAATGGTTCTGAAATGCTAACTATTTTGATATAATCTGTTATAGAAACAATCTTCTTGAAGGAAATCCTCTATACATTAGAATTAGAAGTTACACCCATCTGACATGAAGATGTTTTAAAACCTTTCCACTTATCCTCTAGGATGGGCCATCAACGGTTCATGATCTGCAGTACCAGTCTTTGTCTTGATGGCAATTGAACCCGAAATGTTAACTCTGATTTCTCTCCACAGATGATATCAGACCTGCTGAGAATTTCCAGCAATTTCTGTTTTTGACTCAGAAAAATAGGCCTGCTTATACATATTTTTAAATCATAGTCTCATGAGAAAAAAAACTCTTTCCCTCCCTATCTTCTCTAACAGGGCCTCTGCTGCCAGATCGGAGAACATAGGCACCCTTAGTCTTCCATCTTGAGACATCCTTATATTCCCAGTTACCACTTTTCACATCTGCAGTAGAAGTGAGTGAATGTAGGTCCAAAAAAAATTGCATCTAATCAATACTCGAGTACTAAGTCTCCATTTGATGGAATTCACTAATAGGTAATAGCAGGAACTGATTGGAACAGGTCCATGACATTACAACCTTTAAAGAGCCAGTACTAGCTACCAGTGTGAGATGGAGTGGAGGATGTGGAGTGGTGACATGAAGTTCAGAGTTTGGACAGAAAGCATCTCCTCTACAATTCTGTTACCATTTTAGTGCTGTGTGGAATTTTGTAAATGCCCTCCCTTCAGTGTAAAACTGGGTGGCCCGACATGGCCATCATCGATCTATCTTCACAAGAACGCTATCAGATGTAGAGAGTGATTTGGCATTTATCTTGGGTAAATTCATGTTTTACAATGGCTATTTAATAGCCTTAATGGGTGTGGCAGAAAGGAGCATAGGTTAGACATTTTTAACTTCAGAAAGTTCATGAATCCAGACTATCATTCATGATTCCACCAATACACAAGTTACGGAGAGGATGGCCTGACTATCCAAAATTTGCAGGACCTTATGAGATGACTAGTCAGCCAAGTTAGGAGCACAGGGTGTGGGGTCGCTGTGTACATCTTACACTGTGAAAACTGCCAATGGGGCAGAATTTGTTCCCATCCACCATTTTCAAGAGGATATACAGTCACCATTACAAAGAAGAATTGGAATAACAATTTTATTACAATGGAAATAACTGAACTTTTTAACTTTTCTTTCCTCCTCTTGCGTTTTCTTTTTACCCTGTGGTAAAGTATCTTTCTTATCTTTAATGGGAGCTCCTTTTCTCTGACCACCTATTGATTTCTTATTTCCCCAGTTTCTATCCCTCACAAACTGAAATTGATGTCAGAAGCCAAACTTTGATTTCTGAACCAATTCATAATAATTTACCATTTCCGCTGTTAATCTTACAATCTTAACTCTCTGTTCTTCCACCTGCGTTCTCACCAGTTCAGGAAGTGAATGTTTGAATTCCTCCAAAATAATCATCTTTCTGAGAATGTAATATGTTTGATCTATTTTCAATGCTTTTATTCACCTATCAAAGTTGCTCTGTTTGATCCTTTCAACCTTTATGTACGCCTGACCAGGTTCCCTCCTTTAGATTCCTAAAACGTTACCCGGAGACCTCTGGTGCTAATTGATCTGCACTTAAGATTTTTTTTCACCTTATCATACTCTCCAGTCACCTTCTCTGATAGTGATACATCACTTGCTCAATGTACCAACTTTGTTTGGATCTACAATATCCACATGGTTACTGGCCATTTCATTTGTTTAGCTACTTTATCAAATGAAATGAAATGAAAAAGGCTTCCGTGTCCTTCTTGTCAAACTTGGGCAATGCTTGGACATTTAAACAGATCCCCGCCAAGGCCTGGCTACGATGGGATTGCTTTCCATCACTGTCCTCAGCATTACTCCCACTTTTACCTCTACCTCCACTATTTTAAGTTGTCTTTGAGTTTTCAATTACAATCTCTGACATTCAAAACCTTTCTCTTCCACCTTTTCTTTTGTTTTTAATTGCATGTCAAATTGTTTCTTTTCCTTTTCATAGTCAGCCTGCTACATTTGCAATTGAATTTTAGGTATTTCCATAAATTCCGATGGTATTTCCGGCAATTGTAGATGTTGAGCTATTGCTGTGTTTACCTCTCTTTTTCATACAGTCAAAGGTAATCTCAACTCCAATTAATCTGCCAATTCCAAATGTGTTGCCTTGATCACTTCTTGTAAAATTCCCGGTGACTTATTCTTATTCCAGAAAACTCTTCATGACTGAAAGAGCCATTAGTATACAAGGTCCATGCTATTTAAAGCAAGCAAATTTATTTTCCAAAAAGAGGACACCAAAAAGTCACCACTCACTGTCTTTGAGTTCAATAATCCGAAACCCAAACTGGAATTAGATTTACATCCTGACAAAAGCCCTCAATCTGTTATGGATCAGACTAAAGCCTCTTAAAATATATTAAGATGATAGCCTAGACCCTGACTTTTTCTTAATTTTAAAGGCAAGTGTAAGACATTGTGTTCCATATGCAATTTGATTTGTTAAACTACCAGGCTTGAAGCAAAGTGCACTTTATTCATATACTATAGTTAAAATACAATCTAAAGAAAGAGGAATTGGCATAATTTAACTCTATTGGAAAGCTTAATAAAATAATAGATTATTTAACTGTTAAACACCAACTGTTCCAATATAGTAACATCCCATAAATTTTTACCTCGTTGATTTTATCCCATAAATACAGCCTTGGCAAAGGCAAATTCAGTAAAATAAATGGTCTCACTTCAATTCTAGCAACAGGAAGAACTCCAGCATTTAGTTATCACAGCGAGAGGAATAACAGCTTCCACATCCAGCTTCAAGACCCCAGCAATGACTAAACATTAAACTAAAATCCTGGTTCTGTGGGAGCTTGACCCCACTCCTTTATGCTGCTTCTATTGTTCCAACTTTAATTTAAAAAAACCAAGGCCTCACAAGCTGTTTACTTTAGTGGCTGGGAACAGACTGCTTAACCTGTCTTCCTGAAAAAAAGGACAAAATACAACTCTTAAAGTCATAGCATCATCACAATGGGTTTCAGGAGAATTTGATGTCTAATTAAAGAATAATGTAACACATACCTGTAAAGAGATTTTTTGACTGCATTAAAAGTCAAAGGGGAAAGTTCTGTTCTGTAAGTTAAAATATAAATAGTCTACAAAAACACAAACATAGTCAATTGTGCTTTTAGTCTGTTTGGTAGTGGAAAAGTCTTAACATGAAATCTCATTGTGTTATCCTTCCAACTAATAAGTGCAAGTTCAAAATTCTTATTAAAAGTTATCCGTTTCTTTGCAAATTGCATCACCCCTCCAAGTCATACAATGCTCTGACTTGGAACTGTACTGCAATTCCTTCAATGTTGTTGGTTTACAAACCACTGTGTCTTTCACTCTGCACTTCCCATTAGGCCAATGACAACCGTCAGCATCCACACGGATTTGCCAAGTGAGTTTGTAGTTTGTGAACTGGTGATTTTTACATGAGGTACCAACACTAACCCCCACTGACCATTTTTCATACTTTTCGTATCATCAAAACACAGATATACTTAATGACCGTCCATTGTTTAAATTTAGAAAAGCTTACTCTTAAGAGAAACCAAATTGATGGTTTTCCTCAAATTCAGAATAAACATTGTATGCAGCAACACAATAATACGAACAGAACAAATGTTATTTTTAATAAATATTTTAATTCTTACATTTTAAATCCTATAAAACTACTTATGTACAGTGCATCTTTAATTCTTTGATATTTTCAGTTACCTGTCGTTTAGGAGTATTATTTTGGGACCTGGAAACACGCTCTGTTGTTTGTAAATGCATGCAGGAATTATCTTCTGAACTACCTGAATTGGAAGACTGAACACCTAAAATAATTGGAGGAGATTATTAACATGTTTCTCATGAAATGAGAAAAGATCATTTATTGACATCTTACAATATAATTTTCATGCACGAATCAAGAATTTAATATGTGGATAGTGGCTAAGTAAATTTAAAAGATATGGATTGATACAATGACCTGAAAGTGCTGATGTACTAAAAGTGGTAGCATGTTGAATTGAATAAGCCAACTTCTCCCTTAAATTTTTTGCAGTGTCATAAATGGGTGAAGTAAAAAGAAAGGATATAAAATAAGGCCTTTTTCAAGTCTGATGATAGGTTACTGACCTGAACCATTAATTCTATTTGTTTCTCCACAAATGCTGAAAAACCTGGAATTTTCTGTATTTATTCCAGATTTCTACCTTCAATAATATTTTGATTTAGTGTAAAAAATCTTGGTTTTCTAATGATTCATTCTTATTGCCAATAAGACCAGGGATTGTGCCAGTGGCTGACGTATCCAACACCCTTTCTTAAACCTTAAAGAAGAATTTCTAGGGCCTTTATAATCTTGCCAGTCAACTCAACTTTGAAACAAACAGTTGATTTGCAAATCTGGGAAAAGGAGGCATTTGATAAGAATATAGGGTTACTTCTGCCATAAAGTCAAAATTCAAAGCAGCATCAAGCAGGAAGCACTGAACTTCTCAAGTCCCATTAGTAGATTCAGCATTGGGACAATTGATTTGAAATAGAAAGGAGACTGTAACTTCAATTAAAGAGCCATCTCCTGATGATGTTTTGGACATGGTAGTACATACTGTGATCAAGCAGTGTTCAAATGGCAGATTCAGTATTAAAGGAAACAAATATTCATGTAGTTTGGAAAGTCATAAGGAACTGGAATATTGAAATTAATCTAGAACAACTCCTAAAATTGGAAACTAATTAGAAAATTAGAGTGGATGCATAGCCAATCCTCACTAGCTCAGTCCTGCTCAATCAAACTCTAACATTCTAAGAACCTGTGATTAAAACCTTCTTCCAAATACCACAGGGTAAAGTCCTGTACATGGGATGGTCAAGGGGACAGGTCCACTAAGCAACTATCACTGCCTGACAGTGCATCAATAACCTTCAGAATTAAGGTTGACTTCCCTATTTTTATACTTCATTCCCTTTGAAATAAAGACAAAAGTTCTATTGCCTTCCCTAATACTTGAACCTGCATGCTTGTTTTTTTGTGATTTATGTGCATGGACTTCAAATTCACACTGCATTGTAGCTTTCATGCAGTCTTTCCCCACTTAAGTAACATTCAGCAACTTTTCAGCAACTCTGTTCTTCCTGTCAAAGTGCACAACTTCACATTATATTTCATCTGTCCAAGTTTGAACCAAGGTTGTAATGAGGTCAGGATTTGAGTGACCCTGGTGGAAACCAAACTGGGTGTCAGTAAGCAGGTTGCTCCTAAGCAAGTGTTGCTTGATAGCATTGTTGGTGACACCTTCTATCACTTTACTGGTGATCGAGAGTAGACTGATGGATCTGTCAATTTTATGCCCATTTGCTTAATCTAACTATATTCCTGAACAGACTTCTTTGTATTATCCTCGCCATTTGCCTTCCAAACTATTTTGGCATCAAGTGTATTTGTCTATTGATGATATCACTATTTAAAAAAACACTTGCACTGATACAATATATTGAAATTTCTTCAACAAATCTTTTATGAAAATTGTCCAGAGGATGCAGGGGAGCTAGCCAAGTGGATACAAAATTGGGTCGAAGGTAGGAGACAGAGGGTGGTGGTAGAAGGTTGCTTTTCAGACTGGAAGCTGATGACCAGTGGTGTGCCACAAGGATCGGTGTTGGGTCCACTGTTTTTCGTCATTCATTTAAATGATTTGGATGTGAATTACCATCACTGAATCCCATCAACATCTTGGGGGTTAACACTGACCAGAAACACAAGTAGATTCACCATATAAATACAGTGGTTACAAGAGCAGATCAGAGGCTATGAATACCGCAGCAAGTAGCTCTCACCTCCTAACTCTCCAAACCTGCCCAGAAGCTACAGGTATAGGTCAGTGTGATGAAATACTCCCCACTTGCCTGGATGAATGCTCCAACAGCACTCATGAAGCTTGACACCATCCTGGACAAAGTAGCCCACTTGATTGGTACCACATCTACAAGCTTTGACTCCTTCCACCACCTACACTCAGTAGCAGCAATGTGTGCTACCTGTAAGAAGTAGACCTGTATAGACAGCACCTTCCAAAACCACAACCACTTCCACTGAAGGACGAGGGCAACAGATACATCAGAACACCACGATCTGCAAGCTCTCCTTCAAGCCACTCACTATCCTGACTTGAAAATACATCACTGTTTCTTTACTGACATTGGGTCAAAATCCTAGAATCCCTCCCTAATGGCACTATCGGTCTACCTACAGTGTATGGACTGCCACAGTTCAAGAAGGCAGCTAACCACAACCTTCTCAAGGATAACTGGGGGCAACGATAACTGAAGGGCAGCCAGTGATGCCCATGTCCCATGTGAGAATAAAAATATTTCTATTCTATTTATAAGTGGAGCTGTCTATCTAAACCCTCACTTGACAGATATCGTATTCCAAAAATGATAGCTTGGCAAATCTTTTAAGCAGGACAAATACTATAATGGTTTACTTCAATTGATACACTGAAATACCTAGCACTGTTTTTGTTTTAAAGCAGTGTACTTGGACATTCATATGGCAACTTTGTAGTTTTTTTAGGGTTCTTTGATACATGACAGTCATAATAAGTTTATGCACATTTTACACAAATGCCTATGTTTAATAATTGCAATGGGTACTTTACCTCTCCCAAAGGGTACTTTATCTGTACCAATAGCTATCTTGCCTCTACCGAAAGGCAGCTTACCTCCACCAAAGAACAGCTTAACTTCCCCAAAGCTGTCCCAGAATCAGAACAAAAGGTACCTTTTATCTTCAAAAGGGTACCCTGGTATTGAAACAAATATATTAGGTTCTACCTGCTCTTACCTGGTACAGTCTCAAACATCAGCTTGTAGGCATTTAATTAATTAAAAGTGAGGAATACTCACTTGAGGAATTGAGCAGCTGATGATTTACACGGTCAGTGCTTTCATAAGACCATAAGAGCATAGGATACAGGAGCAGAATTAGGCCATTTGACTCATCACGTCTGCTCCTCCATTCAATCAGCTGATATGTTCTCAGCTCCATTCTCCTGTGCTCTCCCTATAATTCTTGATTCTCTTACTAATCAAGAAACTATCTTTCTCTGTCTTAAATATACTCAATGACTTGGCCTCCATCACCTTCTGTGATAATGAGTTCCACAGCTTCACCATCTTTTGGCTGAAGAAATTCCTCTTCTTATCAGTTCTAAAGGGTCGTCTCTTCAGTTTGAGGCTGTGGCCTCGGGTCTTAGACTCCCCTACTAGTGGAAACATCTTCTCCACGTCCACTGTATCTAGGTCTCTCAGTATTCCACATTTTTCCATGAGATCCCCCTCACCCTTCTAAACTCCATAGAGTATGGACCCAGAGGCCTCAACTGTTCCTCATAAACCAAATTTCCACAAATTACTATTTCCAGCCCTGCAAAAATGGTAAATGATGTGCTTATGGTGAGATTTAGTATTTTCAAAACTTCCATTATTTTAATCATGTAAAAAATGCCACATCGAGACAGCAGTAGGTCAGATGTATCAGATTAATTAGGTGTTCAAATATTTAATTAAAGGTGGCATGGTGACTCAGCGGTTAGCACTGCTGCCTCACAGCGCCAGGGACCCAGGTTCAATTCCCACCTCGGGCAACTGTCTGTGTGGAGTTTGCACGTTCTCCCAGTGTCTACGTGGGTTTCCTCTGGTTTCCTCCCAGAGTCCAAAGATGTGCAGGTCAGGTGTATTGGCCATGCTAAATTGTCCATAGTGTTAGGTAGATTAGTCAGGGGTAAATGTAGGGGGATCGGAGGGTTACTCTTCGGAGGGTCAGTGTGGACTTGTTGGGCTGAAGGGCCTGTTTCCACACTGTAGGGAGTCTAATCTAAAATATGTTGGAATCTAATCTTTAATTTACTTTATATTTTGGGAGATGCAGAGATTTGCAGAATTCAGTTGTTCACAAAGCAACTAAAGTAAGAGATGTTAAGTCAGACCACATTTCACAAAAAAAATGACAAAGGGACTATGAAGCAATTGCAATCATGTTTGTGTTTATCTGTAACTCAATCATCTAATAATTCACACAAAACTTTTCTAAAACATAACTATATTGCAATTAAGCTCATTATGCTTGAAATTAAAGCAAACATCTTACCCCTCGTGCAGCTGGTAGAATTTACTCTTTGAAACACACTTAGATTTACACTTGGTGCAGGTGACTTCCTCTCTCGTCCCCTTTGATGATTTGGAGTGCATTGCTGAATATTCTGAAACAGATCAGCATTATGTGATTTAAAGAGAAAGTCTTGTTATGTGGTAAAGACTTCCGAGATTGCAGTCACCTTCAATTTCTCAGTCTACCCTCTGCACTTTTTGCATTAATATTTTCATCCTTTCTCCACAGTACACAACTGTACGCAGCTAAAAATTTCTCAGGAAATTATGGTGACTGTTCTGAAGCTTGCTGTTAGGTCGAAATGGCCAGATTCATTCACAGATTTTCTTTACATTTCTATAAGCATGTGCCTTACCGCCACTTAGTACTTCCTCCTTAATCAAAATCAGGACTTGGAATGTGCACTCAAATGTGAGAATTAACTTGTTTCCTATCACTTCACATTAAAATACCTGAATGTCAGCATCACTGCGACTTGCCCATTTTTCACTTATCTATATAATGGCTCCACAATTAGTTTACTTTTCTGTTGGACTCCTCCTGTAAATATCAATCAGATACTGTAGGAGCAGCTGCTATCTCAAATAGGACCTGAATACCTGAATTTCCAACCTTGAGTGTAAGCATCCAAAATGGTCTTATGGGACAGAGGATTTAGTTAACTCTATAAGACCACTGACATTAGGGAGGATAATAAGTCCATAAAGCAGGATTTCCTTATGCCTGATTCTCAGTCTGGACTCAAGGCAGTATTAATACTGTACTCCATAGTGACATCAGTTACATCTTGTCAAAGCCAGCAGGAAATGAACTTGCCTGGTCAGGATTAGGACATGCTGTGATTTTTAAAATCCTTTAAAATGGTCCCTAGGTCAGGGAGCTAGGGTCAACAGCTTTCAAGAGGGGAGAAAAAGACAGGTCTGTAATTAAGCAGGCTGGCGAATGTGCTCCCAAGCTGCTGAAAGTTCACTTTTTAAGGCTATTCTTCTGAATCTTCAATCTGTGTTGGAAATTAGCTACAATGTATACATTTTCTTATGTTATTTTTTTTCCAGACCTATACTATAGCATTACTGACTCCATATTGGCATATATGACCTTTCCATTTTAAGTTCCAACATCCCTATTTAGAAAACACCTGCAAAGAAAGTGCCTAATTATGCAAATAATCAAGTATTTGCACAGTGGCTCAGTGGTTAGTATTGCTGCCTCACAGCACTTGCCTCATTGTGGAGTTTGCATGTTCTTCCCGTATCTGCGTGGGTTTCCTCCAGATGTTCTGGTTTCTTCCCACAGTCCAGAGACTTGTGGATTAGCCATGTTAAATTATCCATAGTGTTCAAGGATGTGCAGGCTAGGTGGATTAGCTATGGGAAATGCAGGGTTACAAGGATTGTGGGGATGAGGGGCGGGAGAGTTGGGTTGGGTGGGATGGTCTTTGGAGGGTTAGTGTGGACTTAATGGGCTAAATGGCCTGCTTCCACAGTGTAGGGATTCTATGGATTCTATGTTGTTCAGGCACAAGGGTTTTGGAAATAGGTTGGATGCCACTTTTACCTTAAACGGCTGAAATGTCTATTGTTCAAAATAAACTATTAATCAAAATAGCAAGAAAAATAACTTGCTTAATACCATGGTGAAGTATATCCAGTGAACTGTATTTTGTGTCTTTCAATATCTATTATTGAAGTTTCTATCTGAAGGCCACAATCTGAGCATGTGCAGTGTTAGACAAAGGAATGGCAAGCCAGACCAAATCAGACTTGCTAACACTGTGCATCACGATACAGTGAAATTAAAATATTCAATAACCCTCAAAGTTACCCAACTATTTCCAATCAGACTTTAAGAATGACAGATATCAAACATCAAATGTATAGCTTAAACAGAAATGAATAATTTAGATTAATACTGTAACTTCAGCAGAGCGAAGTTAAACAATAAGGTATTCTAATTAATGCTTATGGTTTAAACCAAATCTTCTTTGATCAAATCACCTCCTTACACGCACAGACAGACAGGCAGATACTTAGACAAAATTAAGGGATAAATTTGAAGCAAGTTCAAACTAGCAAATTCAATAATCATTTTAACAATGAGTATGACACCTTTATGAAATTCCTTAAATGTTGCATCCAATACAGGGTGGAGAAAGTGAGGGCTGCAGATGCTGGAGATAAGAGCTGAAAATGTGTTGCTGGAAAAGCGCAGCAGGTCAGGCAGCATCCAAGGAACAGGAGAATCGACGTTTCGGGCATAAGCCCTTTTTCAGGAAGGGCTGAAGAAGGGCTTATGCCCGAAACATCGATTCTCCTGTTCCTTGGATGCCTCCAATACAGGATGGCAGGGCATCCAAAAGAGGGCAGCATAAAGACTTCACTGAAGAGCATTCTGGAAGAAGTCAGCTCAGTCACCATGGCTGAACAGCAGATTGTGAAAGAATCCAGTGTCAATGAACCACCAAAACATGAAATATGGACATAATCAAGATTAATAGTACCTACCCAATTGGTAAAGACTCAAGTCAAATGAAGTGAAAGATGGCCTGGGTGACTGCATTGGTGCAGATTCTGGGATTAGGCCAGACCTGCACCACGTACAACAACACTGAGAGAACCACATACCTGATGACCGGGTTTTCACCTGCAATGGAGAGCAACCAGTGCTCCCATCTGCCCAGTTTCTGCCTCACTTTAATCAAGTCCCTCTGAACCAAATTCCCAGCACTTTCAGGGGCCAAGTCATCTTTCATTTCATTTGGAGTTTGAAGATGGACCGTGTCTGAAGGGACATCATGTATAAAGATCTGGACAAAGGGGGAGAAAACACACCCAGCACTATCCTCACCCTGACTGCCACCTTTGTGTGTGGCTGCATCAAGCTGTGCTGAGACCCTTGGTATGCAAACACCAAGTGTCATGGTGTACTGAGGTTCTACCTGTCCCCGGTATTGCGAAGGATGGGCCTGGCTTCACTGCCACGGAACGTCCCAGTAGTTGGACTATGCCATATCACCTGTCCTTTGTGGAGAAATTTGTGAAGTAAAACATCTTTGACCACAAGTCCATCAGGAAGTCGTCAGCACATAGTGTCCTTAAGACCCTTCAGGAAAAATAGAGGGTGGATCCTGTCGAGTGGTTCCCTGGGCAGAATGTCAATGTCACTTGGCAGAATGCCTCATCACTAGAAGTTTCAGACAAGCACCAGGACACCACTTGGCTAGTATTGAAAAGGGCTCTACTTGTGAGATCCTTTATGTATGCCTGGACTCTGTGTCACAGCACACTGCCCTCGAAGCAGCTACGGAGGAGATGAGACTGTCACACACCTCCTTCTGGAATGTGCCTAAGGAAAGGAAGTCTGGAGAGGAATGCAGTAGTGCTTGTCGAGTTTTGTCCCGAGCAGCACCTTGGCCCGGGACTCTGTCTTTATGGTCTGTTTCCCAGGACGCACACCGAGACAAACATCAATCATGCCTGGAAGACCATCAACTTGGTGAAAGGTGCTCTTTAGTCTGCCCAAAACTTGCTGGTGTTCCAGTTGAAGGAGTTGACCCTGACTGAGTGTTGCAGACTGGTACATTCCAAGGTCCAGGACTACGTGCTGGGGGATGCTCTAAAGCTTAGGGCAGCTGCTGCCAAAGCGCAGTGGGGAAGGATCACCGTGTAAGGTCTGTCTGTCAAAGAATAACCGGGGTTTATTCAATAATTGGGCCCTGCCGACACCTCATGTCAAATGTCAAGAGGTTGATTGTCAATACAGAGAATGATGAATGTCACAGCTTAATTTGTTCAATGTAAGTACAGTATAGATCTGAACAGCTTCATTAACTGTACATGTACATAAAGATTTCTTTCTATGAATAAAGTATATTTTTCCAATAAAAAAAATTGGTAAAGACTCAAGTCAAATAGTTGACAGTATGTAGATGATAATTACATGGATTGATCTTCAGGTCACTAAACAGTTTGGCTTGATGTTGGTTCCTTCTGGATATAGCTTCTTCATTCTCTTAAAAGACTCTCTCATGCAATTAAATAAGAACTCATCAGATCAGTCTGGTATCGAGTAACTATTATGTCTCCCAACCCCAGTGATTAATGCTGGATAATAATTTGTAGGTAGTTGAATGTTTGCTAACACTGAAATATACACCCATGGCAACAAAGCCTGTGACATGTGCAAAATATATGCATTAACTACTACAGAGATCTCCTCTCAACAGGCATTACCTTCATTGTTCAATATTACAGCCTTCAACAATTCATTATGACAATACCCACTATTCTTACACAAAATACAACCTACTCATCATTAATCAGTTTTCCCTAACTGAATTTTTGCCACACCATGATTATTCATTGCTCCAAATACTATTGATAATTGTCTTTATCCTGTCTTAGCTGTTGAATATTTTGCCTAACTCATCCACCAAATCCCAATATTTTTCTCCCTATGTTACTTTCTCATTCTCATCCAGTCCTCGAACAAACACCATTGGCCTCACTTACAGCCACCAAGAAAACAATAGGTTCACTTCTTCATAAATCCATTATCAAATTGAATAGCAAAGCAGGCTTGGTGAACCAAATAATTTACTCCTACACCTATATTCTGTGTTTCCACAAAGGAGAGATTTTGGCCAAGAACAGGCAGGTGGGACTATTTTAATTTGGAATTATGGTTGGACCGAAGAGTCTGTTTCCATGCTGTATGACTCTATAACAAGCAGTAAATTTTCTGTGTAATTGCCCATATGTAATTGAAACTGTCTGATATTATTTCCATTGATAACCTCTTCATTGCTTCTGATCATACTTACCAAGGCAGGGTCAGGCGTTGATCTGTCTTGAAAAGATGTTTTCCATCCAGTTGGAGTTCCACTTCTGCTCCTTTGATGGACAGGAGACCTGGTATGGATTTCTCGTACTTCTATTTTCCTATTTTCAGGTCGTTTTGTTAATTTTCCTGAAAGCTACAAGACATCCAAATTTCTTTGTGAAAACTGTAGTCTATGTTCAATCCTCTTAATTGGTCTTTTACAAAATAACAAGACAAGTTTGATTTAAGCACATTTCTTTTTATGTCTCTTTCAGATGACTGAGAGAAATTTAAGTAAATATTTGGATGTGAACATGGGAGGTATACTTAGTAAATTTGCAGATGACACCAAAATTGGATGTGTAGTGGACAGCAAAGAAGGTTATCAGAGTACAATGGGATCTTGATCAGATGGACAAATGGGCTGAGGAGTGACAGATGGAGTTTAATTTAGATAAATGTGAGGTGCTACATTTTGGAAAAGCATATCAGAGCAGTACTTATACACTCAATGCTAAGGTCCTGGGGAGTGTTGCTAAACAAGGCGATCTTGGAGCGCAGGTTCGTAGTTCCTTGCAAGTAGATAGAATAGTGAAGAAGGTGTTTGGTATGCTTTCCTTTATTGATCAGAGCATTGAGTATAGAGGTTGGGAGGTCATGTTGCAGGTGTACAGGACATTGGTTAGGCCACATTTGGAATATTGTGTGCAGTTCTGATATCCTTACTATTGGAAGGATGTTGAAAAACTTGAAAGGGGTCAGAAAAGATTTACAAGGATGTAGCCAGGGTTGGAGGATTTGAGCTATAGAGAGAAGCTGAATAGACAGGGGTTGTTTTCCCTGGAGTGTTGGAGGCTGAGAGATGACCTTACAGAGGTTTATAAAATCATGAGGGGCATGGATAGCATAAATAGACAGGCTCTTTTCCCTGGGATGGGGGAGTCCAGAACTAGAGGGTATTGGTTTAGGGTGAGAGGGGAGAGATATAAAAGGGACTTAAGGAGCAGTTTTTTCACATAGAAGATGGTACAAGTATGGAATAAGCTGCCAGAGGAAGTGGTGGAGGCTGGTACAATTACAGCATTTAAAAGGCAGATGGATGGATATATGAATAGGAAGGGTTTAGTGGGATATGGGCTAAGTGCTGGTAAATGGGACTAGATTAGGTTAGGATATCTGGACTGTTGGACCGAAGGATCTGTTTCTGTGCTGTACATCTCTATGACTCTATGATGATAGAACAGCACCATTGTTAGACTTTTAGAAGCTGTTTGACCAGTTTATGAAGTTATAAAAAAGATCTGAGTAGGCATGGGATAGATAATTATCGTGATAAGTCATGGAAAGTCTAATATCATGTCAGCCAGCCACAATGCTGATAAAATGTGGCTTCTTTAGCAAAATGCTGCAGGTTTCTTCTTCTATAAGCTAAGTATATGTTAAATTATTGTCAATAACTCTCATTTAATTAACCATTGTGCAAATACCTACTGCTGAGTGTTCTATTTAAGGAACATGAATATCCATCCTGCAATAGAAATCAACACACAAAGGTGAAAATTAGTGCTTATACAACAGATGCGATGGCTTACAGGTTAATATATCTTGAATGAAGACAAGATGGCCTGTGATATACCTAATAACAAGCAAGAAAGTGAAGCTAATGCAACATGGAATAGGTTAGATATGATGAAAGGTCTGTTGAGCACAAGGACAAAACTAAAGAAAAAAAAGAATATTTCAGAGTTCTGTTTCAAAATAGATAAAGCACAACAGACAAATTGAACAAAAAATGGGATGCATGATAGAAAAAACAAGGCTAACTAATCATGGGATCCCATTGACTTGAAATAGATGCTGTTGTATAGTTCATTGACAGAGATAAAGGTGCAGAAGCCCAAGAAGGCGAACAAAGATTCAGAGTTGGGGCACATAAAGATAAAAGATAGTAATGGTAAGTGTAGCTAAAGAAACTCCAGGTCGGCTTACAGTAACTGGATTTTCATGGCGAAATGGATGTGAAATTAAAGTTAAAAGAATACAAGATTTGGATTGGGACAACTGAAATATATGAAGCAAAAGGTGGTCATGGGTAAAGTGAGAACTGGAGAATCCTTTAATAATTTATTGACGATATGGTAAACTATAGCTTTTTGTAAGATGTATTATGATTTTCTATGTTTGTACCATCTTTTGGCTTTATCAACTGAAATTTACGATTTTAAGAAAGAAACATAATCAGGCATTCTCATTTTGCAAAAGAAAAAGAAATGTGGCCAATGGTTTTAATCAATAAAGTTAGTGAAAAAAAATGAGAGTATGGGGGAATTCATGGTGAAGAAGAATTCAATATAGTATTCCATTAAATGTTTTTCAAAGTTTTAAAAGACTTATTTAGATGTCCATCAAGTATCAAAGATCTGAGAAGTAGCAGTTCCAGCTGATTTCTGTCATATTTCTAGCAATTAAAATATGAGGAGATGATCATATGGAAATGTGCAAGGAAATTAGAAGAACCAAAAATCTGTGGACGGAAGAGATAATAGCTTTATAGAACAAACAACAGTCCAAAGTAATAAAGGAAATAACATGCTTCCACTACAATAAAATTGGACATAGCAAAACTAATTGTTGGAATTTAAATGGGAGATAACAGCAGTAGTTGAAACACCTAAAAATCCTTAAAGTGGCACTGGGGGAAAGGAAATGGGTATTAAAACTGCAGTTGAAGTTTGCAAAGAAATGTTTCCTTCGGGACGACTAAGGGAAGATGACTCAGGACAAGAAAGAAAATTCTTCCTCAACCAATGGTAAAAAGAATCAGAAGAGTTTCTGTATATTTTATTTCAAAGGGAAATTTTTTCCTTAATCTTCAATCAGTAGAGCTCGAGACTGGAACAAGTCAGTCACTGATGCTGGCTGATGTCTTTGTCTTCCACAATGGTTAACGGGAAGGAGAAAATATTTATTTGCAGTATACATACACATTACAAACCAGTCAAATAAAGTCGGATTGAAATGTGTCTTAGTAGGTGGAGAAGTTGTAATTCATGTAATGAAACAAATCCCTTTTGAAAGAATTGATTTTTATCTTTGGAAATGCTCATTTAAAACCATTTTTCAAAAGTGGTAGAACAACCATAGGACATGAAAGAAAAACTTATGTAAAAGGGAGAATGTCCTGTATTGTTTCCCATATGTTTTGTGACTAGATCTCAGGCCCATAGACCTGGGCATAAACAGGAGGAGGTCTGTGAAAAAGATGATTTGGAAATTCAGTTATCAGGCATAATTATTGAAACTTTAATAAAAAGAATGAACGAAAAGGGAATGAGACTCACATGTTTCACCATATTCTTCAATAGAAATGTAATAACTATTGAACTGAAAGCACTTTATCAAATGACCTACTCAGAAATTTAAGCAGAATCAAAAAATGAGTGTTATATTTGAAAGAGAAAGAATGAGGAAATACCAGCCAACGAGGAATGAGGAGCAGTTCAACAGGTGGTAGCTCCATTTAAGTACTTTCATGAAATATCACAAGTTGCTTACAAAATTTCAATAGCTAATCATTTTGTGAATTAAGAAAATAGAAACTAAAATACTAAAACATTTTGATGGACCAAGTTTGCATAAGGAAGTAGTCAATGTTTGCCAGGTATATCATACCTGTCAGCCAGTGAGAAAACTCCAACCATCAATTAAACTAATACTTCTAATTCTGATAGCATCTTTCACAGAATAATTTAGTAGGGTTTTCTTAGGACCCTATCTAAAACTAGAGTGGGAATCAGTATCATTTAACAATTATCAATGTGTTGACAGGAATTCCTAAAGCAGTGCCTTTGGAGAAAATTATGATAATGGAGAAAATAGTTCATTGTTTCCAAGTTGTAGATTAACCAAAGAAAGACAATCATATCAAAGTTCAGATTTTATGTCACAAATATTAAAAGAAATGAACACTTTGATAATAAAACAATTTATACCTTCAACTTATCACTCACAACCTCAAACAGTATTGGAAAAATGTCATCAAACTTGAAAGTGTTTGGACCTTATTCTTAGGTATATCCTAATGACTGGGATAAAGGAATTCCATTGTTACTGTTTGTTATAGGGAAGCTCCAACTAAGTGTACAGGATTAAATCCTTTTTGAACATGTGATAAGTGGACCCCTTAAATTAATCAAAGAAAAATCGATAAAGACAAGACTATGTTTCCAAGCTATATTTTGATTTTCAGAAAAACAACTAACCAAAGTATGCATGTTCATCAAAAAGAATTTGTAGAGTCAACAACAAACAATGAAAATTAGAGCTGACAAAAAAACCGTGAAATTTTATTGCTGGAGAAATGGGACTGAAGTTTCCCAAAATTCGGCAGTATCAATTTCATGGAGGGTTTCTCTCTGTGAGCTCAAGTGTTAACTCTCTGCTGCTCACCTCATTAAGTACGCACCATGTCTCTATGATACTAATCTTACTACCATATGCTCCATTAAATGGGAAGGAAATAAAAGAAATGGAAGGTTCTAGGGCAAATAATTGGCACAAGTAACACTGCATCGTAAATAGAATCTCACATTTGTAAATATATTGACACTTTAAATCATCACTTGTATGACATATTGACATTGTAGTTGGAATTGCAAAAATGAAGCTGCTGTGGCTACTTAGTGCCACTAGTCTTTCTCTAATGCCCAGTGTAGCATGACATTAATCATTGCCCAATATGGGACTGTTACATATTAAAACGCTCTCAAATAGCTGTAAACATTCACTTTTCCTGCTGATTAATAAAAGTTAAGAAAGCCAAACAAAATGCTGCATTTACTTCTGGATCTAAACAGGTTGTTTTCTTTTTGAGCACCAACAAATATGCAATCAATGACAGATGACTCCACCCAATTCAGATCTATTAGAACCGGGTGTCAATTAAGTCCTGTCTACTTGTTGTGTTCAATGCTGCACCATTCTACCATGGTGAATGTTCCTCCAGTTGACAGTCCTCATCTTGCTTCTTGGAAGACGTCTGACACTCTCCCAGCACAGCATCCATCACATGTGGAGCACAGCATGCATGGATTGTTCGACACATTTTGTCTGGAGCACACAGCAAGGCCCCCAGACAAATCCAATCATTGAAATCTCATTGTCGAGAAGTCTAACAGCTGCTCTACAATGGCCCTTGGCTACCAGTAAACATCCTTGTAAAGACACCTGGCCCTTGAAATGAAGCAGGAACATGGATATTCTCAAGGATAAAGGTATAATGGCAGACTCCAGGGTACCAGGCGCAGATGTCTAAGATGAGATACTGATTAGATTAGATTACTTACAGTGTGGAAACAGGTCCTTCAGCCCAACAAGTCCACACCGACCCTCCGAAGAGCAACCCAGACTCACTTCCATACATTTGCCCCTTCACCTAACACTACGGGCAATTTAGCATGGCCTATTCACCTAACCTGCACATTTTTGGAATGTGGGAGGAAATCGGAGCACCCGGAAGAAACCCACGCAAACACGGGGAGAACATGCAAACTCCACAGAGACAGTTGCCTGAGGCGGGAATTGAACCCGGGTCTCTGGCGCTGTGAGGCAGCAGTGCTATCCCACTGTGCCACCCATGATCACAGATGAGTTGTACAGCCCATGCCACCCATGATCACAGATGAGTTGTACAGCTGTCATCTTGACACTCACTGGGATAGTAAGACCACCTATCCTTTCAGATTGTAAGTCCTGCTCCAGCAGATGACATAGTTCTGTGATGGTGCCCCAGGACATTGTAATTTGCTGACAGCAATAAGCCTCGCTCATCTAGAGGAAATAGCATTGAGGACAAAAGACTCTTGGCCTTCTGTACTGCCTCAGCCTCCTTAGGGACCCTTCAACTGTGATTTTTTTTTGTGCAGGCTATTTGGCAACATTGGTGGTTGCTACTGGTCCTGGGCTTGCTGGTGCATTTGATCCTCCTCCATTTCTTTGCACCTTTGCTATCCAACAGCCACAAGCAATTATAACACCATTTAATATCAGTAATGACAAGGAAATCAGAAACTATAAAATTCCTTATTTATGTGATCAGCCAGCAGCTGCAATACATGTTAATGACTATTCTCTCAATATAGTGGGACTTGGAGGACTGTATGATGCCTCTACATAGGCTTTTGACATAATAAACCTTATTCCATCCTATGCAGCAGAAATACATAGGATATTGTAAGTCTGATAGGTTTATCTATGTTATCTCCCCCACCCGTCACTCGAGAAAGACAGTATTGCGAAAAAGAAAGTAGATACAGTTCAGTATAGGAAGATAGCACCTCTGTGCTCTTGTGCAGCCTATGAGAAACTGGACTGTCTTCATGAAATGTGGCACCGAGATGAAACTTTATAAGTTGCCTTTGACTACTTCTGCATGACAGAGATGACGGTGATCATTTTTTAATGAGCAATGATATGGTTAAGACTGCTTGTGGCCAGGACTTGTTTTCAACATAATAGATCATGCCTGTTCACATGCAGAATTCTGTGATTACAGATGTCTTTAACCTGTACTATGTGAGCGCTTGATTAATGCAATTTCGCCTTGAAGGGCCTCAGATTGCTCACAAGTGGAGTTGACTCCTTTAGACAGAGAGAGAAAAAAAACACTTACTTCACCCACTTTGGATGTGATGGCAGCCACTTTTCATTTCCACTGCATATTTAGGATTTGGATGATGATGGAAGGCAACATAGGTAGCTTTCACAGAGGGAGTCATAGACTCAGCCTGTTAATCTAGGTGACTACCAAACCTGCTGTTCCCTTCTTCTTTGCATTCCCTGTAAACCCCAACAGGTTTAAGCCTACACATGTTTCCACTTAGCATTTTTATTTAGTTTTCAACTCCTTAATTTACACCACTCTCCCGGGCCCACGACTTAGTTATAAGATCCTAAGGAATAGGAACAGGAGTAGGCTATTCAGTCCCTTGAACCCTGTTCAATAGGATCGTTGCTGATCCAATACACTTCATGTCCACTTTCTTGCCTTTTCTCCATAACCTTTGATTCTCCTATTGATCAAATATAGAACAGTACAGCTCAGTACAGGCCCTTCGGCCCTTGATGTTGTGCCGAACTTTTATCATATTCTAAGATCAAACTAACCTACATACACATCTTCCATGTGCCTATCCATGAGTCTCTTAAATGTCCCTAATGTATCTGACTCTACGACCATCGTTGGCAGTGTGTTCCACGCACTGTGTAAAGACGCTACCTTTGACATCTCCCCTAAACCTTCCTCCAATCACCTTAAAATTATGCCCCCTCGTGATAGCCATTTCCACCCTGGGAAAAAGTTTCTGGCTATTCACTTTAACTATGCCTCTTAACAATTTGTACACCTCTATCAAGTCATCTCTCATTCTTCTTCGTTCCAATGAGAAAAGCCCGAGCTCCCTCAAGCTTACATCATAAGACATGCCCTCCAGTCCAGGCAGCATACTAGCAAATCTCCTCTACACCCTCTCTAAAGCTTCCACATACTTACTATAATGAGGCAACCAGAACTGAACACAATATTCCAAGTGTGGTCGAACCAGGGTTCTATAGAGCTGCAGCATGACCTCATGACTCTTAAACTCAAGCCCCCTGCTAATGAAAGCCAACACACTATATCTCCAAATCATGAACACATTATACACCTTCTTAATAACTCTATCAACTTGGATGGCAATTTTAAGGGATCTATGGACATAGACCCCAAGATTCCTCTGTTCCTCCATACTGCCAAAAATCCTGCCTTTAACCCTGCATTCTGCATTCAAATTCAATCTTCCAAAATGAATCACTTCGCACTTTTCCAGGTTGAACTCATCTCCCACTTCTCAGCCCAGTTCTTCATCCTGTCAATGTACCATTGCAATCTACAATAGCCCTCCACTATCCACCACTTTACCAACCTATGTGTCATTGGTAAACTTACTAACCCACCCTTCCACTTCCTCATCCAAGTCATTTATAAAAATCACAAAGACGAGAGGTCCCAGAACCGATCCCTGTGGAACACCACTCGTCATCAAGCTCAATCTATCTTCCATCTACAACCACCCTCAGTCTTCTATGGGCCAGCCAATTCTGTATCCAGACAAACACATTTCCCTGTATCCCATGCCTCCTTACTTTCTGAATGATCCTACAATGGGGAACCTTATCAAATGCCTTGCTAAAATCCATGTATGCCACATCGACTGCTCTACCTTCATCAACGTGTTTTGTCACATCCTCAAAGAATTCAATAAGGTTTGTGAGGCATGACCTGTCCCTCACAAAACCATACTGGCTATCTCAAATCAAACTATGGTTTTCAAAATAATCATAAATCCTGTCTCTCAAAATCCTCTCCAACAATTTGCACACCACAGATGTAACATTGATGGTCTGTAGCTCCCAGGATTATCCCTCTTCCCCTTCTTGAAAAAGGGA
The DNA here is from genome assembly GCF_004010195.1 of Chiloscyllium plagiosum. NCBI lineage: Eukaryota > Metazoa > Chordata > Chondrichthyes > Orectolobiformes > Hemiscylliidae > Chiloscyllium > Chiloscyllium plagiosum. The sequence continues at coordinate 77,242,782 of NC_057718.1, read as the reverse complement.
ATAGTATTTGTCACCCTTCAATCATCTGGAACTACTCCAGTGGACAGTGAGGACACAAAGATCATCACCAAAGGTGCAGCAATCTCTTCTCTTGCTTCCTGTAGTAACCTGGGTATATACCGGCTGGCCCAGGGCACTTATCTTTCCTTATGTTTTTCAACATTGTCAGCACATCCTCTTTATTAACATCAATCTGTTACATATCAGTCTGTTTCACACTGTCCTCACAAACGACAAGAGCCTCTCAATAGTAAATACTGAAACAAAATATTCATTAAGGACCTCTCCTACCTCCTCTGACTCCAGGCACGAGCTCTCTCCACTATCACTGATCGGCCTTACCCTCACTTTGGCCAGCTTTTATTCCTCACATAAGTGTACAATGCCTTAGGGTTTTCCTTAGTCCTACCCGCTAAAGCTTTGTCATGCCCCCTTCTAAATCCCGTAAGTCCATTCTTCAATTCCTTCCTGGGTACCTTGTAACCCTCTAGAGCCCTGTCAGATCCTTGCCTCCTCAACCTTAATAAGCATCCTTCTTCCTCTTGACTAGAGAGATTTTCCAAATCCCTTGTCACCCATGGTTCTTTCAATCTCCCATCCCTCCCTTGCCTCAGTAGGACAAACCTGTCCAGCACTATCAGGAAGAGCTCCATAAAAAACCTCCACATTTCTGTCGTGCATTTCCTTGAGAACATCTGTTCCCAAATTAGGCACCCTAGTTCCTGCCTAATAGCATTGTAATTCTGCCTCCCCCAATTAAATACTTTCTCATACCATCTGCTCCTATCCTTCTCCATGAGTACATAGAAGGTCAGTGAGTTTGATCATTATCACCAAAATGCTCTCCCACCGAGAGATTGGACACCTGGTATGGTTCGTTGCCAAGCACTAAATCCAATATGGCCTCCCCTCTAATCAGCCTATCTACATAGTGAGTCAGGAACGCTTCCTGGACACAGCTGACAAAAATTGACCCATCCAAACTATTTGAACTAAGGAGGTTCCAATCAATATTAGGGTAATTAAAGTCAACCATGATAACAACCCTGTTAATTCTGCACCTTTCCAAAATTTGACTCCTAATCTGCTTCTCCATGTCTCTGTTGCTATTGGAGGATCTGTCAAAAATGTCCAATAAAATGACTGCTCCTTACCTGTTTCTGACTTCCACCCATACTGCCTCTGTAGACAAATCCTCCTCGACAATCTCCCTTTCTGCAGCTGTGATACTATCTCTGATTAGCAATGCCATTCCCCCACCTCTTTTACCTCCCAACCTAATCCTTTTGAACCATCTAAACCCTGGAACATCCAAGAATCATTTCTGCCCCTGTGATATCCAAGACTCCGTAATGGCAACAACATCACAGTTCCATGTACGAATCCATCCCTTTTCCTATGTCATTAGTATCTATGTGGACCACAACTTGGGGCTGCTCCCCCTTCACCTCATGGATTCCGAAAACATGATCCGAGACTTCAAGACCCCTGGCACCTTGGAGGCAATACATCAACCGCAAGTCTCTCTCATTCCCAGAGAATTTCCTATCTGTCCCCCTAACTATGGAGTCCCCAATGAGTAATGTTCTGCTCATCTTCCCACTTCCTTTCTGAACAACAGGGACAGACTTTCTACCAGAGACCTGTAGCCCATGGCTTACCGCAGGTAAATCGCCCCCCAACAGGATCCAGGATTGAGGGGAACAGCCACAGGGGTTCCCTGCACTACCTACCGGTTCCTGTTCCATCCCCTGACAGTAACCCATCTGCCTTTTTCTTGTACCTAAGGTGTGACTACCTTCCTGTAACTCCATTCAATAACCCCTCCACCTCCCGAATGATCCGAAGTTCATCCAGCTCCAGCTTCAGCTGCAGTTCCCTAATGTGGTTTTCGAGGAGCTGGAGTTGGGTGCACTTCCCACAGATGCAGTCAGCAGGGACACTAGTGGTGACCCTTACCCCACCACATTCCTAAGGAGGAACTTTCAACTGCCCTAACCACCATCCTCAGTGGTCTAAGTTCCCAAAGAGACTGAAGAAAACTAAAGAATAAAAAATAACTAGTTACCTTACCAATCCGGCGGACAGAACCTTTTGTTTTGGTTGAAGGAGGAGGATGGGTGGGAGACACTACCTAAGTAGTGTTTCAGGTAATGCAATGACTCAAATATGTTACTTTACTTAGCAGTCCCGTGTCCGCTCCTGCTCAGTGTGCACTCTGCCTATTCACGAGATAGGTTTATATAATTTTAAATGTACCTTCCAGCAAGTCCTCACTGTTGCTCCTCCTACTGCTACTGTTACTGGCAAAATGGACACTGCTGAACACCCGAGGTAAGTTTATATAATTTTTAATTTACCTTGTCGGCAGGCTCCTTGTCCTCGCTGTCACTCCCCCCACTGCTACTGCTGCTGGCAAAATGGAGAACACTGAACACCCGAGGTAAGTTCATATAATTTTATAAATGCTATTGAGATTCAAATGAATTTGTCTGAATAGGCCAGGAAAAATATCTTTAGATATACATGACGTTAATGAGGGAATATGTTACTTAAAACCCTTTATGGACTTAATCCAGATGAGTTACCTAAAGTGAGGGAAGAAATTACGCTCATGATGAACAATAATATGAGCAAACATTTATGGGATTGGAGCCTACTATAAATTAGCTTAGTTTCATTTAGGGTTTCTCTCATTAATCTCTGGAAACTTTTGTCATGCTATCTTCCCAAACCTACCTCATCATCTATACACCAATCCCCTATGGCACTCCACTCATCATATTCTCTACTCAATGTAGGCAAATGTACTAGCCGCTGCTGTGACATCTCAGGATTCCTTGTATTGGCTTAATCTTTAAATATCAGCTATGCATCTGGTCAATTATTGCTCTGTAGGATCCATTTCATTTGCCCTGGACATTGTGGGACAGAGAGTAATTGGTACCTAGCTTTACCAATGGGAAGCTTTAGATTCTGCTTTCCTTGGGATGCATTGGGTTGCAGTCCATGAATCATGCTCTGGGATATTTATGACTGATGGAGGTCTGAAGAAGCATGCAGCAAGTTTGAGTTGCCAGGTTACTACTCTGACTTACCTATGAAGATTTGGCATTGTCTAGTTTCTATGTGATGAGTACAAGAATAGGAAACTGCGTATCAACGAGACAAGAGAGTGCAATAATGAGGATATAAGTGCATGTGAATACTTGCTTATGCATCCAAATAGGCCTCTCATCACTCATTGGCAAGAATATCATCTCACAGCTGACAATGGGATTTATTGCTCTCATTGGGAAGTTATTTGCTGGACATCACACTTTATTCTCCCAACTTTTCTCACCAATGCCTATATTATTCAGGGGCTGTGAAGATTCCACCCTTGGTAGCTGGAACTCCCCTGTAATGAAGATGCTGAAACTAGATGGATAACAAAGATTTTGGACTGATTATCACAAAGTCAATGCAGTATCAAAAGCAGACTGTTATCTTATTCCATGACTAAAAGACAGCATTGAACATGCACAATTCATCACCAAATCTGACTTGCTAAAAGGTTAGCATCGAGTTCTATTGATTGGTCGAGCCAAGAAACATCAGACTTTAAAACACCTGAAAGACTTTAACAATGTAAAGTCATGCCATTTGGAATGAAGATTATACCAGTAACCTGCCAATGAGTAACCAAGAAAGTAATAAAGGACTGTTTAACTGTATTGTACACACTTGATGACTTGGTTATTTTCAGCTAAACCTAGGAAGAATATTTACACAACTTGAATTAACTATTTGATCAATTACAAGGAGTTAATTTAGTCATACATTTGGCTAGAAGTGAATTTGCCAAAGCAAAGGTGCCTTATTTGAGCCACACTGTGACGTGGTCAAATAACATGTAGAGAAGCAGAATTAAAGATTATAAGATGTGATATATTGATAGAACTTGAAAGAAGTCAGTTAAGTATAAATTTAAAGAATTGAGCTAGGAGTATAATTTCTCTGAACTTGAATTTCTACAACAGATAGTTTGAGAAAGAGGTTGAAACTTAGTTTAAAAATTAAAAATGCTGAAGCAACTTAGCAAGTCCAATATGAACCTTATCCAAAACATTTTATATTTTAAGTCAGATTTCCAACATTTATGTTAATTTGTTTTCATTTTAGTGCTGAGATTTGTTTAGCCACTTGTGTTGAAATATTCTAAACTGTCTTCTGTATCAATATATTTGATCTATACTGTTTTTATGTAATAAACTTTTAATCTGCTACTATTGAACATCTGCAGCCAAATGTGAATATGTTTCATTGATTAACCATCAGATTAACCGATTTAAAAAAAATCGCCCAAGCCAGGTTTTGTTCTGGAATCTGACTTGTCTAAAATTACCATCAACTGAGACCATAACAACAGACATTATGAAGGTATTATGCATATTGGTTGACAAGATGGGGTCTCAGGGAGTAGTTATGTGAACATTGATTTTCTCCTCAAGCATAATGGTCATTCTGTTTTGCTTGGATATCATTGCTCAAGTAGTGTCATGTCTAATATTCAATACAATATAACCACAGTCTTATATAAGGGTTATCACTGCAAAAATTTAAAGGGTTAAACATGTGGTATTTGGCTTTAAAGGCCTCATAACTGATCCAGTCAGTTTGCAGTTGGGTAGCCATTCATTCTACCCTATCGCCAATTTTCCCAGATGGAAAGTTGTGCAGCGTTCAGGCCATGATAGGAAAACTGAACCAAGGTCAGTGGCAATAAATTATGAGCTAGTACACTTCCAGTGCCCCATCTAAGACTATTTACAAATTTTACCCAAGACAGCCACAATTTTTTACACCTTGGATTAACCAGAATTGTTAATTAGTATAGGTACTGTATTTATTATTCAGTTAAGTCTTCCAATTGTAAAGTTATTTTAAATTCCTCTTTCTTTTATTTTTATTTTAACTACAGTATTAACTATAATGTGTAGCTCTTAAATAAATTGTGTTTTGCTTAATGTTGAATAGTTTGATCAGTCACATTGCTTCTGGAAACTCGCTCTTCACATCTACCATAAAAATAGGAAAAAGTTAGGTTCTTGGCCACCTTCTTAAAATATTCTGAGGGGCTCTGGTTTGGTCTGGTCTGGTTGATTTTAATAGCATATGACTTTGGAATTGTCACAAGTACTGTCACAAGAATTGCCACAACTCAAGTACTGCACTGACTTAAAATCACCATGTGGGGATCCAAGATGGCGGTGACCCAGCAAGTCTGAGTCTACAGTGTTCCTCCCAAGACTTGGGCAAAGTGGGTCACTCACCCCCACCACACTCACCAAATCATTTAAAATAGTTTTTACTTAATGTAATTAATTGTTTAGTACTGAATTTAAACAATTTAATCTCCAGTAAAAATGACTAAAGGGAAGGTAGCCCGCAGCTCTCAGCAGGCATGAACCCCTCCCCCACCCTCTCCAGCTGCAGCAGAGGCGTCCGCAGCCGCCCCGGGAGCTTACTTACGGTGACGAGCCTCGTGGAAATAATCTCCAAAGTCGAAGTGAAGATCGACACTTTTATTGAAGAATTCCGAAGCCGATGGGACTCACTCTTGGCCGCACTGCAAAAGCACGGCCGAGACATCAAGGAAATTGAGCGGCGAGTCGGAGAGGCGGAGCTAAAGGCTGTGACCTCCGAAACTACAGCACAATCGGCCGTGGATTGGGTCCGGACTCTCCAACAGCGAGTCTGGACCTTAGAGAATCACACAGACGACCTCGAGAATTGAGGTCGTCAAAAACATTCGTTTGCTGGGCCTTCCCGAACGGAAAGAGGAAGGCCAGCTTAGTGTTCCTTGAACAGTGGCTTCCACAGCTTTTAAATCTGGAGGCTGGATCAGGCCAGGTAAAGGTGGAATGGGCCTACCAGGTTGCAATACGTGACCCCGCCCGGTCCTGTTCCGGCTGCAGAGTTACAAGGAGAGGCAGATACTCTTAGAAGCCTCCGGAAATCTTGGAAAAGATCCCCAGGCCATGATCGTAAAAGGATCCAAGATCGTGTTATTCCAGGACTTTTCCCCAGCTCTGGTCCGAAAGAGGAAGGCGTTTGATGAGGCGAAGAAGTGTTTAAGGGACTTAAATATTCAGTACTCCTTGCACTACCCAGCAACGCTACGCTTTAAACATGAAGGGTCCGTGTATAACTTCGGATCGCCGGAAAAGGTCAAGGAATTTTTGGACTCTCTTAGATAAATTGTAAGAGATAATTGATGTTGATTTGCTTTCCCCCCACTCTGGTTTACACCCCGCCTCCCTTTTTTTTATATATTAATCCTGTTTTTTTACCTTACTGTTTAATATTATCTTGGGGGGTGGGGAGAGGGATTTATTTATTTGTTCTCTACTTAACGATTTTCTCCCTCCCCCTGTTTTTTTATTCTATATATAGGCCGGGGGTCTAGTTAATGTTGGTAGGGGGAGGTGGTTACCTTATTCTATTTTACCTCCGGCTCTAGGAGCGGGGTGGTTTTCCCTTGTTATTTTGTATTATTATATTTAATTATTACTTGTTGAGGTTGTAATTTTATAGTTATATATGTTTATACATGGTATTAACATTACCAAATATATCCAGGTGTTGGTGTGGGTGGGGGGTGGGGGTAGGGTGCTCACTGTTAACTCTAGCTCTGTAGTATATTTGAATTTTCTTCATCCTATTGAGGAGCGCCTGGGTCAAGGGTGGGGCACTGGTTGGGAGAGGATACGATGGACTTTTGGAAAGGAAGTGACACCCCCTGGGAACAAGGGATAAAATCTCCATTTAAATACATTTTTTGAAATTTAGAAATAGTTTTTTACTATACTGTTGTGAGTGTATTAGAGAGCTTTTATTTTTGTGAATTTTATATGCTCTATGCTCGGGATGTTCTGGATAGGGTTTCCCCTCCCAAGGGGTCTCGGATTTGCCCGGACGATCATGGTTGATCAGTCGGTTAAGTGGTGCACCTGGAATGTCAAGGGGAGTAACTCACCAGTCAAAAGGAAGAAAATGTTATCAAACCTCAAGAAAAAAAGGGTTGATATAGCTCTCCTACAGGAAACACACTTATTGGATAAAGAACACTTGAAATTACGACAGGGTGGATTTGATCAGGCTTTTATTTCTTCTTTTAGCTCAAAAAGCAGGGGAGTTGTTGTTCTTATTCGGAAGAATTTTCCTTTCAAAATCCTAAATCAGATAAAAGACGAATCTGGACGATATATTCTGATTAAAGCCCTTATAAATGGAAAGAAATATGGGATTTTAAATTTGTATTGTCCCCCGGCACATCCTTTTAAATTTATAATGGAAGCCTTCTCAAAATTGATGGCTCTCGTGCTCGTCATACAATTATACGGGAGACTTTAGTTGTATTATGGATCCGGAAATAGACAGGATTCCCAAGAGTACTGCGGGAGTATCGCCCAGATCTAGACAATTGGTGGATTTGAACAAAGAATTAGGACTAGTAGATATATGGAGATGCCTCCATCCACAGGGCAGAGATTTTTCTTTTTACTCCAATCCACATAAATCCCATACCAGAATCGATATGTTTTTTGCCCCCTTGATTTTTTTTAAATTCCATATCAATCTGTAAAATAGGCAGTATAGCAATTTCCGATCATGCTGCTGTATATATGGAAATCAAGGCGAGGAACAATGAGATATTCCCCCCCAGCATTGGCATATGGACACCTTCCTGAATGAAAGGTAGTAAATTTGTAAAGTACTTCTCTCAAGAATTTAAAACTTTTCTATAAATTAATTTAGGTACGGCTAGCAACCCATCAATGATGTGGGAGACCATCAAAGCTTACGCGCGAGGTTTGATCATCTCATACTCAGCGACCCAGAAAAAATTAAAGGGAGAACAACAGCATCTGCTTGAAGCTCGCTTAAAAGCGGCTGAAACAGCATATGCTGACAGACCTTCTATTATCAAATTGCAAAGGATTAAGGCCCTTAGGACAGCTCTAACCACCATTCTTACCCAAACGGCTAAGAGGGAAATATTATTTGCAAAACAAAGGTTATATGAATTTGGTAGATACTAAGCATTTCTTGCAAAGAAAAAGAAGGCCCCTCAAACTATCACGTCTATCAAGGAAAGTACGGGTATTTTGACTCATGATCATAAAAGGATTAACGCAATCTTTAGAAAATTTTATTCTGATTTATATAAATCGCAGGATTGTGAAGACAGGACTAGGAGGATGCAATCATTTTTTTAAAACTTGACCTTTCCGGACCTAACTCCAGAACAGGTATCGGTCTTGAATGTCCCCTAACCATCCAAGAAGTACTTGACGCAATCAGGCAACTTCAGAGCGGTAAGGCACCTGGCCCAGATGGCTTTCAAGCTGAAGTCTATAAAGAATTTACAGGAATATTGGCTGGTCCACTTATGGACATGTATAACTAATCATACAGTCAGGGCTGTCTCCTGCCTTCACTGAAAGAGGCAAATATCTCTCTTATCCTTAAAAAAGGAAAGGACCCAGAAGATTGCGCGTCATACAGACCAATATCCTTGCTAAGTGTAGATTTTAAAATCCTCTCTAAAACGTTAGCATTGAGGCTAGAAAGGGTATTGCCACATATCATAAAGGAGGATCAGACGGGGTTTATTAAGGGCCGTAGATCATCCAATAATGTTAGAAGGTTTTGAATGTGATCCAAGCCTGCCATCAGGGAAAGATACCAGGAGTTATAGTCTCATTAGACGCGGAAAAGGCATTCAACAGGGTTGAATGGTCATATTTGTTTTACACATTGGAAAGGGTTGGCGTTGGAAAGGTGTTTATCAAATGGGTCTCAACACTGTATAGTGATCGCAAAGCAGTTGTGATTACCAATGGATTAGGCTCGGATAGCTTCAGTGCGGATAGGGGCTGCCATCAGGGATGTCCTCTCTCGCCATTGCTATTTACGCTAATAATATAGCAGAAGCTATACCGGCTGACCCTAATATAACAGCCCCGAGGATTGGTATAGGTAAACATAAAATTAACCCATATGCAGATGATCTTCTATTTCTCAGTAATCCTTTGATGTCCGTGCCTCACTTAATCCAAGTTATTAATACATTTAGTGTATTTTCAGGTTACAAAATTAATCTCTCAAAATCGGAGGCCATGCCAATGGGTGGCCTCACAAGTATATCCCATTTATTGGACGGATCCCACTTTCCCTTTCGGTGATCCCTGGAGGGTTTTTTATATTTAAGCATTTTTATTACCCCAGTATTTGGTCAGTTATACAAGGCTAACTTTGTGCATTTACTGGAAAGGATAAGGAAGGACCTCCAGCGATGGGGAGACCTTCCAATTTCCTGGTTAGGCAGAATAGCACTAATTAAAATGAATGTCCTGTCCTGTCTCCTATACCCTATGAGAATGCTTCCGCTGATGCTGCCGAGGCTGGCACTACGTAAATTATATGGCTGGCTGGGTTCCTTTATCTGGAATCATAGACAGCCCCTCATTAAGCTGAAGAAGCTACAGCTACCACAGGCAAGGGGAGGATTGGATTTCCCAGATTTCAGGAAATATCAGTTAAGTTCCCTATTCAGTTACATAGCTGATTAGGTCTTGTCAGGCCCGCAATCAATCTGGTTGGACATCGAGGCTTCTCAAGTAAAATACCCACTTATTAACCTTTTATTTTCAGACAAGAGGAAAATCATTACGGATCACTGTAAAAACCCTATAATACTAAACACAATTAAAGCTTGGAATATAATGCCACAAAATGAGGGCAACTCACATAAAACATCCCCCTATGCTCCGATAGTGGGAGCATGGGGATTTCAACCGGGGTTTACAGATACCATTTTCAAACTCGAGATCCAGGGGTATCTCCTGTTTAGGGGATCTATTTAAAGAAGGGGTCCTGATGTCTTTTGAACAGCTGTGTCAGAAATTCGGATTACCTAATGGAGACCTCTTTCGATACTTCCAAATTCGAGATTACATACAGAAGAGGGCGTTATTAGATAGTCTTTATAAATCAGATAGAGAATGTAGAATGCTATGGCCAATGGGGGTATCTTCCGTCAGTACTATTTATCATTTACTACATGATGAAGTATTGGGAGATATGGACAATCTGCTTAAAACATGGGATCAGGATTTGGGACTAGAAATCTCTTTAGAAACGTGGAATGACATTTGGGAAAACGCCAGAAGAATCACCATCTGCAACAGAACTCAGGCTATTCAGCTGAAGATACTTCATAGGGCCCATATAGCACCGGATTGATTAGCAAAATTTAAGGCAGGAGCATCTCCAATGTGTCCCAAATGTAAAATAGAGGTGGGCACTCTTGTACATTGCCTATGGACCTGTCACAAGATCAGTAGATATTGGACTAAAGTAGCAAGTGCCCTGACAGAAATTTTAGGAACGGAAATTAGAGTGGACCCTGTAACTTTCCTATTGGGCTTTTCGAACTTACCCTCCCTGGATATGCACGGGAAGAAATTATTTTCTATTCTCTCTTTCTGTGCAAGGAAAAATATTTTGGTAAACTGGGTGGCTGAGGGCCCCCCTGGACTTTCAAACTGGCACAGATTAATTATGGAATGTATTCCACTTGACTTCCTAACAAATATCGTGCACCAAAAGACTACATTATTCCATAAAATATGGCAGCCCTTCTTGAATTATATAAATACAGATATTTTGGCCATCCTAACAAGGACTTTTATTTAATGGAGATTGTGAACCTGGCTGGTCCGGGGACCCTTGGGAGAGGAATCCCGCACGAATCTGGGTTTTGTTACATTTGATGTTAATACATTCCGAGCATGTCACTCACTACCCAATTTCTGTGTTATCCGTCGGGTTTTTTTTCTCTTATTTAATAATGTAAGAGACTTAATTATACACTCTGGTTAGTTGTAGATTAGATTAGTAGTTAATTGAGTTTCGTTTTTTTTCTCTGTATTTTTCTTTTGTTAAATTTTGGTTATTATTTATTTAAGATTTAATTGTATATCAATGTTTATACTTGGTTTTTTTTTAATTTTGTAAACTTGTAAAAATGTTAAATTTTCAATAAAAATATCTATAAAAAATCACCATGTATTAAGCATTATTCACTGGATAAATATATTAATGAGCAATAATAACTTCAAAGTAAGTATGCAATACCTTCAGCTCAGAATCCACAGGGGTCAGTCTTCTTTCCATAGGCATTCTTCTTCCAGTTGGAGTTGAACTACGACTCCTTTGCCTGCATGAGACTCTTTGTGATGTACCTTTAATGATGGCATCTGACACCTAGATGTTATTAAATGTGATATTTATTACTATAGTAAAGTATCATGATAATACACTGCTTATAGCAAGAAACAAATTTACTTTTGCTCATCAAGGATCAATCAAAATGCACTATTGCAGGGGCAATATGATGTTGTATTCCTCCTTGCTGTTTGATGTTATGGCATGTAACTTGTGCAAACACTTCTCAACAGTGATTTTCCTAATGTCTGCTATGTCAAATAGCTTCCCACATGCAAGCTTTGAGAGCAATGTTCAAATGTTATGCATATGAAAGGGCAGAATTGGTGGGAAAAGGTGAATGTAAGATGATGAGAGCAGTCTTCTGTTATTTTGCATCCTACTGGGTAAAGTTAGGTCTCCAATCATTTTGCACAGCACAAAAGGAGAAGAGGCCAGGGAGGAAGGGTATATTTATCCAGAATAGCATTTAGATGATATGTTAATTAAATAGGAACCATGTTAATACACCACCTCAGCCTCCAACTACACACCCCATCCGACAAAATTCCAGGAAAAATACTACAGACATTGGAAAGTGGAAATAAAAATACAAAATGCTCAAAATACTTTGTTAGAATTTATAAAAATCTACGGAGAATAACACTTTAGATGTGAAAATCATCAACCTGATCCTGCTTAAGAGAATTGTTATAAGCCTGAATGAAAAATCAGTTGAAGTCTAGCAAAAGCATGTTCTGATCAGATTATGAGCTGGACATCCAACATATTAAACCGGTTGTGTCTTCAATTGCCCACCCTGGCCTAGCATAATAACTTTTCACCCCTCATTAGTCAAGAAGCTATCTATTTACACCTTAAAAATATTCTATGAGCCTCCCACTACTGCTCACTGGGGAAGACAATTTCAAAGACTCACAACCCTCTGAGAGAGAAAAAAAACTCTTCATCTCTAACTGGGAGACCCTTCATTCTTAAACTGTGAGCCCTGCTTTGAGTATTCTAGTTGTACTAAACTATGCATGTTAATGTGATTTCTATATCTAAGAATAGAGACAGGACAAATCCAGAAAACTATAAGCCAGTTAAACATTGGTGGTTAGAAAGGTAATGAAACAGAAAAAGGTCTAGAAAGTGAAAATATAATTAAGTACAATCAGTACAGATTTCAAACCAAGCTGTTTAAATTCTTTAGAAAAGTAACAAAAAGTGCAGATAAGGTTTAGTTAAATAATGTAATATTATTGGATTTCAAAAAAAGGAAGGCACAGCAGACTCTGTTTAAAGTCAGAGTTAGAACACAAGTGACCAAATGGATAGAAAGCTGATTACAAAATAGTAAACAGAAAGGGTGAAAGGCAATTGTTCAGAATGGCAAAAAAGTGTCCTATCAGAATTCTTGCTGGACCACTGTTATTCCCCACTTACGTTCACAATATAGACTAAGGAATCAGAAGCACCACTTCAAAATTTGCAAAAAGACTAAATTAGGGCTTATTCAAATGAGGATTGCAAGAAAATACAGACTATATTTATCAAAATTCAGAATAGGCATGTAAGTGGCAAATATCTTTCAAAATAGATTAAGTACGCAGTTGAAATGTTTAACAGAGGCCTTATCTTCCTGCTCAGGTGAACATAAAAGATCTCTAGCATTATCCCCAAAGAGTAGCAAGAGAGTTCTCTGCTGTATCTTGATCAATATTTAGCATTCAAACAATACCTAACACAGATGATGATATACTATATCACTACTTATCATGTCGCTGTTTGTGGGACCTTGCAGTATCTAAGTTAGTTGCTGTGTTTTCTATATTAGAACACTAGTTGCACCTTAGAGGTATTTCATTGTTGCAAAGCATTAGGGATGTTCTGACATTGTGAAAGTCTGACATAATGGAGGATCTACTTTTATCTTAAATGAAGCAAATCCATTATGTTGAACACTTCTTAATTACTGTAACGTTAAACCACAACTGTAGCTTTGATTAAAATTCCGCAGTGAATAATATTGAACAATAGTAAATTTCATACTGGTGTTTCAAATTTCTTGCTGATCTCAGTCTTTTTCATAGGTTCCTGTCGATGACAGTCTACGGCTTTCAACTCATCACGTAGTTCAATGTTTTCCTTGGTCAATGTGTCAATCTGATTTCGTAGGCATTTGTGGGCATGAGACCACTTTGATTCATTTTTTCTGAAGTCTTCCTGGAGCTGACTAAGCTGCTGCTTCAAAAACTAATAAGATTAGAGAGGAAGGGATAAAACAGTCATCATGAATAAACAACACTAAATAAATAGTTTCAAAACACTAAACCACATGTCACATATTCTTAAATTTGGTCATATATAAATTCAATGTAAACACTTAGGGTGCACATAGGTCATCATGAAATGACATTAAAAAAAGGATTGCATTTATATTGGCACTTTTCATTACTATACTTATGCAAGGGTGTACAAACAATGCAATATTAAACTGCAATTGAGAAAGTTTCAGCAAAACAGAAAATATCAATATCTATATCTGCATGTCATACAATGCACATGGTTCTTACAGTGAGTAAAGCAAGCCTGATAAGAATGAAGTGCATTTGTTTAAAGACGTCAACTAGAACCAAACTGCTCAGAAAGTAAAATACTCTGTCGCATTGTTAAAAACAGCGTTGTATGTTGAGCATGTAAGTTAAACAAAATATCGGAAAATATGTTTTTCAGTGTATTAATCTATTAGGGTACTAGATACAAGTTTTGAATCCTGAAGTAGGGTTTCAAACGGCTGCCGTTTGATCCAGAAAGCTGGACATTAGTTGGCTGAGTGTTACGACATGGAGTAAAAACCCTCTGTTAATTTGAACCAGACCCACAGAAAAGCTCACCACGCTCCGTAATCTGTTAAAGTATGAGTGACCAAGAACCACAAAAATCCTTCTATGTAAAGAAAAAAAATTAACAATTTATTTCTTTTAAGTCCAAAAAAGAACATTAGACAACAACTATTTACAACTCCTTTCTTTTAAACCTATATTTAACCCCTATTCTACAATCCTGGTCCAATAAATTCCCTCTTAAATTTATGGCAAATTAATTTCAAAACCAGTTGTCGTCTTCGGATGTTAAGCTTTCTTTGTAGATTTCTCTAGGTCGGCTTCAGTATTCTGCTGCGCAGATTTGTTCTGGATAGATACCTTTCAGAGAGATATTCTGCTGGCAGTCTTGGTACTTGCTTAGCTGCTCTTTGCTATTCTCTGCTGCTCAAAATGTCCCAAAAACATCGGATCATTTCTTTGGTTTGATGTCGTCCAAATCAGTAAAATTCAAATTTGATTGAATTTTTTTGGTACTTGGGGCATAATTTTAACTACTTGGCCAAATTTGAATTTGTTTTGTACCATGGTAATGCAGCTCCAGCTATTTGTTTCAACCAAATGATACATTTTTAATTTTTTCAGCATACTCTGTGCCTTTCTAGGTCCTGCCAGCTTCCACTCTCTCGATGGTACAGTACACCTCTACACCTTCATAAATGAGTAAACTGACATAAACATCAGTCGCAATTTGTTTTTTTGCTGCAAGATTTCAACAACTTCATCAACCAATCCATTACAATGTTTACCATAGTCAGTGTTTTTCATCAATAAGTGTATTCCAGATATATATGAAAGACCTGGTTCCCAATATGTCTCTAATTATGAAAATTAGATATGTTTGGTTCCATATGATTAATGATTATCTAGGTAAGTGAAAGGGAACAGTAAAAATTAGTCTTGGGCAATAAGTAACTGATGTCTAATTTTTCAATACTGGAAGCAAAAAAAATGTGGGTATGAACCAAGATGCCAATTTGGCAATGTCCTTTTTGCAACACTTCACAAATTTTTGTTTCTGATATCTTTTTCTTTTTCTTCTTCTTCTGTTCAAAGGCAAGATCTTGGTGATTATTTGCTGAATCATGGCAGAATTGTCATGTTTTATACAATGGCCTGACTGAAGAAGCAGTCTATCTGCTGAAATCAGGATCAATTCTGTTATCTGATCCATATACTAGTCGCCTAGCCAACTCAGCTAACCAGCCTTTTTCATTTTCATTAGCATTGACTGAAGAATTATTTGTATTTTGCCAGGATCCTGACCTACCTCCATCTCTTCATTCTCTTTCTTATCAAAAATAGCTCTTGTTGCTGAGTGTTTTGCAGACAATTGCTTTGCTTTTTGTAGTTTCTTCATTTCCTCCTTCTTGTACTCATCTAACCGAGCTATTTCTTCAATCTTCTCATGTTCAAACTGATCCATCCTTTTTCTAGCAATAAACAAAGTGACAAATTCATATACTCCAGCTGTAATATAACTGTTTAAGAAGCTGGTCGTGTCCCAGGCTAAACCTTTTTCCAATCTTCCAAACATTCAACTCAGTCTTTTTGGGCAAATTCATTTAATTTTATTGGCTTCACTATATCATGTCAACAAAGAAATGCATGTTAGAAAAGCTTTATTTCCCAAAAATGGGAAGACTCTGGTAGTTTGGTTGTTGTCCAAAGAATCTACAATTTATTGTGTGCAGGCAGCCTTATCAGTAAACCATTGCACTTGTGGCGATGAGCACATGCCTAGTATAGGTTTTATCCTCTTCATTTCAAGAAATTGCACACAGAATATAGTACTGAGAAGCACTGCACTGTTGGAACTACTGGCGTTTGTTAAACTGAGGTCTGTCTGCCCTCTGGGCTATGATATAACCAATGGCATTATTTGTAAAACATACTTCTTCACTGTGACCTTTTCAAACATTATCCCATTTTAACATTACTTAAAATCAAATTGTCCTATCGTGATCAGACTGCTGTTTGTAAAACATGACTGAATTAGGTATAAAGCATTCTGACATGCTCTGAGGTCATGAAAAGCAGTTTATAAATGCAAGTATTATTTTATTTAATTGGTCATCTCAAAACCAATGGAAATAATTAATCACGTGAAGTAATTTATAGACTAAGATATCAAAGGTGGTTCAAGAGCATTGAATAATATCTACAAATATCATGAAGGAGTTATGGGGGAGAAATTAAACTTTCTGAAAAGACTACATCACTTAGATCATTAAATTTAAATTGTCAATTTAAATAACTCCATAACGGCCAGTATCCTATCACCAAGTCACCCTTTATTTACATGTGGAGAGTCCTTGACACTGATCCAGCTCCTTCAGAATGAATAGGATAGCTGGCAGTCCTATTCTTACCTGTCAGTCAGGGCTCCTTGAGTGGACCAGATTAATAGCCCCAATCAGGTAACACATATTCTATGAGGGCCACCTGGCTAACCTTGTGACAATCACTACATCAATGCTGTTTAAGAATTCTGCAAACTACTGACCATGGGAACATTTTGTTTCAGTAAATTGAAGTGGTTATATTTTCCAGCCAAAAATATGGAAATAAACAAACCTGAACACAACTGAGCATAGCAGATCTGCAGAGAAATTACAACAACAAGGCGGCAACTCATTTTGAATTAAATCTGGGAGAAAGGCTAAGATAGGCTGAATTTTTCCATGGATTTCCACATCCCAACATCAAGATCAAATGGAGGCCCTGAACTTGCACCTGCTAGCTCAGAACTTGCTCAGCAATTTTATTGGAGGTGGCCAATCCTGTTCCACGATTCAATTAAGGATGCTGTCAGACATGCTGAGCTTCTTTAGGTTTTTTTTCAACTTTCCAGCATCCTCAGTTGTTTGTTTTATCTCCAAGTAGGCATGCCCTCAAATGGGTCACTTCAAATAAAAATACCAAGTGGCTGAGGGTGGTCTACCTCATGGAACAGTTCTCAGGTGTGTAGGATTTCTGGTTTGTGATCAGTAATTTGCTGATTTTTAAGTAGTTCAAATCACCCCCAGATCCCTGGTTCAGACTTTGGACATTTAGAGAATGTGAAATGAAGAAGGAAGTAGACAGGTGTTTCAGGGCAAAATAATCTCTGCATTTATTTAAGTACAAAAAGGTAAGTATAATACAATAAATTTAAAAAGGCAAATGCAATAAAACAGTGAAATTGATGCAATTATATAGAGGACAGTAATGAGATACGCTATCAAATTAAACAGAGGTTAAAACACTATTCAAAGCTAAACAGCAGTTTTAATCCCAGACATGTTCTTCAGGTTTCCTACCCTTGGGGTCCCTGCACTATCGCCACCTGCCTTCCCCTCCCTGTTAGCTAGGTTGGAAACTCTGGGATCTCAGGAGTTTCAACTCACCACCGGGGAAAACAGAGTTTTAAAGTGTGTCCAGGTTGCTGAGGTTCTTGCCATCGGTTTTCTTGGTTTGGAACAGGCTTTATCTGGAAGGTAAAAGTGAGTACTGCAGATGCTGGAGACTTGAGTCAACCACCTGCTGGAAACTCAGAAGGTCAGGCAGCATTCATGCAGCATGAAAATTGACGTTTCGGGGACTTTTGCCTGAAACGTCATTTTTCCAGCTCCTTGGATGCTGCCCGACCTGCTGTGCTTTTCCAGCACCATATTCTGTATCTGGAAACTCTTGTTCAGATAATACTTGGTTGGCTTCATATCCTCTTTGATGACCTTTGTTGTGATGATGCTTTTGGCTTGTCTTCCTGATTCAATGTCTTGGTTTGGCCCCTGTGGTTCTTGGTTCCAAAGCTGCTTGTTAGGGCTACAACCTGTGAGGAAACTGTTCTGCAGGAGCTTGAAGTTGGAAAAAGGCCCCCTCTCTCTTCGCCCCCCCACCTCCCCTCCCCCACCCCAAGGGCAGCAATAGCAGTTATACAGACTGTGTGCCCTGTTATCTCCTCTCAATCTGGATTTGATTTGGAGGAGCTGGTGTTGGACTGTGGTGAACTAAGCTAAGAATCACACAACACCAGATGATAGTCCAGCAGGTTTGGTTGGAAGCACTAGCTTTCGAAGCGCTGCTTCTTCATCAGGTGTTTGTCAATCTGATGAAGAAGCAGTGGTTCAAAAGCTAATGCTTCCAAATAAACCTGCTGGACTATAACCTGGTGTTGTGTGATTCTTAACTCAGTCTGGATTTGATTACTGAGCTGTTGTTCCTCCGCTTGGGGCTGAATGAGCCTCCTGATTACTGGATGAGGTGTGAATGGTTCTCCGATTAAAGTGAATGGGTTTCTGATAGTTTTGAATGCCCAATATTTCTCTTGGATGGATGTGGGTTAAAGTTTTACTGTAATGTGAAGGCCACACATTCAAAGGCAAACAGGTTTGCATGTAGTACAATGGTGTGGAATATTCTATATCTCTGTGTCTGAGCAAACTGATTACAAGTTGAATAGTTTTGTATTTTTGTAGGCTCCATAATGTCTTGGTTGTTTGGTCTGCAGACTGGTGTTCATTGTCAGTAGCTGAGGTGTTTGTGGGGGTCTTCCTTTAGTTTTACAAGTGAAACCCCTGTTCTGGACAGCTGCCCCTAGGCTTGCATATTGCCTAGTCAGTCTCAGCCAGAGAGCCCCATGTTATAGGTGTCAGTCTCGATCCAAGATATTCAGTGAGAAAGAAAACTAAACATCTTCTTTTGCAATCCCCTGCCCCCACCATGCTACAGGTACTCCTTATTTGTACGTGGCCTGACAACTAATCGCCAGTATATTAATTCAAAACATTAACAAGCTTAATGTGATCAATCAGATACTGAGAGATTCTCTCTTTTCTTTAAATTCAAACTTTCGATAACAATATTTTCAAAACTAATCAAAGAAATGTAATGTTTTCTTTCTTTCCATGCTGCTCATTTCTAATATAAACAATATATTCACAGATTCCGTATTCCCTTAATTAAAGCAAAACACATCATAACTAATTGCAAAATAATTAAAGAAAAATACTGTTATCCACATTGTTACAATACAATATTCCATATTCTCATCATAAATCAAGATGTCACTCTTTGAAGACATTTAATAATTTATCAGGATAAACATTTCTCTTTGTAAAACAATTTGACAGTGGTGACTGTGTCAACTCATTTTATTTTAGAAAAGTATTTTCTTTCCAACATTTCTGTTCACAGTAGAAAGATAAATTCTCAACCTTTTTCTGTGAAGTTCTTTGTTCAATGAACATTATCCCAAAGAAAATTATTCTCCACCTCAAATGCTACAAGCAAACTTTTCTCAAATTGCACCTTAAATAGGACTTTTTTTCAGAAGATTAGACAAATGCACCCCAACGTCTATTCCCCCCAGTGTTTCGGCAGCTAAAGTGTTTTCAAGCACCCTCATTTTCCTTGGCTTGTCTATCAATGGATAACATTTATTCTTCTTTCCTACTAAGATGATAAACTGCTGTACTGTAATTTGCATCTGGTAGATTGGCAAATGAAGTCTTCTGGATCCAAAGCTTCAAACTTGACTGCACTTTTCTCTGAATTTAATCTTTTTATACTTGATTTGCTCTCAGAACCTCCTAATCATAACATGTTTTAAAATGAAACTCAGTTTCAACAGTTCACAAGTGGCATCATGTCTGAGTTCAAATGACCAATCAAACTTCTTAACTGGTCTGTTTCAATCTTGGATATATAAAAAATTATTTCTGTGTGGATATGGACCTATTTATTGAAATGAGATTGACTTCTTCTAAGTAAGATCGTTCAGCCAAAGTCATTCCTGACTTCTTCTGTTTAATATCTGATTCTTGTATTTAAAGCCTCTAAAGTTTGATGACCAATTTTAAACTCCTTTTTTATTTTATCACACATTGCACAAATTCTGCAAATATCCTCACATAAACCATCAACGGGCCTAGTAACAATACTTGCCAACTAACTTGCCAATTATTTGATATCAGAATGACATTGATGTGTCTGTTTTAAGGGGAATGCTGTCTACTTTGTACAAGACATACCTTAGAGAAATATCACACCCTCGCTATCATTCAATCCATAAACACATTTTCATAGCTCCTCTTCTTTTTGCTTATTTTGGTCACTGAGTCTTTCTTCAAAACCCTGAGCTACTAGTCTGGCTTTTTCCTTACATATTCAAGACAGAGCTTTTTTTTTTGCATACCATCTGAATGACAAGGCTGGTTATTCTCTATCTGGTACATCAGTATCTACACTTAATTATTTTCGATCCTTTGCAAATCTTTTAGTTTAGCAACTTTATCAGGTTATCCTTTAACTGCTTGTAACCATTAAAACTTATCAATCAGAGGGGCTTCTTTTTTTTCATTCACTCATGGTATGTGAGCTTGCTGGCTGGTCAGCATTTATGCCTGTTGCTAACTCCCCTTGATATGGTGGCGGTAAGCTGCTTTCTTGAATAGCTGCAGTCTACATGGTGTAGGTTGACCCATAATGACATTAGGGAGAGCATTCCAGAATTTTGACAGTGACAGCGATGGAACAGTGATATATTTCCAAGTCAGGAGGTGAGTGGCTTGGAGGGGAATTGCAGGTGATGTTCCCAAGTATCTCTGACCATTGTCCATCTAGATGGAAATGACATGGTGTAGAAGGTGTTGTTCAAGAATCTTTGGTGAATTTCTGCCATACATCATGTAGATAATACAAACTGTTGTTACTAAGCGTCGGCGGTGAAGGGATTGGATGCGTGTGATATGATGCCAATTGAGTGGGCTGCTTTGTCTTGGATGGTGTCAAGCTTCATGAGTGTTGTTGGAGCCTCACCTGTCCAGTCAAGTGGGGAGTATTTCATCACACTCCTGACTGATGCCTGTAGTGGTGGACAGACTTTGAGGAATCAGGTGGCGAGTTACTTGCCGCAGTATTCTTAGCCTCTGACCTCCTCTTATAGTCACTGTGATTTATGTGGTGATTCCAGTTAAGTTTCTGGTCAAGGATAACCACAAAGATGTTGACAGTGGGGCACTCAGTGCTGGTAATGCCATTGAATGTCAATGATTAGATTGTCCCTCATTGGTGATGATCATTTCCCTGCTATTGTGTAGTGCAAATGTTATGTGCCACTTGTTAGCCTCAGCCTGGATTTTGACTATATGTTGTTGCATTTGAACATTGACTTCTTCAGTATCTGAGAAGTAGCAGATGCTGCTGAAACTTGTGCAATTATCACCGACATCCCCACTTCTGACCTTAGGATGAAGGGAAGGTTATTGATAAAGCAACTGAAGATGGTGGGGCTGAGGACAATACCCTGAAGCACTCCCGGAGCTGAGATGACTGACCTCCAATAATCACAACTATCTTCTTTTGTGTCAGATATGACTCCAACTAGTGGAAAGTTTGCCGCCTGATTCCACTTTTGCTGGAGCTCCTTGACACAACACTCAATCGAATGTGACCTTGTTGTCAAGGGTTGTGTTCTCACCTCAGATCTGGAATTTACCCACTTTGTCCATGTTTGATCCAAGGCTGTAATGAGGTCAGGAGTAGAGTAGTTCTGGCAGAACTCAAACAAGTTATTGCAAAGCAGGTGTTGCTTGATAGCACTGTTGATGACATCTTTCATCACTTTACTGATTATCAAGAGTAGACTGAGTGTGGCTGTAATTCACCAGGTTGGATTTGTTCTGCTTTTTGTGTACAGGACATGGCTGGGCAATTTTCCATGTTGTTGGGTAGATGCCAGTGTTGTAACTGGAACAGCTTGGCTGGGAGAGCAGCAAGTTCTGGAGCACAAGTCTTCAGTACTATTGCTGGAATGTTGTCAGGGTCAATAGTTTTTACAGTATCCAGTGTCTTCAACCATTTCTTGATATCACATGGAGTGAATCAAATGGGCTGAAGGCTGGTATCTGTATTGATGGAGGCTACTGGAGGAGGCCGAGATGGACCAACTGCCTGACACTTCTAGCTGAAGATTGTTGAGAATGCTTCAGCCTTATCTTTTGCATTTATATGTTGGTCTCTTCCATCGAGTATAGGGTTATTTGTGGAACTTCTTTCTCCAGTGAGTTGTTTAATTGTCACCACCATTGACATCTCATGGTGTTTCCAGCATATTTCATAGTCCTGGTCTTTATTCGGCCTCCTATCTTTTATCATTAGAATTCCTTTCTTAAGTTTATAATCTTTTTCTGGAATCATGTTTATGTCCAGTCCACTTTCGGAACTCATACTACATTTTCTGGTCTTCCACTCTTTACCTAATTTTGCTGATCCATGGCCCTTATTTCCTATCCTTCATCTTGCATGTTTAGTCAATGTTTGTATTTGCCAGAGGCTTTCCCTGTTCTCCCTATTATGGTGGTATTTCTACATTCACTCGCCCTTTCTGGCATATATCTTGCTTTGGTGCCAACTTTCCTTTGTCACCCTAATCTGACATAATTGGTCCTCATAACAATCTAACACGTGTACACAAAAATGCATGATGTCTCATCACTTTCTGTAACTTTCTACATATGTAATCAATGTCAATTAACCTCGAGGAATTCACCTTAAAAATCTGATTGCCATGCTATAAGGATACTATTTTTTCATCACAACTTATAACTTTACCAGGATCTTCCCATTCTTTCTGCCCTTTTTCTCTGTAATGTGTCTCTAAATTAAAATGTATTTCTGATGGCTTTATTGAATTATCAAGTCTTTTCCAAGACGTCAGCCTTAATAAATGCCTTCTACTCTGCATTTATGCATTTTAGTGTTCAGAGTGGAGATAATTATAATATCTTTCCAAGCTGGAGGATGATCACTCATTACAAAAGGAATTTTTGGATTTCTCCCACAAAAAAAATTGAGATGGATTATGGCTCTCAAGTTTTTCCAGCAAGTCCTTTACAGGGACTGTCTATGTCAGGGAAGATGTTAATTTCCAACTTGATCCCCTAAGATTTTATGAAGCATTGTATCTATTTCTCAATTACTTTGTCCACCATTATTAATTTCCCTTCAATATTTATCATTGTCAACTGACTAAATCCATTTGCCATATGCACAAAGTGCAAAATGAAAGTGATTTTTTTATCCCTCAATCCGTACCTTCAAATTCATTGCTACATCTTTATCAAAGCTTTTTGCTAATGGGAGACTTACAATGAAATGTGATTCTGTCCTCTTACATATATCCATTTACCAAATTTATCACTGATCTCTTCTTTAAGTTTAGTTTACTCCTTGACCCTTATTCCTGCATCCTTTAGTAAGATTTTTTAACTTTTGAGTTAAAATGATATAGTTTTAATATAATTTGCCCTTTTATTTGCTTTAAATTCCTATCCCATGATACCAGGAACAATTGCTTATTATCTTGCTTGGAGAAGTTACATCTTCTTCAGGGAAGACAATAACAATGTCCAGGTTATGTAAACAGAAAATTCACTGATTTCCTAAAAAAATGGTTTATATATGCGATGCCCAGTTTCATTTCAGCTGACTGACAGATGGTCTGTTCAGCAGAGGTATTTCCAATTACATTACATCAGTGCTAATAAAGTGATCCACACTGTTACAAGGAATGGCAATGTTTCAGCATGCTGTCATTCCCAAACCTGGAGCAGGTAGAACTCTCAAATTCCTTCATCTTACTTTGGCCCTTACTAATTAAATAATCTAAATAAAATTTGACACATTGCATATGAGCATCCACTGTCCAACACAGGATAACTGAATGAGTCTGCAACTAAAGCATTGGTTCCTGACAGAAGCTCCTTGTATCTAGTGCCAATTCTTCTGCCTGATCTATACCACCATCTTCTCCTTTTGATCCTTCCATGCATAATTTTAAAAATGGTGCTATTCACTGCATAATGTTATTTTGACTCACATCTAAAATACCTTTTATTCATAAACTGGGTATCCCTGGATTTCATTCTTCTGTTTCCAATTTAGTACACCAATTCCAATTGGTTTGTTACAATTGCCAGAGGTATCCTCTATCCTCGCTACAGTTTATTTTAATTCTCCTGTCACATCCAGTCTGTAACTGTACATCTCACATTATCACTTTCATTCAATCCTCTGTTCTTTGTGTTATTGTTGAATGTTACTTTAACCAGTGGCAATGTATGTTTCTCCAGGAATATTTGAAGGCTCCTGACATCTGTTCCAAAAGCATGATACATTTGAAAATCAGTGAGTATAAGGAATTGGTTCATGTTTGACACCAACACAGCCTAACAATTCCAAGGTAAGCCATGAATTACGATATTCCAAGTAGAAATTTTGCAACTTTGCTTATAGTCTGTTAAATGCCACTACATATTCTTCTAAAGAATATCCATCCTGCTTTATCAAAGTCTGATCATGCCTTGTAAACATTTAATAGGTCATTCTTAAAAATAAACTTGGACCGCAGAAGTTAATAGATAATGTAAACCTTCTTCACTGTCCAAATCCTGAGCACTTAGTTCTGAGTATACTATGCACCCGATCCTGCTTCTAGTAGGAAGCAACGTGTCAAGGCTATATCTTGTTTTTACTTTGTCAAGGATTTAGCATATGTCTGTTTTTCAACTTCATCTTTCCTTCTGTGGAGATTCAGCTTCACAGAACATCCATACTTCATTTGAGAAGAATATCTAATACTAATTTAAAATATAAATTCCTTCTGAACTCTTTTCCCCTCCCTTGAATTAGTGAAAAGGGGAAATGATGGAATGAGTTGGCCCTGAAGATAAACTCACCTTCTTGCCACCTCAGCATTTATCTGCTGGCAAGAACTTCCCATGGACAATTTTCTCAACTTGCCAACAACTGCGACATGCAAGTAGTCAATGAGTGTTAGTTAAAACGCTTCTTCTTACCAACTTCCCAACTACCTATCTCAAACGAGCTGGCAGCCTCAGCGTCAAGGCATGCAATGAGGCATGGTATCCACCCTTAATAAACTGATTGATAGGTGATCCAGTGAGCTATCTTGTTAATGGCTGACATGTTCCCAACCCCCGCCTTCCCCCTTTAAAAGTAGATGGAAATATTTTGTTTCCTCACGTTTAGGCAATCATTGTCTGAAACTGATCTCATCTGGATCTAAGCCAGCCAGTGACATAGAAAAGACATTTTGTTTTGTGGATAGAGTTTATTTACAGCTCCTTCTACCCTCCAATATTACATGTGTTCCCTATAGATGTTCTTAGACAATTAATAGTTACCACCTATTTTTTCTTAACCTTAATAATAAATGTAACAATGTGATTATCCAGTGACTAACCTTGGGACCAACTTTTTAGTTTTGACATCAGGGTCGTGAAGACCATTGGAAAGTCCAGGCCATCGTCACTTCACAATAAACTACATGCACTTAAAACAACAAATGCTGGAGATCACAGTGAGTCAAGCAGCATTCAAAGAGAGAGAGTAAGCTAATGTTTCAAGTCTAGATGACGCTTCATCAGAGCTGAAATGAAATGTGAAGGGGACAGCATTTATGTGATAGTTTGGGGAGGGGGGTGGTGGTGAGGGTGGGTGGTGGAGGGTGCTGTTGGAGAAAAGATGTTAGTAGCTTACATTAAATGATCAGGATGTGAGAATGGAAGAACAATGGTGTGTCTCCTGTCAGACTTGAAAGGAGAAAGTGGGATGGGGAAGGGGATGACATGATAACAAGCTAAAAGAAAGGAAACAAATGGTTCACTGTTTAAAGGTATTAAACTCAATATTAAGTCCAGAAAGCTGTAAAGAGACTAGTCTAAAGATGAGATGTTGTTCCTTCAGTTTGTGCTGTGTTTCACTGGAATAATGCAGCATGCCAAGGACAAAACAAGTGGGCATGCGAGCAGGAAACTGTTAAAATGACCAGCTGTGGGAAAGTCAGGGCTGTGCTTGCGCACACGCTGGAGATGTTCCGCAAAGCAGTCACCCAGTCTGCATTTGATTTCTCCAGTGTAGGGTAGGCCACATTGGATGCAGTGAATACAATACGCGGTTTGGAGGAGATGCAGGTGAAATGCTGCTTCATCTGGCGTGACTGTTTAGGCCCTTGGATGGTGAGCAGGAAGGAGGTGAAAGGCCAGATGTTGCACCTTCTGTGGTTACATGGGAAGGTGCCGTGGAATTGATGGGTAGTATTGGTGATTGTGGAAAGGACTAGGGTGTCCTGGAGGGAATGATCCCTATGAAATGCAGACAGGAAAGTGAGGGGAAGATGTCTTTGGTGGTAGCATTCTACTGGAGTTGTCTGAAATGGCGGAGAATGATTGGACGTAAAGTTGAAGGTGATGGGGAGGGGCAAAGGTAAAAGCATGGAGATAAGTCAGATGCGGTTGAGGGCATTGTTAAACACATTGGTTGGAAGAAGGATTTGTCATTTCAGCAGCACTTTTTTTGAAGTTGGCACCATCCAAACTGATATGACATTGGTGAAGGAACTGGGAGAATGGGATGGAGTCCTTCCAGGATGTGGGGTGTGATGAGCTGTAGTGAAGGTAGCTATGGGAGTCCGTGGAGTTGTAGTGGATGGGAGTAGACAGATAATTCCCTGAAATGCAAACAGAGAGATCAAGGAAAGGAAGGGAAGTGTCAAAAATGAATGATGTGTAAGTTAAAGAGGGGTGGAAATTGGAGGCCTAATTATCAAAGTTTTCAAGGTCCTGGTGGGAGCATGAAGTGGCACTGAAGCAGTCGTCAATGTATTGAAAATAAAATTTGTGGGTGGGGGCCAATGTAAGACTTGAACAAGTGAAGGGGGAGGTGAAGGGACAAGTGTTGCACCTTCTGTGGTTACATGGCCTTGGAGGAGGGGTGGTGTTGGTGGTTGTGCAATAGAGTAGGGTGTCTCGGAGGGAATGATCGCTGTGAAATGCCGACGGGGCAAATGACGGGAAGATATGTTGGGTGGTTGCGTTCTGCTGAAGTTATCTGAAATAGCAGAGAAAGACTGTCCCAGTAGACCCATCATATCAGCCTGTTCCTGCCCCACTGAACTCATTTCCTCCTACCTTGACTCCATCCTCTTTCCACTTGTCCAGGCCCTGCCCACCTACATCCATGATTCCTCTGATGCCCTCCCCTATATTGATAATTTCCAGTTCCCTGGCCCTAACTGCCTCCTTTTCACCATGAATGTCCAATCCCTCTATACCTCCATTCCCCACCAGGATGGTCTGAGAGCTCTCGGCTTCTTCCTCAACCAAAGGCCTGAACAATCCCCATCCACCACCACTCTCCTCCCGTCTGGGTGAATCTGTTCTCTTACTGAATAATTTCTCTTTTAATTCATCTCACTTCTGCCAAGTCAAAGAAGTAACTATAGGCACCTGCACGGGTCCCAGTAATGCCTGCCGCTTTATGGGGTATGTGGAACAATCCTTGTTCCAGTCTCACACTGGCCTGCTCCCACAACTTTTTTTTTGTACATCGCGACTGCTTCCATGCTGTTTCATGCTCTCCCTAGGACCTTGAAAACTTCATTAATTTTGCCTCTAATTTCTCCCCCTCTATAACTTGCACATCGTACATTTCCAACAGTTCCCTTCCCTTCTTTGACCACTTTACCTCCACTTTGAGGAATAAACTGTCCACCGCTATCCACTATAAAGCCATGGACTCCCATAGCTGACTTCACCAAATCTTGTCACACCCCACGTCCTGCAAGAACTCCACCCCATTCACCCAGTTCCTTCACCTATATCGCATCTGTTTGAGTGATGCCACCTTCCAAAACAGTACTGCTGATATGGCTTGCTTCTTCCACCCACTGTGATTGACAGGGTCCTCAATCGCATATGACCTATCACCCATGCTCCCACCCTTGTCTCTTCCCATCACTCACAACAGCGTGATCGGGTTCCCCTTGTCCTCACTTTTCAACCCACCAGCCTCCGCATTCAATGGATCATCTCAGCCATTTCAGACAACTTCAGCAGAACATCACCACCAAACACACCTTCCCCTCACTCCCCCGACTGCATCTTGCAGGGATCATTCTAGTCTATTTCACAACCACCAACACTTCCCCCTCTCTCCACGGCACCTTCCCACTTAACGGTAGAAGGTGAAACACCTGCCCTTTCACCTCCTCCCTGCTCACCATCCGAGGACCTAAACAGTCTTGCCAGGTGAAGCAACATTTTATTTGTACCTCCTCAAATCCTGTGTACTGTATTTGTTGCATCCAATGTGGCCTACTCTACATTTCAGAAACAAAATGCAGACTGGGTGACTACTTTGTGGAACATCTCCAGTCTGCATACTAGCAGGGTCCCGACCTTCCCGTAGCTGTTCATTTTAACACAGCTTCCTACTCGCATGTCCACATGTCTGTCTTCGGCACACTGCAATGTCCTAGTGAAACACACCGCAAACTGGACGACAAAATCTCAGCTTCTGACGAGGCACTTTTCAGTCTTCTGAACTTAATACAGAAGAACCTCGAATATCCGGCATTTGATTATCCGAATATCAGATTATCTGGCAAGGTCACAACGTCCCAATGTTTGGCTAAACTATGTTATCCAGCATTCAATTATCTGGAGCTCGATTAACTGAATGACATACTGCCCGCCTGTGTACTTCAAAGAGTCAAGGTTCTTCTGTATTGAGATTAACAACATTAAATTGTGAACCATTTGTTTCCTTTCTTTTAGCTTGTTATCAAGTCGTTCCCTCCCCATCCCCCTTACTGCCCTTTCAGTCTGGCAGGAGACACACCATTGTTCTGCCATTCTCACATCCAGCCACTTAATGTAAACTAGTAACATATTTTCTCCAACAGTACCCTCCACCCATTAACCCACCATCAACACCACTCTCCCAACCTCCAAACTACAATTTTTAAATGCTGTTCCTCCCCACTTCATGTCAGCTATGAAGAAGTGTCATCTAGACTCGAACATTAGCTTGCTCTCTCTCTCCATGAATGCTGCCTGACCGGCTGTGATCTCCAGCATTTGTTGGTTTTCAGTACAGAATCCAGCATCAAATGAATTATTGAATCCTGGTCATGCCTGTTATTCGCAAAACTATACAAAACTGCAGTTTCACCCCAACACAAGTTGAACTGAAAATGAAAATGCTGGAGATCACAGCAAGTCAGGCAGCATCCATGGAGAGAAAGCAAGCTAACGTTTCGAGTCAAGATGACTCTTCATCAGCTTCATGTCAGCACTGATAAAGAATAATCTAGACTCGAAATGTTAGCTTGCTTTCTTTGAGGAGAAAGTGAGGTCTGCAGATGCTGGAGATCAGAGCTGGAAATGTGTTGCTGGAAAAGCGCAGCAGGTCAGGCAGCATCCAGGGAACAGGAGAATCGACGCTTCGGGCATAAGCCCTTCTCCATGGATGCTGCCTGACCTGCTGTGATCTCCAACATTTTCATTTTCAGTTCAACTTGTGTTGAGGTGAAACTGCAGTTTTGTATAGTTTTGCAAATAACAGGCATGACCAGGATTCAATAATTCATTTGATGCTGGATTCTGTACTTGCTTTCTTTCCATGGATGCTGCCCGACCTGTTGCAATTTCCAGTATTTTTGGTTTTCACTACACATTCCAGCATCTGCAGTAATATGCTCCTAAATTATTTGAACTGTTGGGTTTGCCAGCTCAAATATTTGCTATTTGTTCTGAGATCTATTTTTGGTACTTCAGTACCCTGTGATCACATGTTCCTCTGCTTTATGTCCTGTAAAACCCTCATTCTGATACAGCAACAGGAACAAAGAATCCAGGCAGGTAACAGTGCAGAATTGAAGGACCAAGAATGATTGGAGATGCCTTATTTCAGATGAGCCAGTAAACCAAGATTCTATCTCTCAACTGAACATAAAATAATACATGCTGCTATTTAAAAAAAACAGGTATCCTTGCCAATATGTATTCCTCAATCAACATCACTGAATAGTGATATATACCACCTTATCAGCAAAAATGCAATTTTAAAAGATGTTGAGGGTTGTAACATGAAACATCTTTAAATTGAGGGCAACTGCAAATAAAAGGAGATGATACCAAACTCTTAACAAGTCAAAATACTCTATTTTGGAGGAGCAAATTGTATCAATGTAATTACAGATGGCATCAAGCATAGAGGAACTTCAGATATGTAGAAAGATTAGAGAATTTGAAATTGTTCTCCATATAACAGAAATGCGGAGGAAGAAGCACTCTTCAATGTATATTCATCTCAGTGACCTGGCAAGTTGCACATAGCTAGGAAAATAATTTTGCTGCTTGTTAAGTGCAGAATCCTACATAACAGTTCAGAAAGTCTTGTATAGGGGCCCCTCTAAAGCCTAGTTAATTTGACCAGCAATTATATGCCATAACGCATTCTTTCATCTCTTGTTTAGAAGCTTCCTTCCTCAAGTCACCTGGCATTTTGTAAACAATGATCCCAAGTTCCCTTGACCTTTTGACTTTTGAGTTCTAATAAGTCACATGATAAATCCTTTGCATCCCAGTAATTGCTGAAATTTTCAATTTTCTAATCTTCATAATCCATAAATATATGTATGTTCTCAACACCCAATGCAAATACGAGGGGATGTGAAGAACAAATATCTCTTAGGCTGTCAATGGTGACCTTGATATCGAAGGATGTGTGTGTGCGGGGTGGAAACCCTAGCTGACCATGAATCTCTTCAAGCTTATCAGAAGATTAATGGTTTATTAGATTCAGTTTGGTCCCAAATCTCAAGTTTATCCAATTCCAGCATGCATTTCAACTTTTTAGAGACACACATTTTCTGTTCCATTTATTAGGTCTTATAACCCAGTTGAAATCAAAGTTAATTAACTGTCTTTTACCAAATTATAACTTCTGAAATCCATGACAGGTGTTTGCCTAAAATATTATCTATTTCCTGTACAAGTATGACTTGATGCATTGGATGCAGGTAACCCTCTCTTTAACCAAATTGCCAACATAATTTCTGAGGATTATAGATAATACATTGGAAGTTTATGTTTTTACATATTAGAGACAGCAACAGAGAAAATAAATACTAACTGTAGTGATTATAATGAGGTCATAATATGAGTGCCCTGTTTGGGGCTCTTAATCTGGTCCAATCAGGGAACCCTGGATGACAGATAAGAATATGAGTGTCATTTCACTGTTGTTTGTCAGAACCTGTGCCATTGGAAGTCAGAGGAGGACATTCTGTTGTGGCAAGGACATACAGATGAGGAAAAGTCTGTTCACATATCTGATCGATTTTGGAATGAGTACTTACATAATTATTCCATTTCAGACCAACTCCACACCAGCCCTCTTGCCTAATCAAACACATCAGCTTTGATATTTAATAAAAGGAAACTAGCATGCATGGAGAGCCTTTAATGGTGCAGTGTCAATCAGACTTGAAGCTTCAGAAGATGATATTAGGGCAGGGGGGCTAAAAACGCAGAAAAAAGAAAAAGGAAAAAAAGAATTCAAGTTCAAACATTTTCTTTAGGAGCTGGGTCAACAATCTTTTGTGGTTGCCTCTGATATGTGGAATCAAGATAGCAAAAGAGTTTCACTAGACGTAAAGTGAGTAGGAGAGCTCATAGGGCAGTATCCAGATGGTGCGCACCCTGGAAAGTCCACCTACATTTGGTTTGGAACAGTTAAATTACTTAGCAGCACCTAAATCAGAATAAATTAAAATAATTTATGGGTGGCACAGTGGTTAGCACTGCTGCCTAACAGTGCCAGAGACCTGGGTTCAATTCCCACCTCAGGCAACTGTCTGTGTGGAGTTTCCTCCGGGTGCTCCAGTTTCCTCTCACAGTCCAAAGATGTGCAGGTTAGGTGAATTGGCCATGCTAAATTGCCTGTAGTGTTAGGTGAAGGGATAAATGTAGGGGAATGGGTCTGGGTGGGTTGCTCTTCGGAGGGTCGGTGGGGCCGAAGGGCCTGTTTCCACACTGTAAGTAATCTAATCTAAACATCTGGATAGATGGTCACCTGGTTCTAATGGAGGTTGATACTGATGCAGCCATTGCAATGATTGAAGAGCCCTTTAACAAAATTCACTCTGGAGTCCAACCCTTAAATTAAGCTAGACTGAGAACCAATACGCATCAGGGAACCAGGTATGTGGACTCCAGGAAGAGTTGGTCACAGATAATGGGCCACTGTTTACCAACAATATTTCCTAAAGTCGAATGGTATTCAACATATAAGGACAGCTCCATGCCATCCATCATGCAATAATCTGGCAGAAAGAGCAATCCAAACTTTGCAGGCAGGCTTAAAGAAACAACCTACAGCCTCATTAGATACCAAACTATCCCTTTTCCTATTTGGTTATAAAACCACCCTTCACGCAACTAAAAGGATAGTTTTAGCAGTGTGGCTAGTGGGGAGAACATCTTCCTGGACTTGGTGGGTCAAACGGCATCAGGAATGCCAATACCAGACATAAGAACCTGCTAAGTGAGAGAGACAGATTACATCGGTGATAAAATTTGGTGTAGGAACAACAGGAATAGCCCTGCATGGGTAAGAGGTATGGTCGAAACAAAGTCCAGTGATGTATGAATTTCAGGTGGGTGCCACGGTCCTGAAAAGCATGTGGACCATATGAAAGCCGCAAACTCGCAAACAGTGTGGAAGAAAATGTGCCCAACTCCTTAACTGCCTTTCGAACTGCTCTAGAACCCATGTGTTCACCTTTCCATTAAGTGTTGAAGATATCTTAGAATCTGAGATGAACATGGTGGATATCACCACCTCGACCCTTTGCCGGCTGAAGAAGAGAATGAATTTGTGCAAGAGATGAGCTACCACGTGTTACATGCTGCCCATATCAGAGGCAGAGTTGGAGGAACCTGACCTAGTGGTTAAATGCCCTAGGAGGAACTACAAATAAAAGAATCGACCTATGTCCTTGGACTCAGAGGGGGAGGGAACAGCCAGGTGGACCTCACAGAAATGAATATCCTATTTGAGGGTGTTAATCTGGTCCAATCAGGAAGCCCTGACTGACAGATAAGAACAGGAGTGTCTGGAGGGCTCTCTACGCGGGAGTCCTCCCCCTTTCTCTCAGGGATCTGGGGTGGAGGGTGCTGCACGCAGCAGTCCCCTGCAACTGCAGATTGCGGTGGTTCACGGACTCCCAGCCCAACTGCTTGTTCTGTGGCGCTGTGGAGTCCGTGGACCACGTATATATTGGGTGTGGGCGTTTGCACTCCCTTTTTGATTTCCTTAAAAACCTTCTCCTCTGTTTTTGGCTGCACTTCAGTCCCACGCTCCTGATCTTTGGGCACCCGGTACGGAGGAAGGAGGGCAGGTCTGAAGACCTCCTCGTGGGTCTGCTCCTGGGCCTGGCCAAACTGGCCATCAACAGGTCGAGGCAGCGGGCCGTGGAGGGGGTCGTTAGGGCCGACTGCCTGCCCCTCTTCCGCGGTTACGTTAGAGCCCGGGTGTCCTTGGAGAAGGAGCACGCGGTGTCGACCAACACCCTGGAGTTGTTCAGGGAGAGGTGGGCGCCGCAGGGAGTGGAGTGCATCATTTCTCCCTCCAATTCTATTTTGATTTAGTCCCTACCCTCCCCTTCACTGTTTTGATCACACAGCACTGCCCTTTGATGTGAAGGGCAGTGTTTGTCACTGGCCACCCGGGTGTTTTCCTATCTTCCTGGTGGTGGAAATTGAATAAAGATTCGTGCACTTTGTGTCTCTCACTGTGTCTCACACCTACATCCACACACCATGGGTGCTGGGGATAAAATAAGCACTACCGCACTTAGGTGGTAGTGTGGGGGTTAATGGGGAAAAAAAAAGAAAAGAAAAAAAAGAGAAGAGAAAAGAAAAAATAAATAAATAATAAAAAAAAAGAACAGGAGTGTCTGACATTCTGTTCACTCTGAGAGTTAACTTTGAGGGAGCTGGATCAATGTCAAGGACTCTCCATGTTTAAATAAAGGGTGACTTGGTGACAGGACACTAGTGTAATTGGAGTTATTTCACTAACCACACACATGCAAACAAGAAACTTTAAAACGTGTTATGAGTAGATATCTGCATAAAGTAAGATTCTTCATATAATTTTAAAACTGGCAAATTAAGTAGAATATATCTCACAATTCATTTACCAGGAAGAACTGGTGGTAACACCATTTGTGGCATGCAACATTATCCCAGAGGTAGGGGATACTACTGCAACAAATCATTTCAGACTTGCAGATGTTCTCATTTCTTAATGATATGAGGCAGACAAAACATCTTCATATGTATGCAACTGTAACTAAATTTTCCTGGAACAATTCTGCCACTCCCCATCACTAAAGACTATATAGCTTGAAGGGCACCACACCACACCAAGGAGGGCTAACCATGAGATTCTTCCGTGCTTACCATCTGATAATCAACTTGTTTGACCAAGTTGTGAATGCACCTTCTGTAGCCATCAATTCTAGAGTGGTGCTCAAAAAATAAAAATTCTGCCTCAGAGGTATGAATGCTACCCCTTGTGCCATAAACTCTCAACAAATAGTTTATGCTCAGCCAAAGTGAATTTCTCATGATTAAAGGAATACTTTGATTTATAATCAATGATCTAATCTGATCCCAGCAGCCTGGAGATAAAGGCATTAAACTTGAACCATAATGAAGAAAGTTAGTCAGTGACAAAGGTACATGTAAAAATATTTTATATATTAAAATATACATTTAAAGATTTTCAACATCAATAGGACATTTTTGAACTTTTAATGTATTTGATCTGAAAATTCAAATAAATAAAACAATGATTTGCACAAAAAAATCCATACAGTTTTATTATGCACAAACGCATAATAATGTATACAGTGCTTATGTGAGGACCAAATGAATGAATGTATGCATGCACTCATACTATACCATTTACTCCCTTCACAAAAAACAAAAAGGACATTAACAACCAATTTTATTGCAGGAATAAAATATCTAAGTAATTAAGTATCATTTTCCAGACTGAAGCATTCACCAATATAAAACTTCTGAAGTTGATGAGAATGAATGGAAAAGATGAAGGGACTGTTAGACCGAAGGCACCAGCGCCCCAGGTTAGTTTCCAGCCCCGGGCAACTGTCTGTGTGGAGTTTGCACATTCTTCTGCATGAATGTTCTCCAGGTGCTCTGGTTTCCTCCCACAATCCAAAGATGTGCAGGTTAGGTGAATTGGCCTTGCTAAATTGCCCATGGTGTTAGGTGCATTAGTCAGAGGGAAATCGGTCGGGGTGGGTTACTCTTCAGAGGGTTGGTGTGTACTTAGAGTCATAGAGTCATAGAGATGTACAGGATGGAAACAGGTCCTTCGGTTCATCCTGTCAATGCCGACCAGATATCCCAACCCAATCTAGTCCCACCTGCCAGCACCCGGCCCATATCCCTCCAAACCCTTCCTATTCATATACCCATCCAAATGCCTCTTAAATGTTGCAATTGTACCAGCCTCCACCACATCCTCTGGCAGCTCATTCCATACACGTACCACCCTCTGCATGAAAATGTTGCCCCTTAGGTCTCTTTTATATCGTTCCTCTCTCACCCTAAACCTATGTCCTCTAGTTCTAGACTTCCCGACCCCAGAGAAAAGACTTTGTCTATTTATCCTATCCATGCCCCTCATAATTTTGTAAACCTCTATAGGGTCACCCCTCAGCCTCCGACGCGCCAGGGAAAACAGCCCCAGCCTGTTCAGCCTCTCCCTGTAGCTCAAATATTCCAACCCTGGCAACATCCTTGTAAATCTTTTCTGAACCCTTTCAAGTTTCACAACATCTTTCTGATAGGAAGGAGACCAGAATTGCACGCAATATTCCAACAGTGGCCTAACCAATGTTCTGTACGGCCACAACATGACCTTCCAACGCCTGTACTCAATACTCTGACCAATAAAGGAAAGCATACCAAACGCCTTCTTCACTAGCCTATCTAATCTGTGACTCCACTTTCAAGGAGCTATGAACCTGCACTCCAAGGTCGCTTTGTTCAGCAACACTCCCTAGGACCTTACCATTAAGTGATTAAGTCCTGCTA
>NC_057718.1:77206201-77206502 GCF_004010195.1 Chiloscyllium plagiosum | reverse complement strand
TACACCTCCAATTTTGGTGTCATCTGCAAACTTACTAACTGTACCTCTTATGTTCGCATCCAAATCATTTATGTAAATGACAAAAAGTAGAGGGCCCAGCACCGATCCTTGTGGCACTCCACTGGTCACAGGCCTCCAGTCTGAAAAACAACCCTCCACCACCACCCTCTGTCTTCTACCTTTGAGCCAGTTCTGTATCCAAATGGCTAGTTCTCCCTGTATTCCATGAGATCTAAACTTGCTAATCAGTCTCCCATGGGGAAACCTCGTCGAACGCCTTACTGAAGTCCATACAGATCAC
>NC_057718.1:77200454-77204921 GCF_004010195.1 Chiloscyllium plagiosum | reverse complement strand
CCTATACCTACCAGCCTTCCCTTTCACCCTGACAGGAATATACTTTCTCTGGATTCTTGTAATCTCATTTCTGAAAGCTTCCCATTTTCCTTTACTTGCGAACATCTGCCTCCAATCAGCTTTCGAAAGTTCGTGCCTAATACCGTCAAAATTGGCCTTTCTCCAATTTAGAACTTCAACTTTTAGATCTGGTCTATCTTTTTCCATCACTATTTTAAAACAAATAGAATTATGGTCGCTGGCCCCAAACTGTCCCCCCACTGACACCTCAGTCACCTGCCCTGCCTTATTTCCCAAAAGTAGATCATGTTTTGCACCTTCTCTAGTACATCCACATACTGAATCAGAAAATTGTCTTGTACACACTTAAGAAATTCCTCTCCATGTCAACCGTTAACACTATGGCAGCCCCAGTCGATGTTTGGAAAGTTAAAATCCCCTACCATAACTACCTTATTATTCTTATAGATAGCTGAGATCTCCTTACAAGTTTGTTTCTCAATTTCCCTCTGACTATTGGGGGGTCTATAGTATAATCCCAATAAGGTGATCATCCCTTTCTTATTTCTCAGTTCCACCCAAATAACTTCCCTGGATGTATTTCCAGGAATATACTCCCTCAGCACAGCTGTAATGCTATCCCTTATCAAAAATGCCACTCCCCCTCCTCTCTTGCCTCCCTTTCTATCTTTCTTGTAGCATTTGTATCTTGGAACATTCAGCTGCCAGTCCTGCCCATACCTGAGCCATGTTTCTGTAATTACTATGGTATCCGAGTCCCATGTTCCTAACCATACCCTGAGTTCATCTGTCTTCTCTGTTAGGCCCCCTGCATTGAAATAAATGCAGTTTAATTTATTAGTCCTACCTTGTCCCTGCCTGCCCCGACTGTTTGACTCACTTCTGTTCTCAGCTGTACCCGACTCAGATCGATCTCTTTCCTCACTGTCTCACCCTCCCACCTTCCTAGATTAAATCCTCCCAAGCAGTTCTAGCAAATTTCCCTGCCAATATATTAGTCCCCTTCCAATTTAGGTGAAATCCGTCCTTCTTGTACAGGTCACTTCTACCCCAAAAGAGATTCCAATGATTCAAAAATGTGAATCCTTCTCCCATACACCAGCTCCTCAGCCATGCATTCATCTGTTCTATCCTCCTATTCCTGCTCTCACTAGCTTGTAGCACTGGGAGTAATCCAGATATTACTACCCTTGAGGACCTCCTTTTTAAATTTCTGTCTCACTCTCTGTAATCTCCCTTCAGAATCTCAACCTTTTCCCTTCCTATATTGTTGGTTCCAATATGGACAATGACCTCTTGCTTCCCCTCTCCCCCGTGAGAACATTCTGCACCCTCTCTGAGACATCCTTGATCCTGGCACCAGGGAAACAGCACACCATCCTTCTTTTTTCTGCTGACCACAGAAACGTCTGTCTGTACCTCTGACTACAGAATCCCCTAACACAATTGATCTCTTGGAAGCCGACATACCCCTCGTTGCATTAGAACCAGTCTCAATACCAGAAACTTGGCTGTTCGTGCTACGTTCCTCTGAGAATCCATCACCCTCTACATTTTCCAAAATAGCATACCTGTTTGAAATGTGTATATCCACAAAAGGCTCCTGCACTAGCTGCCTACCTCTCTTACCCTTCCTGGAGTTAACCCATCTATGTAACTGTATCTGAGCCTTTCCCCCTTTCCTATAACTGCCATCCATCACATAATGTTGCTGTTGCAAATTCCTCATCGCTTCTGTCTGTCTCTCCAACCGATCCACTCGATCTGACAATATTTGCATCCAACAGCATTTATGCAGATATAATCCGCAGTAACCCTTAAACTCTCTTTAAACTCCCACATCTGACAAGAAGTACATATCACTGCAAAGGCCATTTTTGCTCCTTCACAATCTACAGACCCAGAAAACAACACCGTCTTATTCCTCTACAATCACTGCCCCAGGTTAAATTAATAGCTATGGCTTATATTTTAAGTTTAATCAAGAGACTTATCTCCAAAAACATACAATCCATAAAGAACCCACTGTACTCACTAATCCAGCCTTTCTCTTGGACAGACTTAAAACAACAATTAACTTATTTGATTCTGTGTTGTGAACTTCGCCCAACAGTTCCTCCAAGATTAGTTGTGAATTTCACTGTTTGTTAATTTTCCCAGATGCACTCCGATGTCCAGCGATTCATGAATTCAAACAGCAAAGGCGGTAACAGTGCAGGTGTTCTCTCTCTTTCTCTCTCTCCTGCACTGTCCTCATCACGTGCTTCCTTTGTCTGCTCTTCACCCTTTTAAAACTGCTGTTGTTTTGACTTTTTTTTTCCTCATTCCTGAAGAAGGGCTCATGCCCAAAACGTCGATTCTCTTGTTCCTTGGATGCTGCCTGACCTGCTGCGCTTTTCCAGCAACACATTTTCAGCTCTGATCTCCAGCATCTGCAGTCCTCACTTTCTCTTGGAGCATTTATGAGGCAGTCTTGCAGGTTAATCAACATAACACTTTCAATAATTTCCCCATTATTCAGGGAAGATGAAGTGCTATGTAAATATATGAATAAAAATAATCATGATTGAAGTGAGATTAACTGAAACATGATAAGTTTCAGCAAACTGTGATCTCTGCTTGTGTTGCATGGAAACCTATTGGCCTTGATTTGAAATGGAAGTCCCTTACAGAAATAGATCAGTACTGAAGAGTCAAATAACTCCTTGCACATGACAGTGAGACATATGTCAGTGGTGTGAAGTAGTTCAACACCAAATATGCCATTATTCATGAATATGGCATTTTTAAAACTTTTTTTATGCGATGTGGGCATTGCTGGCTGGCCATTCCTAGCTCCCCTTGAGCAGGTAGGGATGAAATGTCTTCTTGAATCGCTACAGTCCCCCTGCTGTGGGTTGATCCACAATGCCATTAGGGAGGGAATTCCAGGATTTTGACCCAACAACAATAAAGGAACACCAAGGTATTTCGAAGTCAGGAAGGTGAGAATCTTGGAAGGGAACTTGATGGTGGTGGTGTTCCCATATATCTGCTGCCCTTGTCCTTCCAGATAGAAGTGGTTGTGGGTTTGGAAGGTGCTACTTGAAGATCTTTGATGAAAATCTGCAGTGCATCTTGTTGATAGTATACACTGCTGCTACTGAGCATTACAGGTGGAGAGAGTGGATGCTCATGGATACAGTGCCAATCAAGCGGGCTGCTCTGTCCTGGACGATATCAAGCTTCTTGCGTATTGTTGGGACTGCACTCATCCAGGAAAGTGGGGAGTATTCTATCACACACTCTTGACTTGTGCCTTGTAGATGGCAGACAGGTTTTCAGGAGTCAGGAGGTGAGTTATTCAATCAGTATTCCTAGCCTTTGGCCTGCTCTTGCAGCCACTGCATTTATGTGGTGAGTCCGGTTGAGTTACTGATCAATAATAAATCCCAGGATGTTGGATAGTGAGGGATTCAGCGATGGTGTCATGGGGCGGTGCTTAGATTGTCTCTTATTGGTGATGGTCATAGCCTAGCATTTGTGTGACGTGAATGTTACTTGCCACTTGTCAGCCCAAGCCTGGATATTGTCCAGATCTTGTTGCATTTGGACACGTACTGCTTTAGCGTTTGAGTGTCGTGAATGGTGTTGAACATTGTACAATTGTCGGTGATCATCCCCACTTCGGACCTTACGACAGAAAGAAGGTCATTAATGAAGCAGCTGAAGATGGTTGGGTCGGGGACACTACACTGAGGAATTCCTAAGAGATATCCTGCAGATAAGATGACTGACCTCCAACAACCACGACCATTTTCCTATGTGTCAGATATGAGTCTAGCCACTGGAGAGTTTGCTCCCAATACCCATTGATTCCAGTTTTGCTAGGACTCTTTGATGCCATATTCGGGCAAATGCTTGCATTATACATAAATACTGAAATAATGATGTCTACCCTTGAGTTATATGGCAATATCTTCTGCACTGAAAATCTCTGTCACCAAAGACAAATGCTTGCACTATTGCTTTGAAGATTTAGGATCAAACCTCCCAGATATTTTGATGGCCAGTTCCAATTCATTGAGAAAATAATTAGCAGTTTCAAGTAACCACAATGTATAGATTACAAAGCCCTATAAATCTACAGCTGGAAATGTGTTGCTGGAAAAGCGCAGCAGGTCAGGCAGCATCCAGGGAACAGGAGAATCGACATTTCGGGAATAAGCCCTTCTTCAGGAAAGGACAGGACGGTGTCAAGGTATGCGGAGATGAGTTCGGTGGGGCAGGAGCAGGCGGAGACAATGGGTCGGCCGGGGCAGTCAGGTTTGTGGATTTTGGGCAGGAGGTAGAAGCGGGAGGTGCGGGGTTGTGGGACTATGAGGTTGGAGGCGGTGGATGGGAGATCCCCCGAGGTGATGAGGTTATGGACGGTCTGGGATTATGCCCGAAACGTCCAAACGTTCC
>NC_057718.1:77109543-77199999 GCF_004010195.1 Chiloscyllium plagiosum | reverse complement strand
GTTAGGCATGCAGTCGGAGATCGGCGAAGGGGCGGGGTTAGGCGTGGTGACGGAACTCGCCAGGGGGGCGGGGTTAGGCGTGGAGATCGGCGTGGGGGCGGAGACACATGCGGCGTTGTGGGCGTGTAGGTTAGTGACGTCACTGGGGGCGGAAGTGGCTGCGGCGACCGCAGAGACAGAGTTATTCCCCATAGCCACGGGGGTCGCGAATCTTCCTGAAGAAGGGTTTATGCCCGAAACGTCGATTCTCCTGGTCCCTGGATGCTGCCTGACCTGCTGCGCTTTTCCAGCAACACATTTCCAGCTCTGATCTCCAGCATCTGCAGACCTCACTTTCTCCTATAAATCTACAGTCATTCAGATTTATGGACAATGAAAAGAAGAACTTTCCATCAATAGTACAGGTTATTCTGCTATAACGTGTTTCGTTAACACGAATTCACTACAATGCGATTGGGGACACTTTTTAAAGCATGAACCTTTAAAGGTTCTGACTGTATAGATGAAATAAGACTGAGGTAATCAATTTGCAAACACATCAGGTGGAGTTCCATTCCATTATATAACTCTGCACTATTGACTATGGAGACCACTGAGAAGTGCTCAGAGCAGACACTGACTACAGTAATAACCCCTAACATTGAAATAGGATTATGTAATTTATCAACAGATATAGAGATTAAACCTTCCATGTTTCTGTCATTCAGCAATCCTTATCCACCAATTTTACTTCCTCAACTGATTGAACATACATAACACATGACAGAGAATAAACACAGGTTGAAATGGTCACAGCAAGACAATTATGACACAGTCATTTTCTTTCAACATTTCATCTTTTATCTAAAGGTGGAACAAATTGTGATGATGTCAATTCCAGATGCTAAAGGATATCAGTGGTTGGATGGGCATGACGACATTTTAATAATAGTGTCAGCCTTTGCACCACAATGGACTGAACTTGGGTGCTAGACAGTGTGTGTGGAGG
Organism: Chiloscyllium plagiosum; assembly: GCF_004010195.1. Taxonomy (NCBI): domain Eukaryota; kingdom Metazoa; phylum Chordata; class Chondrichthyes; order Orectolobiformes; family Hemiscylliidae; genus Chiloscyllium; species Chiloscyllium plagiosum. The sequence goes on along the minus strand of NC_057718.1, from coordinate 77,199,011 downwards.
GTTCAGAGGATGATAATGTGACAAGTCATTTTGTCTGCAGTTATTGGTCGTTTCACTTCAGTAAGTGTGGAATAGAATCTGCTTACAAGCAGACATGATCATAATTTTGAAACCTACCTGAGACTTTCCATGGCTAGTTCTTGTTTCTCTTTCATTTTGGCTAATGTTGTGTTTTCTACTTTGAAGCGTTCAATTTCTGTTTCCAGTTGTAGAAGTTTGACTTGGAGTTGTCTGGATTGATCATCTTCTATATGATTTAAAACAATACATAATAATTTAAAACGACAATTGTTTTGTTTAACAGCCGAAACAACATCAAATGATTTACTGGATCCTGGTTATTATTTCTAATTTAAAAATAACATCCAGGAAGTCACTATCCAGGGAGAACGAGCCATTTAGATACAAAATTGGCTTGAAGGTAAGAGGCGTGGTTGATGGTGCAGGTTTGTTTTTCAGACTGGAGGCTTGTGACCAGCAGTGTACCAGAATGATCAGTGCTGAGTCCACTGTTTTTTGTCATTTGTGTAAATGATTTGGATGTGAATATAGGAGGAATGGTTAGTAAGTTAGCAGGTGACACCAAAATTGGTGGTGTGGTGGAGAGTGAAGATTATCTCAGAGTACAAAGGGACCTTGATCAGATGGGCCAATAGGAGGAGCAGCAGATGGAATTTAATTTCGGTAAATGCGAAGTGTTGCGTTTTGGTAAGGCAAATCAGGGCAGGACTTATACACTTAACAGTTGGTCTTGGGGACTATTGCAAAAGAAACAGACCTTAGGGTACAGGTTCATAGTTCCTTGAAGGTGGAATCACAGGTAAATAGAGTAGTGAAGAAGACTTTTGGTACACTTGTTTTATGGGTCAGTGCATTGAGTATAGGAGTTGGGATGTTATGTGATGGCTGTACAGGACATTAGTTAGGCTACTTTTGGAATACTGCATTCAATTCTGGTCTCACTTCTATAGGAAAAATGTTGTTAAACTTGAAAGGGGGCAGAAAAAAATTACAAGTATGTTACCAGGGTTTGAGCTATAGGGAGAGGCTGAACAGGCTGGGACTATTTTCCTTGGAGATTGAGGGGTAACCTGATAGAGGTTTATAAAATCATGAGGGGCATGGATAGGGTGAATAACCAGGTTGAAAGTGATGAACGGCTTTTGCCCGAAACGTTAATTTTCCTGAATACCCAGGGTCTTTTTCCCAAGTTACTGGAGTCCAAAAGTAGATGGCATAGATGAGAGGGGAAAGATATAAAAGTGATCTAAGGAGCAACTTGTTCACGCAGAGGGTGGTGAGTGTATGGAATGAACTGACAGAGAATGTGATGGATGCTGGTAAAATTACAAGATTTGAAAGGCACCTGGATGGGTATATAATTTGGAAGGTTTACAGGGATATAGACCAAGTGCTAGTGAATGGGACTAGGTTAACTTAGGATATCTGGTCAGGATGGACGAGTTGGACTGTGCTGCACAAGTCTATGAATTTCCATCACATCATAGGGCTGAAGCTTGCCAGAAGTCAGCTTAGTAGCATTTTGAAGAGACTGAGTGAGTTTTCTTGTGCTATTTTTTTCCAAACATGCCTCATTAACTGTGTGTCACACTATGTATACCACTTGTCCTACTCTCTCATCAACATAAGTTGAAGTTCTAGCCACAAGTTGTAAATGTCCTGGCTTCCTACTTTCTATCAACAAATCCTCTATTCATACTAATTTAAAACTTTCAAGTGTACAAATCGTTATCTTGTGTTAACCTTTTTTAGGGTACCTCACCAATTTTCTTTTTGAAATCCAAGTAAACCACATCCATAGACTTCCTTTTATTAATTCCATTATTTTTATCCCCCCAGAAAACTAATAAATATGTCAAATTTGCTATTTGAGCTAATCACACTTTGCATTGTTAAGTTTTCTCCAATAAATAATTCCAGCATCTTCCCAATGACTGATGTCACCCTAATTGACCTATAGTTCCCTTGTTTTCTTTCTTCCTCCATTCTTGAATAGCTGCACTAAATTTGCTAACTTCCAATCTGCACAGACTAGTCCAGAATCTGGATTTTTTTCTAAAGTATTAGCCTGTGCATCTACTGTCTCTGCTACTGTTTCTTTTAGAACCTGAATGCATAGATTATAAGGTCCTGGGAGTTTGGCAGATTTTAATCACTCAAATTATTTTCAGTATACTTTTTCTGCTGCCAGTAATTATCCTAATTTCATCATTGTTACCAGCCAATTGTTACCATTGTTACCATTGTTTTATTTCTAGTAAGTAATCCTCAATTTTCTATTATGAAAACAGATATATTTGTTCAATGTCTCTGCCATTTCTTCAGTCTCCATAATAATTTATCTGGTCTATGGCATATATATCTATATTGGCTACTCTCTTCTTTATTCCATTATAAATGTGAAAGTAGCAAGTTTTAATGGCGAAAGTAGAAACGTAGTGTCTGAAAATAAAAGTTTTTAAAGTATTATTACATCTTATGTCATTGCTCATGGTAAATCAGTGATTTTTTTTTTAATGCATAGAATTGTTGTGCTATGTAGTATTACCGGCAAACTGATTCACTAGCTTTAAAGATTGTCCTGGGATCATGCAGTGTTGGCAGTCATACCAATACTTTATGGCAGGCTCCAGAAATGCGGGAGAGAATCCCAGATTGCAACAACACTGAAGAGGGAGTTTTAAGAAATGCTCGAATTATTAGGAAAGGAATCCTAGGCATAGGATTCACACAGATATTGGGAAAGGTATTCTCATTGTCTAGGAACAATGGAATGGCATTGGGAAACACTAAACTTACAGTTAGAGGGTTGTGAGCATATAAGATAGATTCTAAGTTCCAGGTGTGGTGAGGAACAAAGTATGGAGAAAGTGTTCCTGACAGCTAGTAAAGTTCAGGAGGTTGGAACAATGCTTGAGACATTTTGACCACACATATCACTACTCTAAATTGTCTATATCAGAGCAATACTGACAGACAGCTATTTACCAGATGAAACATTAATAGTCAGATATCACTAAAAATAGAGGGGGATTAATTCAATTCCTCAACCCCATTCCCCATGCAATAATTTATGTCTAATCTAATTGTTACTTTAACTCCATTTTCTTGCTGTCCCAAACAAATCTCAACTCCTTTAAAGCAAAATTGTGTCTAATTCAGGATTCAAAGATCCGGTCTCCAGTATTAGCAGTGGAACAGAATTTCAAAGACTTCTGAAAGAAGAAAATTCTCTCCTTCTACTTCTTAACAGGCCAACATCTTAATGTTAAACTGAGCTCATTAGTTCTAAGCTCCCACACAAGGGAGAACTTGAATCCTCTCAGCATTCATCTTGTCAAACTCCTGCAGAATCTTATTTGTTTTAATAAAAGCATCTTCCAACTTCAAAAAGACTAAATCCAATATGTTCAACCTTTCTTCATAAAGCAAATCTTTTCTCTCAGAAATCAGCCTACTTACCTGTCTTCAATTTAGGTATATCTCTTCTTATGTATAACAACCAAAATTATACACAGCTTTCCAACAATGTCCTGTACAGTTCTGATAAAACAGATTTAATTTTATAATCTAATCCCCTTGCAATAAAGACCAACATTCAGTTTGCTTTACTAATTATTTGCAGTACCTACATGCAAACATTATGTAATTCATGTACAAGGTGACCTAGTACCTCTGTGCAGAAACATTCTGAAGTCTCTTCATTCAATAATCTGCTTTCCATTCTTCCCATCAATGTGGACAATCTCTAATTTTCCTACATCACATTCCATTTTTTTTTGCTCACTCACTTTACCTATCTATTTATTTTGCAGACTCTTTATATTTTCGTCACAACTCCTCTCCGACTGTATTTGTACCATTAGCAAATATAACAGCCCTTAATCTAAACAATAATAAAGATCATATATAACTGAGGTCCCATCTGCTCTCTCAAACAACAGCCAGAAGGGAGGACAGAGCAGAGGGCGGAGAGTGAAGATAATTGTAAAAATTTTAACTAATGAACATGTTCACATAGAGGGTAGGTGGCACTGGGTTAAAAAGGCGAACATGAGTAGAATGGGCTTTAATGTAGCTTTTTAACTCAGCTACTGAATTAGTTTACTGTTTCTGGATTTCCTGACCAACAGGGGCAGATAGATACAATGATGAACCACACTTAACTGTTCAAACCTCGGTAACTAAAAGGAACTGAACATGGATCAGAAGGATGCATGCCACAACTGTCAGAACACACTTCAATTTTGGAGTCTCAAAGATGAAAGAACGTCCCAACTAAATACCACATTGGTACTCGGGAGGTCATTTTATAACCTTAAAGGGCCTGCAGGCAGATGCTTTCCCAGCACATGTGAGAGAGATGTCTCTGTAACAAAGCAGGTATAGCTGCAAGTTATTGAGAAGCTCACCTAAGAGAGTGAGGTCTCTTTCTTGTGGATACATCAGAGACCTAGTGGTATTGTTGTTGGATTAGTAATCTAGAAACCCAATTAATGTTCTGGGAATTCAGGGTCAAATCATAACACAGCAGATGATGGAATTTGCATTCAATTGCAAAAAGTCTAGAATTAAAAGTCTAATAATGTTGTAAAAGCTAATCAGGTTCACTCATGTCCTTGAAGGAAAGAAACTGTTGTCCTTACCTTATTTGGCTTACATGTAACTCCTGACCCATAGCAATATGGTTGACTCTAAACTGAGTTATGAATGGCCAAAAGTCATTCAGTTATATCAACTACTATAAAATCTAAAGGAAAAGAGTTAATAAAGTAAGTGTTTGCCCAGTAGAAAAACATTTCCAGAAATTTAGTAGTGGAGAATAAACAGATGACAGATAGACTGAACAGATAGTTTTCACCACTCTTAACTATACAGGATGCAAATACCACTTCAGAAATAGCTATAAACCAAGAATTGAAAGGAAATAAGGGAGGGAGGGAAGGAGGTACTCAAGAAATTTACAATTGCTACAGAGGTGGTACTGAGTAAATAGTTGGAACTGCAAGTTGATAAATCCCCACATCCTTAAAAGAAGTAGCTAGTGTGACATTTGATAAATTGGTTTTAATTTTCCAAAATTTGGATTGAAAAGATTCCTTTAGTTTGGAAAACCGCTAACGTAACCCCGTTGTTCAAAAATGAAGGGAGGAAAAATACAAGAAGGTACAGGCCTTTTAGCTTAACATCTGTTATAGGAAAATGTTAGAATATTATTAAAAACATTATAACAGTGTACTTTGATAAGTTCAAGGAAATCAGAGGAGTCAACATGGCTTTGTCAAAGAGAGCGTATTGTAGAGAAAGACATAGAGGCTAGGAAACTCAGGGAAATAAATATTTATGCCTTGAAAGTAGTCCACATTACAAAAGATGAGGTGCTGGAGTCTTAAAAAACATAAGGTGGATGAATGTCCAGGACTTGATCAAACGTATCCCAGGATGTTGTGGCAAGTTAGGGAAGAAATTGCGAGGCTCCTAGCAGAGACATTTGTATCACCTATAGACATGGGTGAGGTGCCATAGGACTGGAGGATGGCTACTGTTGTGCTTTATTTTATAAGGCTGCAAGGAGAAGACTAGAGACTATAGACTGGTGAGTCTAGCATCTAAGTTGTTGGAGGGGATTCTGAGAGATAGGATTTACATCCATTTGGAAAGGCAAGGTCTGATTAGGGATAGTCAGCATAGCTTTGTGCATGAGAAATTGTGTCTCACAACCTGATTGAGTTTTTTGAAGATGTAACCAAAAAATATTGATGAGAGCAGAGCAGCAGACATTGTCTACATGGACTTTAGTAAAACCTTTAACAAGATTCCACATGGTAGACTGATCAGTAAAATTAGTTTATATGGGTTTCGGGGAGAGCTTAAATTAGCTTGACAGTGGGAGACAGAGGGTAGTAGTGGAGGGTCGTTTTTTTGGACTGAAGGCTTATGTTCCATAAAGATCAGTGTTGGGTCCACTGTTGTTTGTCATTTATTAAACAATTTGGATGAGAATTTAGGAAGAAGTTAGTAAGTTTGCAGATGTCACCAAAATAGATGGCATAGTCGACAGTAAATAAGGTTATCTAAGATTACAAATGAATCTTGATGTTTTGGGCCAATAGGCTGAGGAGAAGCAGATAGAGTTTAATTTGGATAAATGTGGGGTATTGCATTTTGGTAAAGTGAACAAGGGCAGGATTTATACAATTAATGGTAGGGCCCTGGGTGGTGTTGCAGAACAGAGAGACCTAGGAGTTCATGTATATAGTTCTTTGAAAGTTGTGTCACAGGTAAACAGATTGGTTAAGAAGGCAGTTAGCACTCTTGCCTTCATTGCTTGAGAATGCAGTATAGGATTTGGAACATCATGTTAAGATTGTACAGGATGTTGGTGAGGCCACTTTTGGAGTATTGTGTACAGTTCTGGTTGCCCTGCTATAGGAAGGATATTATGAGGGTTCAGAAAAAACTCATCAGAATGTTGCTGGGACTGGAGGGTTTGAATTATAAGGAGAGGCTGGATAGGTTGGGACTTTTTTCACAGGAGTTTGGGAGTTGAGGGATGATTTTATAGAGGTTTATAAAATCACGAGAGGCATAGCTAAGGTGAACAGCAAAGGTCTTTTCCTTAGAGTGGGGAGTTCAAAACAAGGGTGCATATTTTTAAGGTGAGTGGAGAAAGATTTAGAAGGGACTTGAGGGCCCCTTTTTTTTTTACACAGATGGTGGTTCATGTGTCGAATGAACTGCCAGAGGAAGTGGTGGATGCAAGTACAGTTAAACCATTTAAAAACATTTGGATGGGTCCATGAATAGGAAACGTTTAGATGGATATGGGCCAAATGCAGGCAAGAGGGGCTAATTTAGTTTATTTTGTTTGTTTGCAAAATCAGAGATTATAAAGAGGTTGAATCAGTTTGGTGAATATAGAATCCAAAGTTGTGGATCCAGTTAATGCCACTAGAGGAAAACACATAAATGTGAAATGAGAAGGAGACGAGCATAGATCTTTTTGGAATTCAGAAGTAGAGGCTGGATATTCATAGAATCATGGAGTCATACAGCAGGGAAACAGACCCTTCAGTCCAACCAGTCCATGCTGACCATAATCCCAAACTAAACTAGTCTGACTGTCTGTGCTTGGCCCATACTCCTCCAAACATATGTAAGGGAGAAACTAGATAAGGATAGTATTCCCACCTAGTTGGATTCCAAACTAAAAGGGAATGGTGCAGGGTCAATCATGCTGAAGAATGCGATCAAGTTGATTTGGGAGGCACTGACAAGTATCAGACAGTATCATTTCTGACTTTCATTACAGCCATTTAATTGCATGGGCAGGGGTGGAAATTGGATTACAAGGATTATTCAACAAATAACTGTAGAAAAGATAAGTATAAATTTAGGAGATGAAATTACATTCTAAGGCTTTTGGAGGACAGTTATTTTCCCTCCTCTCCCTTTCTCCATCATCTTCTTCCCCTTTTCCTCTGCTTTTTTTTTAACCTTTCTACTCTTCGTCTTTCTATACACTCATTTCAACCAACATTTTTATTCTTCTCTTCCTATTCTCTTACCTTCCTTCACATCTCTTTTCTGTCTCCTCTTCTCCACCCTTTATGGTGATTACAGTACACTGGTCTATGATAACGACATGATCTTAGAAAGGGATAACATCACCAAGATGTCAGAGATCTGTTTTAACTTAACCTTAATTGCTTTACAGACTGAAATACGTTTGAATTGTAATCATTATTGTAATAAGGGAAATGTATCTGCCAACTTGAGCACAGCAAAATCTAACAGAAAACAGAAATGAGATAATGTCCACCCTTGTGTTACTGGGTCAGGGCTAAATATTGGCCAATACACTAGGAAGAGCTCCATTGCTCTTCTTCAAATTATGCTAGCATTTCATTTACATCCATCTGGAAGGGCATGAGTTCAATATCTCATCCAAACATAGGCACTTCCAACACTGCAATACTCCTTCAGTATCTCACTGAACTAAGATATGGCCTGGAGTGTCCACATAATTGTGCTGGTTTAGACAACACACATAACTTGATAAGTTTTGACCAGGATAGATAAATCTGATGGGATCACACATTGAAAAAACTAGCCGCGTGCAACAGCTACATTTTAAAAGAAACACTGACTCTAAGATGAATTACTCATCACTAGAAGTTTCTATTGATTTGTAGGCTTTCAAGGATGATCCAATAATTAAATTGGAACTTTAGGATGCAAGAACATTACCAACTACTGTCAAAATGAATGTTTTTAAAAAATAAGGAACTACTTTACCCCAATCTACCTTGAAAATGCTTATTACAATTACAGCAAGGCATGTAGGCTTTCTCAAATTTTGGGGTGGCATGGTGGCTCAGTGGTTAGCACTGTTGCTTCACACAACCAGGGTCCCAGGTTCGATTCCAGCCTCGGGCTGTGTGGAGTTTGCACGTTCTCCCCGTGTCTGCGTGGGTCCCCTCTAGGTGCTCCAGTTTCCTCCCACAGTCCAAAGATGTGCAGGTTAGGTGAATTGGCTAGGCTAAATTGCCCATAGTGCTAGGTGCTCTAGTCAGAGGGAAATGGGGCTGGGTGGGTTACTCTTCGGAAGGTTGCTGTGGACTGGTTGGGCCGAAGGGCCTGTTTCCACACTGTAGGGAATCTAATCTAAAGAGGCAGAAAGCATTACTAAAATTATTGTTTTTTGTGATCAAGCCATTCTAGCTACTCAATCTGTACCAAGTTAGCATTCTTAAATATTACAAGAACAGTACAAAAAAAATTAAAACATCACCCAAGCCTGTTGGTTCATTGAAGTTACTGTAAACGAATTGCAAAATTGGCAATTTGTTTTGGAATTAATGACTAAATCCAAAACTGAAACTCTACCTTTATGTTTTAAAGAATCTCGTGTGAGGTTTAAACCAACAACCTTCTGACAAAGAGACACGTAGCATTACTTGGCAGTGCTGATACATTAAGACCATAAAACCATAAGACATAGGAGTGGAAGTAAGGCCATTCGGCCCATCGAGTCCACTCCGCCATTCAATCATGGCTGATGCGCATTTCAGCTCCACTTACCAGCGTTCTCCCATTAATAAGGAAGGACTTGTTTTGGCATTTTTTTCCTTGCTTATTATAAAATTATTGCAACTATTTATGGCATTGGCAAAATATAACATATTTAGTGCACACATACTTTTCTTTTTTTGCCTGTATGCAACGTCACGGGAGATTAATTACTACAAAGGAATGGTACAGCAATATAGTCATGTTTTTTCTCCTTTTAATCTTTCAAAGACTTTACTTGAGAATGACTTTATACATAAACCCATTTAAATACCATAGTGTGTATCAGAATAGGTCGCTTTTAGCAATGACCACAATTTGTTTATCTGCAATTCTGCTTGTTTGAGAGTTATCAAGGTCATCATCACCAAGTTGCAGCAGTCAAGTGGTGTAAGCAGGATTATTTGTATTAAGTGCTCAGAGTTTCGATCAATCTTTAATCAAAGTTATAAGCAGTACATCAGAATATATCTTCCTCACTCCTCAAAGATTCTCTTCCAACAACAGAACTTCCTATATACATTCCACCATACTCTACTTGCTAAAATGAGCAAAATTATGAATTGTAGTTGCACAGCTCGAGTGTGAATTTGAATAATTTCACTTCACAGATACATACCTTGAATATTTGCACTGCTTGAGTTCATCTGCGCTGGAAGGTCAGAATTTCTTGACATCTTTGGTTGAGAATGAAGTACTGCTGACTGACCAGAAGTAGAAAGTTGCATCAGATCTGGTTCTTTAGAATCACAAGTTTGAGTGTTCGTAAAACTACTGCCACATTTTTTTACAAAGTTTGCCTTCCTTCTCATAACCTTGTTTTTATTTCTTGTTGGCCTGTTATTTGGAAAATGAAATCTCCTTTCATTTGTCTTGAGCTCTAAAGTTTCATTTTCACTGCTACTGGTGCTGCTCAGTGCATTATGTTTCACAGTAGACTTTCCAGATTTTGACCTACAGTATATAGAATGCTGAGAAGTTTGAACTCTTGTACTTGTTTCTTCTATTTCACTTGGGGCATCACTCGCATAGTCCACATCATCTGACAAGTCTAAGTTTTTGTCAGTCTGACCAGAAGTTTGTAGAATTTCTTTCATAGGGTGTGTGTGGTACTGAGATTTTGGACAAACATCCTCATTGTCAGTACTGTCTGTTTCAGCATTTGATGCACCACAACTTAGACTGTTGTTCTTTAAAACAAAGCCCAGACTATGTTCATTATTCGCGAGTGGTACCAATCCCGTAGTTCTAAAACTATCCATGTCATGATCTTTTATTTGCTGGTTTCTGAAATTTGCACTCTGGCACAGTAAACCATCAGTAGCAACTTGAATTATTTTGTCATTTATTCTTTTAAAGCCTATGCTTGGACTTATTCTGTCCAGCAACTTTTTGGAATCTGTGTTACTGGCTATATCTTCATTTTGGGCTTTCTCTGCCTGCTGTTGGTCCAGATTGGTCGTCTGGTCTATATTTTCTGTTCTCTTATTACTTAAGCATTCCAGATGAGAAACCTTATTGAAATATGGCTGTTCATTTGAAGATTCCTGTAGCTGGTTCATCTTAATCTGTCCAATTTGTTGGCCTTGGTTCTGCCTCTCCATGCTTTCATGGGAAAAACTATTTGGGCAATTCTTTAATTGTAAATCAACTCCAATTAAGTGCTGATTTTCTAGAGCATTTATGTTTAAACTTCCTTTACTAGTTCTTCCTTGGGATTCCTCTAGAGTGGTAATATCCTCTTCTTGACTGTCCTGCTGAACATGGTGGCATCCACTCTTCCTTCTGTCAGAGTATTTATGAGGCGATTCAACTTTGATTGGTGGTTCTGCTACGTTTATGTCACTTTGAATACCCTCATCTGTACTATTCTTGATTTCGTCCAGTTTTTCTTTCAATGTGTGATCCTTTATTTTGGTCTCTTCCAGGGAGTTATCAATACAGACAGACTTCATTGCTTTTGATTCCACAAGTTCTGAACTATCAACTTGTTTTTTTGAAATTAATTGCTTTTTGTTCTGATGTTTTTTATTCTCATTGAGCAAGGGTAAGGAAAATCGGTGTTGACTGCTAAAACTAACTTTTTTAGGAAATTGTTTGGTGGATTTGCAAACTGGACTCCTGTTTTCTTCCTTGAGGATATTTTCTTTGTTCTTCTCAAAGCGTGCAATGCCTTCTCCACGCTTCAGGAAAGTCTTTTTTGGAGCCACCTTCACTTCATTAATATCCTGTAGAACAACCAAAAAGATTTGTTTTTGCATTAGATTCAAAGAAACGCTATGATGCTGATACAATATAAAGATAGCAAACCAGACCAAATCAGCATTTTTATCACTGGATTTGTAACAGAGTGACGTTAGAATATTTAATGACCCTCAAAATTGCTTTATTGCGCCTAATCAGACTTTACAAATAACAGATACATGATACCAAGTTTTTAACTTGAAAAAAATCAACAATGTAGTCTTAATAAATTATAGTAGAACACAGATGAACAAGGCAACCTAATTAATATCTATGATCTCCAAATCTCTTTGAATATATAGCCCACTCACACACAGATGGACAGACACAGTTAAGAAATTAGTAGAAGAAAATAAAAGATTTATAATTTGATAGTTTTATAGTTGTTTCAATGATGCACATTTGGTCTTTATGAAATCCCTTGTAAAGGTGCACAGAATTGTATGTCTTACAGTCTTATAGACTGGTGAATTCCAGAGTCACCAGTCAATGCAAACAGCTTCTGCAGATTTCTTGAGATATTATACTTACTTCTTATAGAGTTCTTTCCTCAGGACTTTCAACAAGTCAATGATGGTGAGAAAGAGCAAAACTAAAAAAAAACTGCTTTCCGGTTTAGCAGTTTCTAAAAAAAAACTGCTTCTTGCTCAAAAACTCAAGTAGAGCCAGTTCATTCCTTGTCTTCCATTCTTCTTCAACATTTTCTGTAATTGGCTAGTCAGTACCAGTCCTCCCTTGATTGAGAAATTCAACATCTAACCAGTCCTTTAGCATAACATCTTGTGCTGAATCATCTAGTGTCCTTAGTACAGTAATCAACCTGCATTATGTTTCCAGGAAAACATCTGTTTTTTGTGCTCTGTTCTTTATCGAAACAAGCTGCTGTTCAAAATTCAAAGTTCTATTCTCAAATGCAACTCAGTTCCAAACCGAAAATGAGAAAAAAATAAAAGGAAACTAGTAATGGTCACAACAATGCAATTGTTACACATTAAATAAGGATTTAGCTTGTTGCAAAATGTGATCCTTTGCAAATGTTTACTGTCATATTTTCCAATTATGACTTGCTCCAACAAAAAATGTTGTATTTCTGTAAAAAAAATAAACCACTGAAGCTTTTCATTTTTTTATTAATCTGGACAGAATTGCAAAAATACCAAATTTCAAAGGGAACAAGAATTTATATTATGTGAGAAAAGGGTGCTAATTTGTTGGCAAGTAGACAAATTGCCCGTAGTGTTAGGTGAAGGGGTAAAATGTAAGGGAATAGGTCTGGGTGGGTTGTTCTTCGGAGGGTTGGTGTAGATTTGTTGGGCTGAAAGGCCTGTTTCCACACTGTAAGTAATCTAATCAATAACCACAACTCAAACAAGGGCATTTACAGAGGAATGAAGAAAGAGTATCTAATGTGAAAATAGATTAATGGGAAGATTAATAAATGAACAGTGGAACATTTAAACAAATATTTGGGCGGCACGGTGGCATAGTGATTAGCACTGCTGCCTCACAGTGCCAGAGACCCGGGTTCAATTCCAGCCTCAGGTGACTCTCTGTGTGGAGTTTGCACATTGTTTGCGTGGGTTTCCTCCGGGTGCTCCGGTTTCCTCCCACAATCCAAAAATATGCAGGTTAGGGCCATGCTAAATTGCCCGTAGTGTTAAGTGAAGGGGTAAATGTTGGGGAATGTGTCTGGGTGGATTACGCTTCGGCGGGTCGGTGTGGACTTGTTGGGCCAAAGGGCCTGTTTCCACACTGTAAGTAATCTAATGTAATCAAAACATTTTGATAGCATGTCTCTTTTTCTCAGCAATATTCTCTCCAGTCTTTTTCTGATTCTGTAACTTCTCTATGCTATTCCTGCACTGAAACCTTTGTTATGAAGTCAGATTTATTGGAACTATCTTCCATTGTTCTGACATTATTCATCACTAGAAATAGATAACAACCTGAAAATAGCTGCTTTAAAACCTTTTAGCCATTTTTTAAACCACATCTAAATTTTGACTACTATTTCTTAGATTATTTCTAAATTAAGAATTTTATGACCATCAGTATTTCTATTTTCTCAGATATTTATGTGGACTTGATATCATATTTGAGGTAAATGTTACTGATTTTGAATATCCTCTGGATGTTCTCTCAAAATGATGCTTGTTACTCTTGTAAGTGGTCTAAATGCTCCATATTCAGAAGTATATTGGTCCTACCCAATATCTAATTATATGTACATATAACCTGGACATATAACTGAACCAGATATAGCACATTTCACTTGTACTCAACTGCTCCAGTTTCTATCAGAGAAAGTTGAGAACCATATGTGAAACAAGTCTGGAATGAACTGTTCAGCTGCTTTATTAAATAGCAACAGAACATACAGAGTAATAGTCAAACCAAAAGTCATTTATTTCTTTCACCAAAAAATGGAAAACATAATAAATACAAATCCTGACTCTTTTTGTGAGGTGTTTGCATTACCTAACCATTTTAACTGCAAGATTATTACCTCATATTTTTTAACTCCCAGTTCCATTTCACCTCAGGTCTCCTGTTTTAAACCTTCTTACTCAGCTAAATCTTATCAAAGGAAGCAGAAGGGGGATGTTTCCGATCGTATATGTCAGGATTTCTCCATAAGGCCTGTAAACTAAAGTGATTATCATTCATCCAAGCACATATCTTTCAGATGCATGCTGGGCAGAATTTTAATTGACAATAAATGGGTTTAGGTCAGGTAATGGGGAAGTCAGGATTTAATTCTTAAAAATCAGACTGCTGATCTAAGTTTAAGCAGGTAGCCAAATCACTTCAAGGAGGTAGATTAGTATTTTAAACTTTATTATCATTCAACATTCCTGGTTTGGTCTGGTCAGTAGCGATTCTCAAACATAAAGGAAACTAACAGTTACATTAAGATGAACACTTTGCTAAATCCAAAAAATTAGTGATTGCATTGTGCCTACCTGGGAAACTTCTTTAACACCCATGCTACCAAAACTCTGTTCTTCTCCACAACATCTACAATCTCATCCTCTCCACAATCTGAATTAGCACTCCATCCCACCACAGATAAGGTTATAAAACACTCTCTGTTCTCCATTAGGAATGCAATCCTTGCCCTAGGCCTCCAATCTCTCTTCCAGAAGGTCTCTGACAATCTTTGCCCCAGTCATGCATTCAAGCCTGTGAGTCCTTTCCATCATTCCATCCCTGATTTTGACAATTCCCTTAATTGACTCTGTTCCCTGGCCACATTCGATTGTTCCCTCTCCCCTACTTTAAAGATGGTCACCTCCCCCTCCCCTGCCCACTAGTGAGAATAGTGAAATAGTTGACCTTTATCAAAAATACTCCATGCCTAACTGAAAGCCAATGCAGTGAATTGGTGTTTACAAGAACAAAAGGTGATCCTGAAGTTACTTCATAAGATGGATGGTGAAATGATGTTTCCCATTCTCCAGGAGTATATTAAGCTGGAGAATGTTTAAAAATTAGGGCTTTTCCATTTCAGTCTGTGATGAACAATTTTATTTTCCGAGACAACGGTTATTCTGAGGAATTCTCTTCATCAGAGAAGCAAAGAGGTTGGGTGATTGAATATATTCAAGGCTGAGTTAGGTAGACTTTTGATTGACAAAGGAATCAAAACAATGAAGGCCAAACAGGCGGAGTTGAGGTCATAATTAGATCAGCCTTGATCTTATTGAATGGCAGAACAGGCTTGAGTGTCAAATGGTCCTGCTCCTGTTCTTAACATTTGTGATTTTGTGAATTCAATTAGTGATGTTATGAACATACTTTGGAGTTAAAGCTACACTGTGGGGAGAATCCTGACTTACAGAATTCCATGGTTTTTGGCCATCCTGTGTTCCTGACTAGTCAAGCAATTAAAACTGGAGATTAAATGAATGGCAATAGTTTCACCCAATACCAGGTTATAGTCCAACAGGTATAATTGGAAGCACTAGTTTTCAGAGCACTGTTCCTTCATCAGGTGGTTGTGGAATCTAAGATCGTAAGACACAGAATTTATAACAAAAGTTTACAGTGTGATGTAACTGAAATTATACTTTCATTATAAATTCATTATAAATTCATTAAACTTTCATTATAAATTCTGTGTCTTACGATCTTATACTCCACAACCACCTGATGAAGGAGCAGCGCTCCGAAAGCTAGTGCTTCCAAATAAACCTGTTGGCCTATAACTTGGTGTTGTGTGATTTTTAACTTTGTACACTCCAGTCCAACATCGGCATCTCCAAATCAATATTTTCACCATATATGATTGTGGATATTAGTTAGCAATCTGTGATAAAATTACAAATTATTTACCATCAAAGATACATTCTGGTGAACAGGGTGTGGGTGTTACATTAGATCCTTGTTGTATGAGGCTTGAAATAGACTGTAAATTATATCATTGATTAAACTGGTTTGTCAGATTTTAATGTACATCAACGTGTGCCTTTTAATGTACATCTGTGATATATTTCCTAATCTCATAAAGGAAGTCAAATGCTAAGCATACTTTCTGGGTCAAACTGAGTCAATGGAAAATAGATTAAAGTAACTGGACATAGATGAGTTAAGAAGAATAGGAGAAAATCAAAGACAAAAGTAAGAGGAAGCCAGAGGGTGGATTGGAGGAAATGGGATGATGAGTAGGGATGGAGAAGTGAATTGGAAGAACCAAGAATAAAGAACAATACTGCACAGGAACAGGCCTGCTGGCCCACCATGACTGCACCAACACGATGCCTTTCAAAACTAAAACTCTTTTGCCTCAGCATGTTCTGCATCCCTCTATTCCCCACCTATTCATATATCTGTCAAATTCCTCTTAAACATTGCTATTGTATCTGCCTCCACCACCTCCTCTGGCAGCACATTCCAGATGTTTACCACTCATATCTCCCTCAAACTTCCCCCTTTTAACTTAAACCTATGTCTGCTAGTAATTGACATTTCTATCATGGGAAAGAGACTCTGACTATCTATGCCTCTCATAATTTTGTAAGCTTCTATCACGTCACCCTCATGTTTTGATGCTCAAGTGAAAAAAACCCTCCAAATCTTAGTAAACTGTTCCTGTATCATCTTCAAAGGCCTTCATATCCTTCTGGTAGCTAGTGATCAGAACTGCACAAAATATTCCAAATGTGGCCTAACTAAAGTATTATACAGCTCAACATGACTTGCCAATTTTATACTCTGTGCCCCAACCAATAAAGGCAAACATACCATATGCCTTCTTGATCGCCTTATCTACTGTGTTGCCACTTTCAGGGAAGTGTGGATTTGTACAACTAGATTGCTCTGTATGTCAATGTCACTAAGGCAGACCTGGGCATTTTACGGCCCGTGGGCCATATCCGGCGCTTGGGTCATTCCTGTCCGGCCCGCATGAGGTCAATCTTAAATTAGAACATAAATGAAAAAGTATTTACGCAATGCACGCAATACAACTGTGTTGCTTTTGTTTTGAAAAGGATGCTTTGTTTATTTACATATGGACGCACATGCGCGTGTATGTGCGTGCGTGCGTGAACAGCTAAAAGTGATGCTTGCTGGCTAGCCCTCAAAATGTCAGCTCACGCCAAGACAAGTTATGTCATATCCCACAAAATAGCCAGAAACAGTAAACCGTTTTCTGAAGGAGAGTTTATTAAGGAGTGCTTGTTGGACTCTGCAGAACTAATATGCCCGGAGAAAAAAAGAGGCATTTGAGAATGTGCCCCTCTCCCAACGCACTGTAACAAGAAGGAATGGGGACATCATGAGAAATCTGGAGCTTCAGCTGCAGCACAGAGCGGTCAACTTTGACTTTTTTTCCTTGGCTTTGGATGAGAGCTGCGACGTATGTGACACAGCCCAGCTACTCATCTTTGTACGTGGGGTAACTACGGACTTTAAAATCACGGAGGAGCTGGCAGCCATGCAGTCAATGAAAGGAACAACAACTGGTAATGATTTGTTCACGGAAGTAAATGCATGTTTGGACTCGGGACGAAAACAGGACAAGCTGGCGGGTGTGACAACGGATGGTTGTCCAAATCTAATGGGAAAAAATGTTGGACTCTTAAAGAGAATGCAGGATAAAGTGACAGAAATTAACCCTGACAGAAATTGGTATTTTTGCATTGTATTATATATCAGGAAGTGTTGTGTAAGTCAGTGTTAAAAATTAACCATGTGGTTGATGTTGTAACTAAAATAGTTAACTTCAACAGGGCAAGAGCTTTGAATCACAGGCAGTTTGTTGCACTTTTGGAGGAAAATGAGACTGAACATCATGACATAGGCTACTGCTCAGCCTGGGCAAAATGCTGAAAAGTGTATGGGACCTGACAGAAGAGATTCAAGATTTCTGTGTGAAGAAAGGGAATGGCATTCCACAGCTTTCAGATGCAGACTGGATTGCAGACCTTGGTTTTGCTGTTGATTTGACTGCACTTATGAATGAACTAAATGTGAAACTGCAGTGCAAGGGCCTTTTTGTGCATGAAATGTACAACTTGGTGAAGGCTTTTATGAGAAAGTTGCAGCTTCTCTCAAGCCAAATGGAGGACAACATTCTCACCCACTTGCCAATACTGAAGGAAGCCGCACCTTCAGCTGATCACCTCCACAGGTACTCATCTGTGTTAGAAGCACTGCATGGTGAATTTTCAAGGTGATTTCAAGACTTTAAAACTGTTGAGAATGAAATGCACAAGATTTTTTCCCCATTTACATGCAATGTGGAGAATGCACCTAGTGATGTTCAGCTTGAACTCATTGACCTGCAGTCTGACACACTTCTGGCAGAGTACTTTAGGTCAGTCTCACTGCTTGATTTTTACTCTTCCCTCAAAGAGGAGAACTTTCCACACATGAGGAGGCATGCTCAGAAGATTCTAGTCCTCTTTGTATCTACCTATATATGCAAACAGACATTCTCAGTGATGAAGTTCAACAAATCCAAATACAGATCCTCTATCACTGATGATCACCTCTCAGCTGTCCTTCGCATATCCACCTCAGACATTCAACCAGTTTTCAGTGCACTTGTTCAAGCCCAAAACAGACTGGAGTTTTCTCACTAAACAAGCAAAATGAACTGAAAAACATCAAAAGCACTTATTGCTTTTTGTATAGAGTTGTTTGTTGTTTGTAATACTGAACAATAATGAAACAACTCTTCATTATTGGTTTGTGAGATTAACATGTTAAAAATAAAATGAAATACTGAAATTATTGTTTTTATTGTTTATTTCTTCCATATTTGACCTACTCTACAATTTCATATCTTTATTGTAACAGAATATCCTTATTCTTTTGATTATAAGTTTCAGTGCAAAACTATATAATTTAGTACTTTTTACAATGGGAGAAAAATTAATACTGAGCAGAATTATGTACAATTTATTGTTGGTTCGGCCCTCCAACACAACTCAGGTTTCTCATGTGGCCCCTTGGAAGAATTAATTGCCCACCCCTGCACTAAGGGCTCTGATATTTACTGTATACTCCCTCTTGTACTAGATCTTGCAAAACGCATCACCTAGCCATTTGGCTGGATTAAACTCCATTTGCCATTTCTCTGTCCAAGTCTCCAGTCTATCTACATCTTGCTGTATCCTTCTGGTAATCCTCCTCACTATCTGCAATCTTTGTATCATCCACAATCTTACTTATCAGGCTACCTTCGTTCTCCATATATAAATACTACAAACAACAGGCATCTGAGCACTGATTTCTGTGGATTGCCACTGGTCACAAATCTCCAGTCAGAAAAACGCTCTTTCACCATTACTCTCTATCATCCATGACTAAGCCAGTTCTGCATCCATCTTACCAGCTCACTGCGGATCCCATGGGACCTCACTTTTTGTATCAGCCTGCCATGAGGGACCTTGTCAAAGGCTTTGCTAAAATCCATGTAGATAACATCCAATGCCCTGCCCTCATCAAACATCTTTGTCACTTCCTCAAAAACCTCTATCAAGTTTGAGAGACAACTTTCCCCTGCACAAAGCTATGTTGCCTATTGCTAGTAAGTATATATTTTTCTAAATGGGAGTAAACCCTATCCCTAAGAAACTTTTCCAATAATTTCCCTACCACTGATGTAAGGATCAGCAGCCTGTAATTTCCCAGATTATCCCTGTTACCCTTCTTATCAAGTGAACAACTTTGGCTATTCTCCAGTCCTCTGGCATCTCTCCTGTGACAAAAGAGAATACAAAGATTTTGTACAAGGCCCCAACTGCCCCATTAGCATTGTGGTATAGATCCCATCAGGTCCTTAATGCTTTTCAAAACACACAATGCCTTCTCCTTTTTTATGTCCATATACCCCTCCTGAGATTCACCATCTACGATGTGCTTCTCCTTTATGAATACCAATGCAAAGTATTCATTAAGGACCTCAAACATATCCTCTGACTCCATGCATAAATTTCCTCCTTTGTCCTTGAGCAGACCTACCCTTTCCCTAGCCACCCTCTTGTCCATTATATATAGATAAAATGCCATGGGATTTTGCTTAATCCTGTTTGCCAAAGACATATCATGGTCCTTTTAGCCTTCCTAATTCCTTGTTTGAGTTCTTTTCTGCTTTCTTTGTATTCTTCAAGAGCAGTTTGTTTCAGTTTCCTAAAGCTTACATAAGCCTCCTTTTTCTTTTTGACTAAGCTCTCAATTTCTCGTCATCCAAGGTTCCCGAAACTTACCATCCTTATCCTTCATTTTCACAAGAACAAGACTTTTGATAGTTCTACATGGTAGGCTGCTCCAGAAAGTTAGATTGCATGGAATCCAAGGGGACCTGGCAAATTGGATACACAATTGGCTTGATGGTAGGAAGCAGAGGGTAATAGTAGAGAGTAATGCTTATTTGACTGGAAGCCTGTGAATAGTGGAGTGCCTCAGGGATTGGTGCTGGGCCCATTGCTGTTTGTAATCTAGATTAATGATTTGGATGAGAATGTACAAGGCATGATTAGTAACTTTGCAGATAACACTAAAATAGGCCGTAGTGTGGACACTGTGGAAGGTTATCAGAAATTGCAGCAGCACCTTGATCAGCTGGGGAAGTGAGCCGAGAAATGGCAAATGGAGTTTAATATAAATAAGTGTGAAGTACTGTATTTCAGAAAGTCAAAACAAGGTAGGAGTTTCATGGTGAAAGGTGGGGCCTTAAGAAGGATGTGGAAGAGAGGGACCTTGGAGTTCAGGTGCACGGTTCTCTAAAAGTGGAGTCATAGGTAGACAGGGCAGTGAAGAAGGCATTTGGCACATTGGCCTTCATCAGTCAGGGCATTGAGTATAGAAGCTGGGAAGTTATATGGGCAGTTGTGCAGGGCGTTAGTGAGGCCGCACTTGGAATATTGTGTTCAGTTTTGATCACCTTGCTAGAGGAAGAATGTTATTAAATTGGAAAGAGTGCAGAAGAAATTTACAAGGATGTTGCCTGAACACAACAGGCTGAGTTATAGGGAGAGGTTGGAAAAGGTAGAACTTTTTTCTTTAGAGAATAGGAGACTGAGGGGAGGCCTTATAGAAGTGTGTAAGACCATGAGAGGCATGGATAGGGTGAATACTCACAGTCTTTTTCCCAGGGTTGGGGAATTAAGGACTAGAAGGCATCAGTTTAAGGTTAGAGGGGAAAGAATAAAAGGCAACCTGAGGGGCAACGTTTTTACACAGAGGGTAGTACGCATTTGGAATGAGCTGCCAGCAGAAGTAGTTGAGGCGGGTACAGTAACAACATTTAAAAGGCATTTGGGCAAACACATGGACAGGAAAGGTTTAGCAGGATATGTGCTAAGTGCAGGGAAATGGGCTTAGCGTGGATGAACATTTTCATCAGCATGGACCAGTTTGAGTCAAAAAGCCTGTTTCTGTGCTATAGGATTCTATGATTCTATGACTCTATATATGCTGGTCCTGAACTCTAATCAACTTGCCTTCAAAAGATGCCGAAATACCAGATGTTCCTTTACCCTGATACAGTGTTATGGATTAGGTCAGATCATTCAAAACATTCTTAAGCAAGTAACCCAGACCCTAACTTTGCAATTTGTTTCGGTAAGCGTACAGTGAAAATTACCCGAAGTTAGTTATGTTGACTACCAAGTTTTAAAACAGACAAAAATCTATTCACAAAATTATGGAATGAAACACAAAGAATAGAATATAGTATACCACAGACCTCAGTCTATCCAAACTAGACTTAATTATGCTGTTCCGAAAAATACGTGCGACAGTCCCAATAAACAAACCCCTTAAACACAGTAAAAATGAAAGAGGCTTACAGGTCGCAGTTAGAAGGACAGAGAGTTTAGCAGCCTGTTTCCACATAGCCCACTGCTGAACTCACTCAACCAAGACTTCAGCTTGCAGGACTGACCACTTCTCTTTCATTATACAGGTTACTTCTAAAACATGAAAGCTTTCGCCTGAAGTCTCACCTGTTTACATTTAAAGAAAAAGGCCTCACAATACCCTTTTCATCTCGGTATCAACCCAGCCGATTGGGAGCCTGGATTTTTTTAAGACCCCTCGTTCCCTTCCAACTTCCTTCCCACCTATCCGCTCCACCCTCCTCCCCGACCTATCACCATTACCCCCACCTATCCACCTATTGCACTCTTAGCTACCTTCCCTCCAGTCCCACTTTCCCCGCCCCCATTTATCTCTCCACCCCTTGGCTCACAAGCCTCATTCCTGATGAAGGGCTTTTGCCCGAAACGTCGATTCTTCTGCTCCTTGGATGCTGCCTGACTCGCTGTGCTTTTCCAGCACTACACTCTTGACTCTGATCTCCAGCATCTGCGGTCCTTAATTTCTCCTAGTTGATTTCCCCTAATTGGACTATTTACATTTTGTTTCAAAGAACCATCCTGGACACAGTTAACAAATTGCCCCACCATCCAAGCCCCTAATGCTAAATGAATTCCAGTCAATATAGAGGAAATTAAAATCACCCACCAAAATAACCATCCTGTTTTAACATTTTTCCTTAATCTGTCCATATTCATGTTTCTCTATCACCCGCTCACTTTTGGAAGCTTTGTAGTGCAATCCCATCAAAGACTCTAGGTACAATCCTACCCTTCCCATATGGCCTCGCCGGATGTACTCTTCAAGGTGTCCTCCATCAGTACAGCTGTGATATTCTCCCTTATCAAAAACATAACTCCCCCACATCTTTTACATCAGTCTCTGTCTCGCTTGAAACGTTAACTTGCCAGTCTTGTTTCTCTCTCTCTTTCTCTCTCTTAGCCAAGTCTTTGTAATGGCTACAACATCATGGTTATTTGAAATAATCAAAACTCTAAGTTCATCTGCCTTACCTGTCAGACTCCTCAGATTAAGACGAGTACATCACAGACTGCCAGTCCTACCATCTTCAGTTTGTTCTTCCTCTTCATCTTACTGGCCTTAGTTTCTGACTTCTCCTCAGTTATTTTACTTGCTGACCTACTGCTCTAGTCCCTGCCTCCCTGCCACCCTAGTTTAAACACTCCCTGTGTAGCACTTGCCAGGATATCGGTACACCTCCAGTTTAGGTGCAACCTGTCTTTTTCATACAAGACCCATCTACCCTGGAAGACATCCTAATGATCTACATGGCTAAAGTTCTCCCTCCTACAACTGCTCTTTAGCCACATTTTAATTGTACTATATTTCTATTCCTAGCCTCACTGGAATGTGGCACAGGTAGTAATCCTGACATCCTTCTTACCTAATTTCCTGAACTCCATTTACATCTCTCTGTTTCCCTATATCATTAGTATCAAAATGGACCACAATCTCTGGCTGCTCACCCTCCTTCTTCGGAATATCTCTTGCCTACTCTGAAGCATCCTTAACTCTGGCACCAGTGAAGCAACACAACATCCTAGAGTCTCTCTTGCAGCCACAGAAACATCTGTCCATGTCCCAGACTGTAGATTCATCCATCAATACTGCTCACCTACACTTCAATCTCCCCACTATACAACAGTGTCAGCATTGGTGCCACTGATCTTGTTGCTGTTGCTACTTTCCTGAGAGACCATCCATTCAACAGTATCCAAAACATTATACCTGTTTGAGAGGGGAATGGCCACAGAGGATTCCTGCTCTACCTGGCCATGTTTACTAGTCTTCTTGGTGGTCACCCAACTCTTCTGTATCTGTGTATCTATAAGTAGTGGTGTGACTATCTCACTAAGTGTGCTATCCACAACATTCTCAGACCCATGAATGATTAATAGTGAGTCCATCCGTTACTCCATGGAAATGTCTCTGATTTTCCATGTATTGCAGGAGGAGCATTCCACAAAGCTGAGTTCTCCTCAGCCTTATCAACTGCAGATGATAATTCAGGAACTGATTACACAACCTAACTCACTCTTCACCAAAGTCAGGTCCCTTGCACTTGCACTTTATTCCTAGTAGACTACACCAATGAAAAGTAAGTACTTTATCTCTCTCCAGCCACTCTCACTCAGTCTGCAAACCTGGTTCCTGAGCAGCCAAGCCTATGTCACTTTTTTGAATCATAATGTCACCTCCACAGCTGCCCCCCCAGATTCAGATCCACACAGACCCAGACTTGCACTCCTTCACTCTGTTATTGCTGCTGTCGCTGCTCAGACTTACCTTGGTCCAGACCCCACACCTTAAAATATTTATCCTGCTATCACTGCTGCTGTTAACCCTCAGGTTCGTTCTCCTTTGCTCAGATGTTGCTGCTGTTGCTGCTCCGACTGACCCCCAAAGGAAGATAACTATCTCAGTGCAGATGAAGGATCATGAGAATAATCTACAGTGGGCTTAATTGGAAAGGGGCAGGTGAGGGGAGATTTTTAGCAGTAAAAATGGGTATCAGGTTGGGAAAGTGTTAGAAAACATGCTTTTGTTTGGGACAGGCAGAGAAAGAGTGAGGTATAGCTGAGAAAATTTAAAAAAATATAAAAATGCATATTGATGACTCCCAATTATAGAGTCATAGTCATACAGTCCTACTTTTCGGTCCAACTAGTCCATGCCGAACAAACTAAACTAGTCACACCTGCCTGCACTTGGCCCATATCTCTCCAAACATTTCTTAATCATGTACTTACCCAAATATCTTTTAAACATTGTAATTTTCTCTCATTTACTACTTCCTCGAGAAGTTCATTCCACATACGAATAACCCAATGTAAAAAAGTTACTCTTCATGTCTTTTTAAAATCTTTCTCCTCTCACCTTAAAAATACATCTCCTAGTCCCCTAATCTTTAAGTTCCCCCACTGTAGGGAAAAGACACCTGCTATTCACCTTATCCATACATCTCATGATTATATAAATCTCTATAACATCACCCTCAACTTCCTATGCTCCAGTGAAAAAAGTCCCAGCCTATCCAGCCTCTCCTCATAACTCAAATCTTCCATTGCTGGCAATGTCCTGGTAAATATTTTCTGAACCCTCTCCAGCTTAATAAGATCCTTCCTATAACAGGGCAACCAGAACTGGACACCTCCAGAAGAGGTCTCACCAATGTCTTGTACAATCTTAAATGATGTCCCAACTCCTACACTAAACAACCTGAGCAATGAAAACAAACATGCAAATGGTTTCTTCACCACCCTTTTCTCTCCACCACATCCCACCAACTTTCTGCTGTCACTATGTTATGAGTCTTTAACTGTCTCTTGTTAAATTATCAGAAGATTGAAGCCACCATCAACCCTGCCATAAATTCTATAAACAGATCATTGATTCCATTCCCTCTTCATTTTCTGCCTCAGGTTTAACAATAATGTTTTTAACCTCAGCATATTATTTCATCCTAAATTGATTTTGAATCTTCAAATCACAAAGTCTTTTTACTCCAAATAAAAATACTCATACCTACACTTGCCTACACCTATCTCCTGCTGAAACCGCTTTCTCTATGCTAGGCACCTCCTGTTCTCATTTTTCTGATGTGCCCTTACACAGCAAAATATAATATTTACAGAAAGAGAAACAGGCCATTATTTATTTCCATGCCTATGTTTATATCCCATTAAAGTCTCCTCTCATCTTTCTTCATCTAACCCCATGAGCATATTCTTCTTTTCCTTTCTATATTATGAACTTATCTAACTCCCCCAAGAATTACATCGATGTTATTTGCTTTAATGCCTCCTTATGGGCAGCAACATTCTAAGCACTCTCAGAAGAACAAAAGAGTCAAAATAGACCCTAACATGCTATTTTCTTTCCCAAGTACTTGCTGTACCTGCATACTGATTTTCCAAATTCCTTGTATGAATAGACTTAGGCTCTCTGAATGTCAACATTTCCAAGTTCAATATTAAAATAAAACATCAAACTGCAGATGCTGTAATTCTAAAACAAAAATAGAAATTATGATTACAATTACAATATTTAAAAGACATTTAGATAAGTACATACATAGGAAAGGTTTGGAGGGATATGGGTCAGGAGCAGGCAGATGGGACTGGTATAGTTTGGGATTATGTTCAGCATGGACTTGTTGAAATGAAAAGACTTTCTGTTCTGTATGATCTAATGACTTTATAAATTCAGCAAGTCTGGCAACTTAGCATTTTGGGTCCAGTGACCATTCAATTCTCCAATGAAGGGTCAATGAACCAGAAACATTGACTCTGCTTTCACTGCACAGATGCTACTAGACCTGCTGAGTTTCTCCAGCAATTTCTGTTTTTGTACACAACTTCAAACTGTTTTGAAAAGAAATTTGGCATTCTTACAACTAAAGTGAACATTTTTTATTCTTTGTTTCATGGGATCATGGGATGTGGGCTTCATTGGCAATGCTAGAATTTGTTCTTTATCCTGAAATGTCTCTTGAACTGAATGACTACCAGACTACTTCAAAGTGCAGTTAAGAGCCAATGACACTGCTGTGGGTCTGGAGTCATGTGGAAATAAAACCAACAGATTTCCTTCGCTAAAGGATATTAGTGGATCAAATGGGTTTCACAACAATCCAACCAGTCCATGGTGAACACGTTCTCAAGCTAAACTAGTCCCACCTGTCTGCACCTGACCCCTATCCCTCCAAACCTTTCCTATAGTTTCAACGTTTCAATTTTACAGTTATTAACTGAATTTTAATTGAACGCACAGTTACTGTACTGGAGTTTAACCTATATCCTTACAACAGTAGCATAGGTTTCTGGGTTACTAATTCAGTAACTTTACCATGACACCATTGACTCCTCACTTTTCCACATTATATTCCATTTCCCATCCTGTTGCCCATCCAATCTGTTGGAATGTCTTTACAGCTTCTGTGTCCTCCTCACATCTGCAGTCTCACCTAGCTTTGCATTGTCAGCAAACTTTGGACATGCTACGCTGTCTTTTTGTCTAACTAACTATTTGTTGAGGCACCAACACTGATGCCTGTGGCACTTTGCAAGTCATAACCGGGTAAATTCCATAGTGAATTTATTGCTTATTTTCTTAAACTTACGGCCCCTGCTCTGGTCTCACCCTTACGCATATGCATTTTCTTTCTTGGAGGACAGGTAAATGTAAATGAGACAAAGATGTAACTGATGATGAAAGCATTAGACATACAATAGTCTGAACAGGATACACAGAGAACTAAGTCTGTACATGGAGAAGCACATTCCTAAGAAGGAATCTAGTAATGTATACAGAGTGACTAAAGAGTTGGAATTACATTATCATTACTGTGGGAGAGGCAATGGCCTAGTAGTATCATCATTAGATTATTAATCCAGAAACTCAGTCAATGTTCTAGGGACCTGGGTTTGAATGCTACTGTGGCAAATGGTGGAATAAAAAGATAACTGTAATTAAGAATCTACTGATGATCATGAAACAATTGTCAGAGAATCCTATCTGATTCACTAATGTCCTTCAGGGAAGGAAATCGGACATCTTCACCTGGTCTGGTCTACATGTGACTCCAACCCACAGCAATGTGATTGCCTCTCAATCACCCTCTGAAATGGCCTCGTAAGGCATTCAGTTGTAAAAATTGTTAAAAAACTCCTTCAAGGACAGCTACAGCTGAGCAATAAAGGCTGGCCAACCAGCAATGCCCTTGTCCTACAAATGAATTTTGAAAAAATGCTTCTGTCCAGATAATTGATATAGCAAGTGAGACAAGATCTATTGTACATTAAAAGAACAGGGACAAACCAAGCGAGACATTGGCAACAAACTAGATGACATGCTGGCCATGCAGCAGGTAACAGAAAAAATGTTGCCACGGATTAGATAATAGTCTGCAAATTTCTTCACCACTAATGCCAGCAAAAGTTTCTGGCAGCTACCACTTGACCAAGCAAAGGTTATTGACCATGAACATGATTCCTGATGAAGGGCGTATACCCTAAAAATCAATTCTCATGCTCCTTGGATGCTGCCTGACCTGCTGTGCTTTTGCAGCACCTCTCTCTCGACTATGAACATCACACCCTTTGGTTAATATTGTTCACTTTCATGCTTTCAGAATGGATAAAAGGTGGGGCACAGTGATCAACAATCAGTATACAATGATTGAGTTCCATCTCCAAGCAGATTTCTTGCAGTACTGAATTATGATGACAGTGCTGTGTAGCTAATCTATTTTGCTATCACTGTCTTGAAGATAAAGATATTCACTATTACCCAATTCATTTATTTAATAGTATTTGCTCCTTATTCCATGTTTCATCTCAGATCTCTAAATTCTGTAACATCAGTTAGTACTGATTATAATATATTTTCTGGTCTATTGGATCAGATACATTTGGGGAACCAGAAGAGGAGCTGTTTTTCATTCAGGAATAAAAGAAGATTAGCTTTGCCTCAGGTCCTGCAGAAGTTAACAATAATATCCAATTAACACATTTTTGTTTCCATTTTCCAGATGGGGATCAGCCAGATTGAGGGGTTGGCTTGCTGTCAAGTGGATAGGCCTTGTTACCATGCTGGGCTGCTGGGAAATGGAAGGACTGGGGGAAATTAATAAGGCCAGGTCTGTCATATTATGACTTGAGGGTAGGAAGTCCTATTATGGGAAAGGAATGTTGGATTGAGTTATAAAATTTGAGAATCAAAAATTACCCAAAATAGGTGGTCAAGAATTAATAAATGGTTTTAAGGTAGTTTATTACAACAGTTCAAAAATGATGCATAATCTAAAGAGAGTCATATACAGTCATAGAGATATACAGCACAGAAATAGACTCTTCAGTCCAACTCGTACATGCCGACCAGATATCCTAAATTAATCAAGTCCCATTTGCCAGCATTTAGTCTATATCCCTCCAAACCCTTCCTGTTATTATACCCATCCAGATGCCTTTTAAATGTTGCAATTTTACCAGCCTCCACCACTTCCTCTGGCAGCTCATTCCATACACGTACCACCCTCTGTGTGAAAAAGCTGCCCCTTAGGTCCCTTTTATATCCTCCCCCTCTCACCCTAAACCTATGCACTCTAGTTCTGGACTCCCCCGCCGCAGGGAAAAAGACTTTGTCTATTTATGCCCCTCATGACTATATAAGACTCTAAAAGGTCACCCCTCCACCTCTGACATTCCAGGGAAAACAGCCACAGCCTATTCAGTCTCTCCCGATAGCTCAAATCCTCCAACCCTGGCAACATCCTTGGAACTCTTTTCTGAACCCTTTCAAGTTTCACAACATCCTTCCGATAGGAAGGAGATCAGAATTGCATGCAATATTCCAAAAGTGGCCTAATCAATGTCCTGTATAGCCACAACACGACCTCACAACTCTTATACTGAATGCTCACACCAATAAACGAAAGCATACCAAATGCCTTCTTCACTATCTTATCTACCTGTGACTTGACTTTCAAGGAAGTATGAACCTGCACTCCAAGGTCCCTTTGTTTAGTAACACTCCCCAAGACCTTTCCAATAAGTGTATAAGTCCTGCTCTAAATTGCTTTTCCAAAATGCAGCACCTTGCATTTATCTAAATTAAATTCCATCTCCCACTCCTCAGCCCATTAGCCCATCTGATCAAAATTCTGTTGTACTCTGAGGTAACCTTCTTCACTGTCCAGTACACCTCCAATTTTGGTGTCACCTGCAAACTTACTGACATTACCTCCTATGTTCACAACCAAATCATTTGTATAAATGACGAAAAGTAGTGTACCTAGCACTGAACCTTGTGGCACTCCACTGGTCACAGGCCTACAGTCTGAAAAGCAACCTTCTACCAC
Organism: Chiloscyllium plagiosum; assembly: GCF_004010195.1. Classification (NCBI taxonomy): domain Eukaryota; kingdom Metazoa; phylum Chordata; class Chondrichthyes; order Orectolobiformes; family Hemiscylliidae; genus Chiloscyllium; species Chiloscyllium plagiosum. The sequence continues at coordinate 77,169,463 of NC_057718.1, read as the reverse complement.
CATCCCTTGTCTGATACCTTTGAGCTAGTTCTATATCCAAATGGCTAGTTCTCCCTGTATTCCATGAGATCTAACCTTGCTAACCAGTCTCCCACGGGAACCTTGTCAAATGCCTTACTGAATTCCATATAGATCACGTCCACCACTCTGGCCTCATCAATACTCTTTGTTACTTCTTCAAAAAACTCAAATCACATTCATGAGACATGATTTTCCATGCACAAAGCCATGCTGACTATCCCTAATCAATTTTTGCCTTTCCAAATACATATAAATCCTGTCCCTCAAGATTCCCTTCAACAACTTTCCCATCACTGAAGTCAGGCTCACTGGTCTATAGTTTCCTGGCTTTTCCTTCCACTTTTCTTAAATAGTGGTACCACATTAACCAACCTCCAGTCTTCCAGCACCTTACTTTGACTATCAATGATACACATATCTCAGCAAGGAGTTCAGCAAACACTTCCCTAGCTTTCCACAGGATTCTAGGAAACACCTGATCATGTCCTGGGGATTTTTCCACTTCTATGCATTTCAAGACATCCAACACTTCCTCCTCTGTAATATGGACATTTTTCAAGATGTCACATTCTATTTCCCCACATTCTATATCTTCCATGTCCTTCTCCCCAGTAAATACTGATGCAAAATACTCATTTAGTATCTCCCCATCTCCTGTAGCTCCACACATCCACAGCCTTGCTGATTTTTGAGGGGCCCTATTCTCTCCCTAGTTACCCCAGCCAGTGAGCAACTAGCCACAAAAAGACATGACCCATTCTCACGAGTATCCTTACATATAGATGAGGAAGGACACCACTTCGACTGGGACAACTCATCCATCCTAGTACAAGCCAAACAGAGACAAGCACAGGAATTCCTAGAAGCATGACATTCCTACTGGATCTCTATCAACAAACATTTAGACCCCATTTACCATCCTCTGAGAAGAAGAACAGGAAATGATGTCACCACAGGAAATTGCATCACCACAGGAAATTGCATCACCAACCCAAGGAAACCTAAACACCTAAATCGAAAGCAGATCACTAACATCAGTGCTCCACCAGAGGCTCACTGATGATGTTACCTAGTATGGTAATGAAACTTCTGAAAATGAATCTTCCAGCTCAGCGAGCAAACTTACATTTCAAAACTCGCTAGCCTCTTCCTATTGCTCAAATCCTCCAACCTTAGCAATATCCTTGCCTTCCTATATATCTCCTGGGAACAAGTTAGTTACTTGCCCATATCCCTCCATCTCACTTCCACTAAAACTTGAAAAAGGGTAGTTCAAATAAATTACGTTCAGGTTTGAAATATTTAATATTTTAACTTCCCAGTAATAATCAACACACTCATTGTTGGCACTAAAATCCAACCTCTCCCTGACTGATGCTGATCCTTCTTTCAATAGTTAATACTTAATTTCTATACATCTTTCTTAAATGTTGAAAGTATAAAATCACTTTAACCAACAACTCAATTGTGTTTGGTACATAGCTTTGGAAAATAGCTTTGTTACCTGCGGATCCTGTTGAATTAATTCTGAATCGACCTTAAGTAGTTCTTCAACAAAATCTTCAAAAGTCTTTTGCTTTTCACTAATTCCAGGTCTGATGGGTCTGGGAGAAACAATAAGTGGGTTATATTTACATCCTGTTCTAATATGGGAAATTTCTGGGAATCTCTATTAGCAAAAAGTATAAGTAGAGTCTTACTCCTGAGAGTGAGTCAAACAACATCAAAACTGAAAATACTGCAAAATCTCAAAAGGTCAAACAGCATTTGTGGAGAAATTTCCTGGATGATGGATCATAAGAAATTTTTGCATTTTTAGACTTGCTGCAGATCAAGTATGTTAACAAATTGACTTAGTTTGCATTCTTTGGCTTTATTGTCTACTCCTCTGTTAATGATAAATGATTTGGTACATTCTCAAAAGTAGCAGTATTCCAAAATGAAACTGAAGTGCAGCAAAACAATTTCTCTTGGCTCATTAAGATAATTGCCTTTAAATCCTGAGAAATGTAAGAAAAGGTAAAAACCTTACTGTTACAGGTCACTCCACCTCCTAAGTACTGTGCTTTATCAGCTGCGGCTCAGATGGTAACACTCATCTCTCTCACACAGGGCGTTGTGGTTCAAATTTCACTCCAGTGGTTTGATCAAATAAATTTACAGTTTGTCACAGAGGTGTTGGACTGGGGTGGACAAAGTTAAAAATCACACAACAGCAGGTTTTGGTTCGACAGGTTTATTTGGAAGCACTAGCTTTCGGAGCAGTTAGCTGTCTGGTGAAGGAGCAGCGATCCGAAAGCTAGTGCTTCCAAGGAAACCTATTGGACTATAACCTGCTGTTGTGTGATTTTTAACAGTATATAGGGAAGGTCTTCAAACAAAGCCACCACAAAATAGAAAATTCTTGTCCAAAATAAAATGAAATGGGCAGAATAATTCCAGCACCTAAAGGAAATTGGCCACAGCAAAAAAGTTGGGAAAATCACATGAGATGGCCAGCAAGGTGCTTCTTGATTTCAAAAGCAAAAAGTCCCACTTCCCAAGCAAACCTTGAACGGTGAGATGGGATTTTTGCTGGGGATTAGTAAGAGGCTTATTTTCATGTATTAGCATCGTATTATTAGTTAATCTCACTTCATTATTATGCAATTTCTTACTTTTGTTCTGTTGGATGGATATTAGATGGCAATAATTTCTGACATTTCGAACATGCTGCTTGCCTCTATAGATCTCCATCACTAGGCATCAATATCTCAGTATGGGCACTGACTGCGCACATCCCCTTTCCACAAACCTTGGTAGTTAACACATGACAGCCTTCTGAAATTCTTATGGTACACCTCTAATCCACTTACAGTACAGTTCTACACTTCAATATTGCACTTTGGAGTACACCAGCACCTTTCATTGGAATGCAGTTGCAAGGACACTTTGCACATAAGTTTAGTCATAGACTCATAGAGTCCTACAACACGGAGACAGGCCTCGTGGCCCAAACTGGTCCAAGCCAACCGAAATGTCTGTCCATGCTAACCCTATTTCCCTGCACTTGGCCCACATACTTTTAATCCTTTCCTATCCATGTATTTGTCCAAATGCCTTCTGAATGTTATTAATGTACCTGCCTCAACCACTTCCATTGGCAGTTCATTCCATATGCTTACCACTCTCTGTGCAATAAAGTTGCCCCTCAGGTTCCTTTTTATTCTTTTCCCTCTAACCTTAAACTGATGCCCTCTCGTCCTCCAGTCCCCAACCCTGGAAAAAATACTGAGAGCATTCACCCTATCCAGGCCACGCATGCTCTTATACAAGGTTCCCCCCTCAGTCTCCTACACTTTCAAGAGAAACATCCTAGCTTGTCTAACCTATCCCTATAACTCAGACTATTGAGTCCTGGCAACATCCTTGTCAATTTCTTCTGCATTCTTTCCAGTTTAATAACATTCTTCGTATAAGAAGATGACCAAAACTGAACACAATACTCCAAGTTGGGCAACATAACTTCCCAACTTCGATACTCAATGCCCTGACTGATGAAGGCCAGTGTGCCAAAAGCCTTCTGCACTGCCCTGTGATTCCACTTTCAGAGAACTGTGAACCTGAACTCCAATATCGCTCTGTTCCACTATCCACTATCCTCCTTAAGGCCCTTCCATTCACCATGAAACTCCCACCCTGATTTGACTTTCCAAAATACAAGACCTCACACTTATCTATATTAAACTCCATTTACCATTTGTTGGCCCACTTTCCCAGCTGATCAAGATCCTGATGCAATTTCTGACAACTTTCCTCACTGTCCACGATACCGCCAATTTTAGTATTATCAGCAAGCTTACTAATCATGCCTTGTATGTTCTCATCCAAATAATTAATATAGATAACAAACAGCAATGAGCTCAGCACCGACCCATGAGGCACTCCACTAGTCACAGGCCTCCTGTCCAGCAAGCATCCTTCCACTATTACCCTCTGCTTCCTACCAACAAGCCAATTTTGTATCCAATTTGCCAGCTTGCTGTAGACTATATGACACATAACCTTCCAGAGCAACCTACCATGTGGAAACTCATCAAAGGCCTTACTGAAATTCATATGGACTATGTCTATCACTCTGCTCTTGTCAACCTTCCTGGTCACTTCATCAAAGAACTCTAACAAATTTGTGAGGCATGATTCTCCCATTCACAAAGCCATGTTGACTACTCCTAATCAAACCCTGTCTTTCCAAATAGAATAAAACAGGATTTGATGAGGTAGGATTAGAAATAAAGAAGAGATATATTTCCAAATATGTATCATATCCCTCAAAATCTTCTCAAGTAACTTACCCACCACCAGATGTTAGGTTACTGGTGTATAGTTCCCAGGCTTTTCTATGTAGTTTTTCTTGAATAATGGCATGACTTCCGGGACCTCACCCAGAGCTAACGATGATGCAAAAATACCAGCCAGGGCCCCCACAATTTATTTTTTAGCCTCTTGTATTTTCTTGGATATATCTGGTCAGAACCACGAGATTTATCCACCTTCATACATTCTAATACATCCAACGTCTCCTCTGCTGTGATATGGACTGTCCCCAAGACATCACCACTAACTTCCCCAAGTTCCCAAGTCTTTATGTCTTTCTCCATGATAAACACAGAGGAGAAATAGTCATTGAGAACCTTGCCCATCCCCTACAGTTACACATACATGTCCACTTTGCTCCTTGAAGGCCTTATTGTCTTTCTAGTTATTCTTTTTCCTTTAATATACTTAAAGTACCTCTTTGGATTCATCCTAATCTTCTCAGCTAATGTTATTTTGTGCCCCCATTTCACCCTCCTGATTTCCTTCTCCAGTAGACTCCTGTATTCCCTTTACACTTCCTGGATCCCAGCTGCCTGTACCTGAGCCACGTCTCCCTTTTTCTGGTCAAATCCTCAATATCTCTCGTCATCCAGGATTCCCTCTTCCTACCAATTTTGCCTTTCACCCTCACAGGTACATAGAGACCTTGAACTCCAGCTATCTCACTTTTAAAGGCCTCCCACTTGCCGGAGGTTCCTTTGCCTGCAAACAAACTATCCAATCAACCCCTGCAAGCTCCTGTCTAATTCCATCAAATATCGCCTTGCCCCAATTTAGAACTTGAACCTGTGGATCAGTTTTGTCCTTCTCCATAACTTTTTTGAAATTAATAGAACTATGGTCACTGGTCCCAAAGTACTCCTCCACTGTCATCTCCATCACCTATCCTGCCCTATTTCTCAAGAGTAGATCAAGTTTTGCCCCTTCTTGAGTAGGATCCTCTATTTGCTGCTTGAGGAAACTTTCCTGAATGCACTTAACAAATTCCATCCCATTTAAACCTTTAATGCTCTGGCATTCTCAGTCTGTCACGAAAATTAAAATTCCCTACTATAACAACCCTCTTACTCCTGCAAGTCTCCTCAGTTTCCCTGCATATTTGTTCATCTAATTCCTGCTGATGATTTAGGGGTCTATAGTACAACCCCAATGACATTACCATCCTCTTCTTATTTTTCAACTCCACCCACAAAGCCTCACTGGATGATCCTTCAGTTATTTCATCTCTGACTACTGCTGTGATACTCAGCTTAATCAGAAATGCAACTTCCCCTCCCCTCTTTCCACCACTTCTGTCCCACCTAAAGCATCTGTACCCTGGCACATTAAGCTGCCAGTCCTGTCCCTCTCTTAGCCATGTTTCTGTAATGGCTATAATATCTCATTTAACTCACGGAATGGGCCAGGCAGCATCTCAGGGCAGTTTGCTCTGTTTCTTAATGTTCAATCATTTTCTGCTGACTTGGATGCTCACTTGGATTTTCCTGTCTCAGCCAAAGCTTAAAGGCTGTCTGTCTTACCTTGCTGTTTAGCAATGACACAAAACCAGGCAGCTTATTATGGTTGTCAAAAGTGATCTGTCATGGTATGGACATGTTGCTGTACAGTTAATGCTATGTCAATCTCAGCATGCATCAGCAGTAAATGCAGCAAATACATAAATCAATTGAGCACGTCTCAAAATCTAAGGGGAGCAGCTGTTAGTCAGGGGCCTGGACATAGTCAGGTTTCCTTTTGGGTAAGACATGGTCTAGGGGTCTGTTCTGTGTTAGTGAAGTTGGAGAAATAAATGTTGGGAATTAGAGGTAACTTGGATGGCAGAGGGGATAAGAGTGATGAAAATAGGAAATTAACATGTAGGTGGAGGAGGCGATAGTAAATGGGAGGACATGGGATACCGTGGAGGAAAGGAAAGGGGTGCTGTTGTCAGCAGTCACCACCTCTGTGGGGATAGACTTTCCAGCACAATGGTGAGTAATGCTAAGGTATGTTGCCAAGACTTGTTTGTCTTGAAATGGCATTGAGGGCTTTTCTGTATCTCCTAATCCTAATGGGCCCTTCAGCAGTGACTTCTTCAGCTGTTCAGCAGCTGCTGGAGGTTGCTGCTGGTCCTGAGATTGCTGGTGCATCTGTTCCTCCTCCATTTCTCTTTGCCTTTGTTGTACTAAAGCAGCAGTGACAATAAACCCTGCTGAAGCAAGTCCTACAGCCTAAACGAGTGGGTGGCCATTCTGTCCCAGTGTGTGGCAAAATGATAGCTGCACTAAACGTTTGTGCAATTGGCTTCTTCCGAGGACTTACTGGGGCCATATGTGAGACTATCAATCCTCAATCCACAAATGTATTGAGGCTGTTACCAAAACAATTTGTGTCAGATCACACTGTGTTATCTTACTTCCCAATGTCAAGGTCAGAGTTGGGCTTTACCAGTAGGCTTTACCAATATAGCTAGATTCCCCAGGTGCAGTAGACTGTTCACATGTTGCACTTAGTCAGAAGTCACACAACACCAGCTTAGAGTCCAACAGGTTTATGTGAAATCACATAAGCTTTCAGAGCACAGCCCCTTTGTCAGATGCACTATAACCTAATGTTGCGTGACTTCTGACTTTATCCACCCCAGTCCAAAACTGGCACCTCCACAACATATTGCACAATGAGTGTCATATCAAATGCAGCTGAATTCATGCAAGGGTTCCATTCTATCAATGTGCAAGTCAGCTGCAATCATTGGTACCACATCTTAGAGGTCTGTACAAGGTACCCTGGGATCTACCATGATGCCTACATTTGAGGACTCCCTTGTTGCTGTGTCAGTTGGAGAGCCAGGTGCCTTACAGTGTTGGTTACTGGGAGACAAGGGTCTGCAACCATGGCTGATGACTCCATTAAGCAACTGCTGAAGACACCATGTAGATACAATATAGCCCCTTCTTTAATCAGTGCCATTGTGGACAAGATGATGGGCCTCTTGAAGATGAGGTACTGAAACTTGGATCTGTCTCAAAAGATCTTGTAGCACACTCCAGACAGAGCATGCTGAATAACTGCGTCCTGCATACTGCACAACTGGAACAGGCAAAGAGGGGATACAATGAATATTGAATAGCTGGAAGAGCAGTAGCAGTCTCATGAGGTGGAAGATGAGGAAATTGAGCAAGACAAACATCACCTTCTGCATAGTAGAATACTGCAATGATAGGTGCAACAAGCCAGACAAGACTTATTTAAAAACCTAGTACAATTAGTTGACAGCCAAGTGGAGTCATCATTCATTTACTGCAGCTTTGGTTTATCTGTTTATTATTTGCTTCCACTGTTGTTGAATAAAGACAAATGTTTTAAATTGTTTGAAGGCTTCCCTGTATGTGAGGTGCCACATTAAATAATGGCAAGAAGTTGGGTTACACTGGGATTTAGGAAAGTGTAGTATTGACTTTGGCAGCATAGTAAGATGGGATATGACTAAGAATGAGTGAGCTGTGGAGCTTGGTTCTTAAACAGTAATAGATGTGAGACTTGTATGGGCAATCTTCTCACCAATGTGCCCTGAGAAGCATTGGTTTGTGGTTACTTGTTCACTACATGTACAGAGATGGGGAACTCCAGTCTGCACAATGGCCCTTTGAAGATGGCGCTGGAAATTCAAGGATGTGCTGGCAGTAGGGAGTATTTCTACCTCAAGAAAATTGGGGAATATACAGGCAGGATGCCATTGGGTCATAGCACGTAGTTACTGAGACAAGCTTAGGAGGATAACATGACAGAACTTGCCTGGTCTCATGAAGAGAAATCCTTCATGAAACCTGCCAGAAGTGGCACAGCTCTTATCTGGTAAGATTTAGTCCAATATGTCCAGAACAAAACTAGAAACACAAAGAAACGAGTGAACTGAAAACTTCAAGTTTCCTTATATTTGTAGTTTCAAGTAATTTACGCAAGCCTAGTGCTTCCTCAGTGCTGTCTTTTGGCATTAAAATGATGCGCCATCTGTTCTCGCAGACAGAAGTCTTATGACAATTTTTGGAAGAAGTGTACAGATCAATATTTATTCCTCAATAAACATCACAAAAGCAGTTTATTTGATCATTTGTCACCTTGCTGGTTGTACTTGCCGGCTGGTTGAAGCTTCAAAATGGAAATGGGAATTTGGATTCCGGAATTTTCTACATGTTGTAACTCCACCTCTATGCTGGCAATGACAGCGGGTGGGATGTTCTCCTGGGATGAGGGGAGTCAGGCCAATTCCTGACAGGCCCAAGGCATGGATGGAGGCAGACTGATATCTGTTCTGAAGAAGACTCATACTGGACTTGCTGAGTTTCTCCAGGATTCTCAGTGTTTTAGGTAAAAGGACAGCTTCCATTCATAGCAACATAAGACAATCTTTACAGACTACTGTAAGAGTCACTCACCCTCCTACTCTTTCCTCAATCTCCACCTCACCTCACCTTTCCTTACCCAATGTCTAGTTAACACTTGGAAGTCTTTTAGGTGATTATACATTTGACCAAGTACATACAAATCATTTGAATATGTACTAGGAAAGCAACTATCTTATTAAAAGCTTATAAATTTGTCAAAATAACAAACTCAAGTTCACCAGAACAGCTGTGTAACCAAACTCTCCCAGCAGAATCTATTAGTGGTTTGGAAGTCAGCTAAGCCATAAAAGTGGGCAATGTCTACCTAGCACAGCTTCATAAATGAACCCTGCAGTACAGAATCCAATAGTGCCTTGGAAGATACTCAATAACTCAGACATGTATCAAAACTTTCAGACAGCCAAACAAATGGGTGAGCTGTTCTGTGAAGAATGAAGTCTATTCCAGAAATGCTTAGTACAACATACTTCTACTATTTAAAATTATCCCCTTAGTCTTTATGCTGTACTTGCTGATTAACATTTTGTAAATATAATTTAAATGTTAAAATCAAAATGGACAGGGTGACTTTCTGGCACAGGATGTTGGCATTCCATTATACCATGACAACCTATGGCTGTAAATGACTGAACTTTCCCCAGCTACTATCAAGTAAACACTTTGCATGGAGGTGATGCTGTAAGAATGTGTGAGACCAGAAATTGTTAACCATCAGTTCAATGTAAACTCCTACCAAGTCTTCAAACAAATCTTCAAATGATTCTTCAAATCTTTAATTACATATTTTCAGAGCAACTGTTAAAATAGAATTTGTAGAATTGTATTGCATAGTAGTTGTTTTTATGTACCTAAATTTAAAATATTTGCTGAATGAGTAGCTCACAAGAGGTGTGAGATTTTCTATTCCTTTCATGGTCAGCTGGTGAGTTAATGAATGGACACCATCAGACAAGGCCCCTATGTAAATGTGAGCAACATTTTCTTCAAATTCTAGGTGCATTGTAGAACGAAATTTAATGACCTCACCAGGAGTATCAAGGAAAGCTTCCCGTACACATCTTTTATTCTTTCTGCACTGATGTGAAGAACCCTATATCAAATCTGCATAATCTTTTCATCCCCTGCTTCTCAAGGTTATCCATAAATTCATTTAACCTCTATTCTGTTCTTAAAGCTGCTACACCGCTACAACTCTTGGCTACACTTACTGTTCCCATACATCATCAAATAAACAATGGTAAACTGGTTCATACATGTAGAAAGTGAAAACCTCTCCCTAATTTTCAGAAAAATCTTACAAGAGTAAAGTGAGGTAGAGAGGCAGAAGTTGTTGAAAGAGTGATCCAAAACTTAGAGCCGAAACAACTAAAGGCAAGGGCACCATTGGTTAGGTAAAATAACTGAGGATGTACAAGAGGCCAAAATGAAAAGGATGCCAATATTTTGCAGGATTGTTGGTCCGGATTAGATTAGAGAGGTAAGAATGGACAAGACTATGTGAAAGTTGAAAACAATGATGAAAATGTTAAAGTCATGATGCTGAATGACTTGGAGTCAAGTAAGGTCAGAAAGCACTGGGATGATAAGGCATTCTGGAGAGAGACTGCTGTTATGAAACTTGTGAAAGGGCTCAGAAAAGACTTACAAGGATGTTGCCAGGGTTGGATGGTTTGAGCTGTGGGGAAGAGGCTGAATAGGCCGGGGCTATTTTCCTTGGAGCATTTGAGGCTTAGGGGTGATCTTATCGAGGTTTATAAAATCATGAGGAGCATGGTTAGGGTCAACAGACAAGGTCTTTTTCAGGGGGTAGGGGAGTCCAAAACTAGAGGGCAGAGGCTTAAGGTGAGAGGAGAGAGATTTAAAAGGAACCCAAGGGATAACTTTTTCATGCAGAGGCTAATGCATGTATGGTACAAGCTACCAGAGGAAGTGGTGGAGGCTGGTACAATAACAACATTCAAAAGACATCTGGTTGGATATATGAATAGGAAGGGTTTAGAGGCATAAGGTCCAAGTCCTAGCAAATGGGACTAGACTAATTTAAGCTATACAGTCGTCATTAAATGAGTTGGACCAAAGGGTCTGTTTCCATGCTGTGAAACTCTATAACTATGAGCTGCATGAAGGAAAAAAAAATAGTAAATTCATCCCTAGTGAATGCACTATAAAAGAAAGGGACAATTGGGGTTACTAGTCATGATAAGCCAGAGCTGAAACAAGATGTGGTCTTGGCTAACAGGCTGGCAGGCCCAGGGAGGTAGCAAGACAGCAGCAAGATTGAAGAATACTGAATGGTTGGATAGGGAGTTGGCTAACAGAAGTGTGGGTTACGGCAATGAAGAGGGTCAGCATAAATAGCAATTGAGCAGTAAGCAAAGAAAAGCATCCTTTGGGATTAATTTTTAGAATCAACGAATGCTAGGACAATAGATTATTTTGTCCATTAACCTTTTACAACTTTCTGAAGAGCAAAGCAGTTAATTCCATTCTCCACTCTTTCTCTTTTTAAAGCTGCTAATGAATCTACTTCACCATCGGTCAGACAGTACATTCAAAGTCTTAACTGCTCATTGCATTAAAAAGGTTCTCCCTTATATTTTCTCTTTGTTTGGCCAATTGCCCTGTGTTATCAAGCTTATAACCATTAGAGATAATTTATCATTATTTACTCTATTTAACCTCTTCATACTTTCAAACAATTCTATCACTTCTAATTGAGTTTGTCATGGGAATAGTCAGGTAAATGTGTAGGGCAGGTCTGAGTTGCAAGCCCAAAACATAGACGGGGGCAAGGTCAGATCATCTGGTACAATTGTGTCACCTATAATTCATAGATCTGTATTAACTATAATCTAATTAATAACTAATAATTGTCCCTCCAAGTATTTCAAACTAAGATACTTCAGATACAGTATGGCTAAATTGTGACACAAAAATGCAGGACAAACCAAAAATGCTTGCAAGTTAAAAAAAACTTCTGATGTCATATAAGAGAAAACATTCAACATAAGCTATCCTTTGCTCTTACCTTTCTTCTAGCCCCTCTGGTTTCTTGGAATTTCTTTGAATGCCAAATGGAGTGACAGCATGTTGCTCTAATTGTAGTTCACCTTTTTCCTCATTGATTGGAGAAAGATTCCTAGGACAGTTTTCATCCTCAGGAATACACTCATCTACAGAAATATGGGATTTAATTCAAGTTCATTTAAGTGGCTGCAACATTACATTATCGTAAGTACTTTTATGAAACAATACACGTCGGTCCAGAGGCTGAAGTATTTGAACAATTCATGATCTATTAGAAAAGCATATCCAGTTTCAGATTTTTTTAGCTCTTGGATGGGGAGCAGAACAATTTACTTGTTTTTCATCATTCTATATCCTATATTGTATTCTATGTCTTATTGTACCTGGCTGAAACATCAAGCTTGAGGAAAACAGACCATCCAAAGTCTAGAAAGTTGCAAATTGTGGCTCTAGGGAAGCACAAAGTAGTTTGTGATAAGACAAGATCAGTAAAGATGATCTCAGGATGGTGAAGGAGGAAATATTATCAGTGAGTAGAGTATTCTAATACATGAGCCCTTATTAAGAAGATGACTTAAGGAAGATCGAATGTAAATCAAGAGGACAAATAAGACTGGGGAGTTAGACAACATGAAATTGAAAAGGCACCTGCAAGCAACCAAGAAGCATAAAACCATGAGGGCGTAGAAAATGGCAGAGGATCTACTCCTAGACAAGTCATTAATGCATTAGATATCTTATGTCACCTTGCATTCTTGAATAAGTATGTGAATTCATTGATAAATTGATCTGATGAATGAACCGCTTTGCATTGTGGATTTGCACTCAAAGAGAAGCCAGCCTTATTTCATGTGGCATATTTGTCCTTTACTACAGAAATTAGAAATTTATCACATTTACCTTGCTGGAATTCAAAATAGAAATACAATTACAAGAGCAGGTAGGTGATTTTTAAAGCACTTATACACCTAACTTTATTCATTAAATCAACTATCATATATTGGTGATAGAAGACAACGTTTTTAAATACAAACTGACTAGAAATCCACAACCAGATTGGTAATCCAGAACTCTGAGTGAATGCTCCGGAGACATAAGTTTCAATCTCAACATGGTAGATTTGGATGGAAAATCAAATTCAATAAATATCTGTAATAAAAATCTAAACTAATAGGTAGCTTGTAACCACTTGGCATTAATTGGTATTCAACCCTTTTGGTTTACTAATTCCCTTTGGGAAGGAAATCTTTGCTGTGTGTCTGCAATCACATGTAGGTCAGACCAAGAAACGCGGGTGATTCTTAACTGCCCTCTAGACAATTAGGGATGGAAATAAATGGTGGCCTAGCCAGCGATGCTCGCATTCCATGATTGTTTTAGAACATAGAACATAGAACATAGAAGAATACAGCGCAGTACAGGCCCTTCGGCCCTCGATGTTGCGCCGATCCAAGCCCACCTAACCTACACTAGCCCACTATCCTCCATATGCCTATCCAATGCCCGCTTAAATGCCCATAATGAGGGAGAGTCCACCACTGCTACTGGCAGGGCATTCCATGAACTCACGACTCGCTGAGTAAAGAACCTACCCCTAAGTTTTTGTTTAGAAAAGCACAAACTGGCCATCTTCCAGCAGAACATGGAGAATACCATGCAACTAACTTTTTTCAAAACACTTTGGGGTGTTTGGGAATGTTGAAAAATCTATTGGGCAGATCAGAAATGATGGAGATTCAGCTTCTAAACGAAGAACAGCATAAACTTGGATTTTCAATAGACAGGCAATGGACAGTTAACCAAAAGATGTATATTTACAATTGCACACATCCACACACAGACACATAATTGCCCAAGAGACCATGTAGTCAGTAAATGAGTCACATCAGAACTTCTTTAGTTTTTACACCTACTGAGCTCAACATTAAATTATCTCAGTCAGAGGAATGGCAGGTATACCACAAATAGCATCAGTTTTTTTCAGAAAAGTAAAAAGCCAAGCTAATGGATTGTGCACCTTATTTTGATTCAGCAACCCTACTGGCAAGAGCTGGCTCTAAGGAAGCTAAGTATTTTGTGAGAACAGAACTGAAATTAGTCTCTGTAAATCACTGTTGAGGTTCACACATGAATAATGGTTAGTTCTGTGATATATCAGAAGAATCCGAACAACAGAGGAACTATACAACATTTTCAGAAAGAGAGCAGAAACAAATAATTATGACAGCAAAGAAAAGGCATTTGGAATAAGGCAAATAACCCCATGCAATATATCTTGGATTATAGCAGAATGAGGCAAAGCTGGTCAAGCAATACAAGACAGAAATATTCCAAGGATGGGGCAGGTCTTTGAGCTAATAAAGTCTCTGTTGATGTTTTTCTGCATATATTCTGAATCCACTATATTGTTCCCTGCCAATAGCCTTTATTATTTATCCTTTTCAATAAACCACTCAATTACTTTTTTGTTACAAGTATTTATGGTCTCACCTCCAGGTTTCTGGGAGACAATTACATGTTCTAACCATTCTCTGCATTTTTTGTCCCTTCACTTTTTCTGTGATTACGCTTAATTTGTCAATCTTCATTTCTGTCTTTTCAACCGAACGAACTTAAAATGTTAAAAGCATATAGCAACTTTTACAATCTTCAAGATAAGATGTCTTCTCAGTTCCAACTAAAAAGTTCAAACTTTTCATGTCTCCTTGAATGGCATGCTGGCACTATGGTTAGCACTGTTGCTTCACAATGCTAAGCACCTGAGTTTGATTTCAATCTTGGGTGACAGCCTGCGTGGAGTTTGCACATTTTCCCGAATCTGTGTGTATTTCTGCCAGCTGCTCCTAAAGTCTAAAAAATGTGCAGATTAGTTAGATAAATTGCCCGATAATATCCAAGGATGATTAGCCATGGTTGTACAGGGTGTCAGGGATAGGGTATATAGTGCTTGTAACAAGGTCAGCAAGGTTGACCTCACAGAATATCAGTGTCCTGATTGGGGTTGTTAATCTGGTCCAATCAGAGAGTCCTGGCTGACAGATACATAAAGGATTGTAAAAAGATCTATTCACTCTGAGAGCTGGCTCTAAGAAAGCCAGATCAGTGTCAAGGAAAGTTAGGAGGAAAATTAGTGCATGCCAGCAATCTCTGACATTTTAGTCATCCTTTTGGCTGGGTCAATGGAGTGGGAGGTTGCTGCATGTGTCCTGAAGCTGTTCTTTAACTTCAGTGATAAATGAATCTGACCAAGAAGAAATTGATGCTAAGTATAGTATTTACTTCTACAAAGGGGAGAGTACCTCAAAACAAACATTTAGGATTCCCTTTGTCTTTAAACAACTTGATTTTTAATCTTACCTAGACTTGTTTCTGCCTCCTCCATCTGCAATTGTAGTCTGGAAACATGTATCTCAGGTTTCTCATTAGACAAATGCTGCACCAAAATAGAATTTTCAGCCATCGAATCACCTATCACACAAAACCCAAAGAGTTTATAACAAGAATATTAAAGCATATCAATTATGATTTTTTCAACTAATGCTGCTATAAAATATGAAATTTCACAGATCTTAAATATACAATGGTTATTGAAGTACTGTAACAGAAATGTTTAAAGATTTATATTCCAAACAGCTTAGCCAGGAAACTGGGGTTCAAGTCATACCTGTTCCAAAGGTGTGCCATAACGTCTCTAAACATGCTGATTAGAAATATCTAATACATGTTACATTTGTCTATTTCTTGGTAAGTGTCATGATATTTGTCCCAATTCTTATAACCTCACTCATTTTGGAAATTGGCAACCAAATCAGATATAGCATTAACAGGCAACTGTATCAGTACAATGTATTGCATTGCATTGCATTGTATCACTATAGTCTTAACAGACCATAGGACTCCTCTTTCATTAGAAAGACAATTGGTGGTGATTTAACCTGAGGGCCATTATACCTCAGATGAGAGGAGAGTTTGAGAAGGAAAGTCCTTCATGGTAACCTCAGCCAGTGATAGGAATTGAACCCACACTTTTGGCATCAGACTGAGCTAAACTTTCCCCCACAAAATATATTACCAACCCTTGCAGTTTTCTAAGCAAATAACTCATCTTCTCAGCCCCTTCTATTGAGGGGAGGAGAGAAATCTTTCCATCAAGTAGAGATAAAAGTAGGGGAAAATCTAGATGTTAGTGATAATTATATTATGCTACAAGGTTTTAAAAAGGGAAGTCCACAAGTGTGACAGAAATCAGAATAATAGATTTATTTTGAGGGGTCATGAGTAGAACTTGGGAAAATAGAATGGACAACAGTATTATCATACAATTTTGCCAATACAACATGAACTGGAAACATAGGTTGACAGAGTCCAGGAAAATAAAACTTCTTTTAAAAATACAAACAAGCTAGTCACTAATTATGTATCATGGTGGGATATAACAGTAAAATTGATGGTAATGAAGATATACAAAGTAGATAAACATTAGGGAAGTATGATATTTGGAGCATGCTAAGAAATTAGGAAGTAAAAACAACAATGAGGCAAGTCAAGAGGATCTATGAAATAAAATTTTAAAGACTGTTAATACATAACTTCTTTACATGGAAAGAATAAGGAAAGAACAAACTTGTCTCACAGCAAAAAATTAGCTAGCTCAGGGAAGGTCAACTGGTCAACAATGCAAAATTGAGATAGAGCAGATTGATCACTTGTTCTCATCTGATCTTCAGCCAAGGGTTCACTTGTGATTGTAAGCCTATAGGTAATATTTTTACAGTTTTTTTTGTAGTGTACTTTGTTTTAATAAAGACATTGGTTATATTCTGTGGTTAGAACTGTCTTGGGTTATTGATACCCAGAGTAAACCTGAAGAACTAGAGAAAGTGGAAATAAAGACCTACACATTGAAGCTGTGAAAATACTTTACAATTACCTTTCAGAATGTTCCATATTCCTCGGCTGGCTTCTATCTTTATCACATACTGTCAGTTCTGATGTCCTTTTAATGGGTTCTAATAATCCTGCACCAGAGGAAACCGGAAATCTGATTTTCAACCCCATCCAAGATGGAGAATTGAAACTCACTGGGGGTAGGTATACACTTTGCACCGTAGTTAGACCTTTCCTGTCGAGGAAGGCAATTTGAGTAAGGAAATTTCCCTACATGAGAGAACTGCCTCAGTTTAAAATGATATCTCACCACACGCAATTTTTGCCCTAAGGAATGGTTGCATGTAGGCATCAGAATCATACCCACCAACTCTGGAAGCAAGTCCTAGGATGCAGGTCCTAGGCAGGCATGAGAATGGAGTTGATAACTCCACTGACTGGAGTTATACCTGGTCCAAATGAAGCTGGTTGTGATTATGAAAGATTAGTCATTTCAGTCACAGAAATCTTTGTTGGCCACCTTCCGGACAGAGTTCGAGGCTCAACCATCTTCAGCTGCTTCAACAATGATCTTCCTTCCATTGTGAGGTCAGAATTGAAGGATTCGCTGATGATCACACAGATTTCTCAGATACTGAAATAGTCCATGTCCAATTGGAGCAAGACATAGACAATATCCAGGCTTTGGCTGACAAGTGGCAAATAACATTGTGCAACACAAATACCAGGTATTGACGATATTATCCAGAGAGAAACTATTTAATGACATAATCATCACTGAATACCACATTATTAACATCCTGTGGGTTAATGTTCTGCAGAAACTAAACTGGACTAGCCATATGAATACAGTGGTTAAAAAAAGCAAAGCAGGCAAGAAGGAAGTACCATTTCCCAATTGCCCCAAATCCTGTCCATGATCTACAAGGAACATGTCAGAAGTGTAATGGAATTCTCCTGAAAGATGTGCAGGTGAACAGCACACAAGAAGCTTGATGTCATACAAGAAAAAGCTGCTTACTTGATTGTCACCACATCAATAAACATCCATTCCCTCCACAACTGATGTTCAGTAGCAGCAGTGTATACCATCTACGAGATGTACTGCAGAATTTCATCAATGCTCCTTATAGAGCACCTTCCAAACCCATGACCACTTTCATCTAGAAGGTCAAGGGCCTTAGACCCATGGGAACAAAATGACCTTCAAATTCCTCCAAGCCTGTCACTATCCTGACTTGGAAATATACTGCTGCTTGTTCAGTGGTGCTGAATTAAAATCCTGAAATCCCTCCCTAATGGCATTATGGATCCACCAAAACAAAATGGTTTGTAATGGTACAAAGCCTCAGCTCACCACCACCTTCTCAAGCGCAACCAGGAATGGCCAATAAATGGCCCCATCAGGAACATCCACAATTTATCATTTTTTAAAATCACCTCTACAGTACTCGTCTGCTCTAACCTCCTACTTCTATGTTCATTAGCACATGGCATTGAGAGTAATCTGGAGATCACTTCCTTTAAATTCCTGCTTTTTAATGTTTTTCCCAATTCCTTAATCATTGCCTTCAGGACCCCATCCCTTTGTCTACCTATGTCCTTGTTTCTAAAAATGGATCCTGACCTCTTTTTGTGCAATTCCAGAATGATTCACAACTGCTCAGTGACATCCACAACCCTAGCACCAAGAAGGAAACATACTATCCTGAATTCATGACTGCAGCCACAAAAAAACCTAACTGTTCTCTTGCCTTGAGAAGTCCTTGTCACTATTCCTTCACCAATCTTCCTTGTACTACTCTGAACGATTGAACTGCTCATGGATCCACCCATCTGGCTCTGGTTGCACAGCCACCAGATAAACCATCAGTTTCATCAGTGTTGTCACGAAGTTGGTATGTAAAAATGGTAAAGTTGGAAAATGGGGGAAAGCATGGTGTCACCCCCTTTAAGATAAAGTGTTTATTATGCTTAGATGTTTTAAAAATGAATGTCTGTGAGCAAGCATCTGCAAGTGCTCAAATTGACATATGGCTTTTGCCCGAAACGTTGATTTTACTGCTCCTCGGATGCTGCCTGAACTGCTGTGCTTTTCCAGCACAACTAATCCAGAATATTGTATCAAAGAGCCAGTCAGCAGGTCCAAGCAGCATTTTTACGCAGACAACAGTTTAAATTCAGCCAATTAATTTTAAAAGGCACTTGGAGACTAAGGACCAATTAAAATCAAATCGAATGGTGTTGACATCCTGAACCCAATCATATTATAAGAATTTGATGTGTCATAGGGGTATATAACAGAGGGGCAATTAGACAGAGAGAGAGCACCAACTGTCATCTAAAGAGAGAGCAAACCCGCCATTTGAGAAAGAAATATCGGGCTGTTACAAGAAATCTCCACGCTCTCTAAAAAGCATTATCTATAAGGGTACACAGCACATTTAGCTAATATTCTTGAGACCAGAAAATAACTGAGAAGGTAATTTGGACAGAAGAATTTGACAGAGGTGTACAGAATGGAAGAATTACAGAGAAAACATTCCCAACAGCAGAATCAGCGAAGAGGATGAGGACTATTCTGGAGGACACATTCTGTGTGAACTTTGAGAAACTAAGTTTTAATTTATTGTTGTTATTACCTGAACTTATATAAGTGGGACCTGTGTTATTGAAACAGCATACCGATAGAATCTTGTTTTATTTGGTAATAGGTACATGGAGAGGAATTGTTCAGTTTGTTAGTTGTTCTGTTAATTTTTTTCACTGTTGGAGTTAGTTAAATAAATTGTTGCTTGTCAATTGTAGAGTGAGTGAAAGGATTTCATTTCATTTAATCACCCTCTATAACAGATTGTAGGGGTGAGAGGTAGGTTATACGACTTGTCATGCTTCTTTATCAGATTACGAGGCGAGGTTATCGTCTAGGGGTGTTTTGGTTTTAATTATCAGAGAGGTATCTACATCCACTTTGTAACAGTATTCAGAACGGAGTACAGGCTAGTAAGTAAGATAAACTTAGAGGACTCCTGCACTCAATTTTCCTGTTCCTCGGATGCTGCTTGACCATGTTTTTCCAGCACCACTCTAATCTAGACTTTTTCTTTTTGACCCATTCACTGTCTCTCCGTGTATGCTTAAGATGTAGGGTAGCCACAGCTATAAACATGCTGCCAATGTACCTCTCAACCTCAAGGATACACAGTGACTAAATGCTGCTCAAGTTTCAACTGACAATACTTCCTGCACAAATCGTTAAGCAAGAAACAGGAAGAAACCTGCAGCTCCCACATTGCATGGAATGTGTACTCTTGAGCTGGGAGCCATCCTGCCTTTACCTTACTTCTTAATAACCTTGTTACTGCTAACTTTGCCTTGTTGTTTCTCAGCTAAGAATATTTACATTTACTTTAGATCAGAAGTAAAACCTTATTGACTAACCTGAGTTTTGAGGTGGGGGTGGATACATTGCTGTCTGAGTAGGATCACTGCTAATTGGTGATGTGGATGCACTTTCTTGTGCTGGGGATTGGATTATTTGGACTAATGGAATGCAAAACGATCCTTTAGCATTTGAAGAATTTTCATTAGCAGAAGGGCCAGAGAATTGAAAAGCAGTTGTGTTGATCCCTGGAGACAAGGCTGCAGAAAGACCAGTCAATGGAGACGAGAACCCTATCGGCAAAGTAAAACCTGCAGTAAATACAAATTGACATGAGAGAAAGAAAACAAGTTTGCATTTATATAACATCATTCATGAGCTTAGGTCAGCATAATGTACATCTGAGCAAGTAAAATATTTTTGACATACCAAAGGATGCTGAAACAAACTAGCATTTTTTTCCACTGGCAAGTTGAAAGTTGGGAGCAGATTTGATAGATTTTTTTAAAACATTCATGGACTTTATAAGTGGAAACTGGAAGACATTTTCATATAGGAGCCTATTAGGAAATGCTATACCACAATTAACTAATAAAGCTGAAATACTAACATAATTTTATAAACAAAGAATATAAAAGGGAATCAGACCACAGAGCTCAAGTTGAGAGTAAAATGGGCTGAGTGGATGAAAAGCTGCAATTTCTACAAATCTATATGCTTTAGTTTATTTGCTTTCTGCTAATTCTGAATGGCAATGAATGCAAATTATGAAATCTTCAGAGACTGTGGCATTAAACACCCAAATTCCTCTAATATTAGATAGGAGAGATCCCAGATTGAAACTTTGCTTGATAGGACATAAGTTTAAATTTTACAGTTGGTTACTGTGAAAATTAATCACTGGGGGCTGCTCTTGATCCTTAATAAAATACAATAATATGAGTTTATTATGCAAAAGAAAATAAAATAAAGCTATGTATATTATTTAGAGAGATGTTAACAAAGACAGCATCTATAAGTACCATTCCCATTGTAACTATTTAATTTCTTAGTTAACTGACTCCAGTATTGATGGTCTAGAGTCATCTTTCCAGTTCTAATGATCCAAACTTCTTTTAATTTCTGACATCTTGAAAATTTCTCCACAAACCCACACTGTTTGGGGTTTCACAAAATTAATTTGCTCTTCTGCTAGGGTGAAACTGTTTGTTCTGGACTGAATTTATACTACGAGTAGCCTGTGCTCTGTTTTCTCTATGTTATAAACAATGTTCCTTGTATTGTTTTCTTTTACACAGATCCCTGGGTTGGTACATCAATCACCATACATAGACCCTCGGAGCAGCTGTACACACAGCCATGCAGCTCAGAAAGGGATGGTAATTATAATTAATTAACATCACATGTTAGTATCCTGCTATGCACTCAATCATAAGTCATATGATTTCTTGGAAATTATGTAGTTAGTTCACTGTTCCAAATTATTTTGTCTTCTTTAAAAAAAAGTTACCTTTACAGAAACGAAACTACAAATTGATTTTATCTCCAGTTTAAAATTTAAATTCCGGGGATCCAAGATGGCTGCACCCTGGTAAGATCATGTTTGCTGGGCTCTGCACTGCAAAACCAACCTGACAGAGCCAGAACCCATCCAAAATACTTTACTGTGTGTAAAAACACAGTAAAGGAGCTGGAAACCTGAAACATTTTACTTCCCTTTGTCCTTGCAGCTGGAGAATGCCGAAGAAAGGAGTAAGCTTGCCCGGGACCGAGACCATGGTCCAGCCCACTGAAGCAGCAGGCTTGCTGACTCACCAGACCCTGGTTGAGGAGTTGGCCAAATTTCGAGGTCCTGGGGAGGCAGATCCAGGAAAAAATTGAACAGAAGCTGGCTCCTGTCTCTGCTATGCTGCAAGACCTGGGAAAAAGGACTGATGAGCTCAAGCGCTGGGCTGCTGGGGTAGAGGCAGAGACTGACTCCTCCAAGAGCCAGATTGAAGCCCGGGAAATGCAGGTCCAGGTCTGTTGGATCTGGTAGACAATCTCAAAAACAGGAGTAGAAGAAAGAAGAACCTGCGTGTCATTGGCAATCTTAAGGGGACGGAAGTGAGCAACTGGTGAATTTCTTCGAGAAGTGGTTCCTGGAGTTCCTTGGTTTGGAAGCTCAGACGGGAAGGATAACAATTGAAATAGCCCAACGGATAGTGGCTCGAAAATCAGGTGCGGATTAGCGCCCATGCCCTGTCCTGATAAGATTCCATCATTATAAAAACAAGCACAGGGTCATGGAAGCCTCTAAATCCAGGGGAGGGAAATGAAGGCGTTGGTATGTGGCAGCTCCAGGGTCATGTTTTTCAAGACTTCTTGGCAGCAGTGGTCCAGAAAAAGAAGCCCTACAATGTTGTGGTTCTGTTCACCGAGCTGGGAATTTGTGTTGCAGACGTTTCGTCCCCTGTCTAGGTGATATCCTCAGTGCTTGGGAGCCTCCTATGAAGTGCTTCTGTGATGTTTCCTCCGGCATTTATAGTGGTTTGAATCTGCCTCTTCCGGTTATCAGTTCCAGCTGTCCGTTGCAGTGGTCGGTATATTGGGTCCAGGTCAATGTGCTTACTGATTGAATCTGTGGATGAGTGCCATGCCTCTGTGCCATGGTACAGAGAACACCTAACGGAGAATTCACCACAAAGGTATACAGGAAAGCAACACACACAGACCAAGTCCTGAACTACGAAAGCAACCACCCCAACACACACAAAAGAAGTTGCATCAAGACACTATTCAAAAGGGCCATAACACACTGCAGTATACCAGAACTGCAAAAAGAGGAAGAAGAACACCTATACAATGTATTCGCCAAAAACGGATACCNNNGATCTGTATCCATGAACACCAACTAGCCACGAAACGACACAACCAGCTATCCTTAGTAGCCACACTGCAGATGACAAGCAACATGAATTTGACTGGGACAACACTACTATTATAGGACAAGCCAAACAGAGAACAGCCAGGGAATTCCTAGAGGCATGGCACTCATCCACAGATTCAATCAATAAGCACATCGACCTGGACCCAATATACCGACCACTGCAACAGACAGCTGGAACTGACAACCGGAAGCGGCAGATTCAAACCACTATAAATGCCGGAGGAAACATCACAGAAGCGCTTCACAGGAGGCTCCCAAGCACTGAGGATGTCACCTAGACAGGGGACGAAACGTCTGCAATAAATTCCCAGCTCAGCGAACAGAACCACAACAACGAGCACTCGAGCTACAAATCTTCTCACAAACTTTGAAGCCCTATAATGGCGTCGAGGAGATTGAGACAGCTTGGGATCCAGTATTCTTTAAGATATCCAGCGGTGCTTCGGATCAATCATAACAGATTCAACATTTGTTCGACTTGTCAGAGAAAGCAAAGAACTTTGTGGACGTGCTGACTTAAGTCGAATGTCCGAATAGGCATAGAGGACAGAGCTGTTCGAATTTGCTTTTCTTTGAAAGGACTTGGTAGAGTCTCCTTTCTGGTAATAAGTTGCATGAAATGATGTCTGGGATGGATAGAGTATTTATTTCTAATTTCTAAGTTATGTTAAGGGGTTGGTGACATATTTATTTTTAGTCTTCTTGACTATCGTACTAACCTTGCTTTTGGGTGTTTTTCTCCCTCTACCGAATGGTCAGTGTATGTGGCGCGACCCTAGCTGGTAGGAGTTGAGAGGGTGGTTGGGATGGTTAGTAGGGTTATAGGATGTGTAGGTACCTCCATAGAATGGGGGGGTAAATTCCTCCATCAGTGTCTTTGGCGATTTTTTTGTTTTTCTCTTTTTGCCGTATATATTTTTTATATGTTTGTAGATTTGTTGAATGTAGTTATTTTAGTCTGTGTAATTTTAGGGTTCTGTGGATTCTTTTGCATTAAAGCTCAGCGATCGGTAGCTCTTCCTCTCTGGAGTCTGAATGGTGCTGTAGAAGTTTATGGCTAAGGATGTGTTTAAGTGGTGCATCTGGAATATTAAGGGGAGCCACTCACCTGTCAAGGTACTTTCTACCTTAAAAGGGAGAGGGTAGATGTTGCCTCATTACAAGAAACACACTTGGATAACGCAGACAATTTGAAGCTGCAACAGAATGGGTATGACCGGGTTTATTTTTCATCTTTCAATATGAGGAGTAGGGGGGTGGCCATTTTAGTTGAAAAGAATCTCTCATTTAAGTTATTAGAGTGCATTAAAGACACATACAGGAGATTTGTTATCCTCAAAGCTTTGATACATGGGGAAGAATATGGGATCTTAAATGTGTACTTACCCCAGCCCACCCCCTTAAATTCTTGACAGATGCACTTTCTAGACTGATTAACCTTGCATCTCAAACTATCATTGTAGGACAGAATTTCGATTGTCTCATTGACGCCACGGTAGACAGATTGCCCAAAGGGTGCCAATATCTTTTTTGCGATCTAAACTATTAAGGGATTTGTGTGCTGAATTGGGGTTGGTAGATGTTTGGAGACACCATCACCTTACTGGTAGGGATTTCACATTCTTCTCGAACTCACATAGATGCCATACCAAGATTGATTTTTTTTCTGACCCCCGCAGCACATCTAGGCTCTGTGGTGTCATGTACACTTGGCAATATCACTATTTTCGATCACGCCCCAGTGTATTTAATGATTAAGAGTAAGGCTCGAGGCACTGGCAACTGGACCCCTTCATCCTTAAGGATAGCAAGTTTATTGAATTCTTTTCAACTGGGTTCAGTGCTTTCTTGGATATTAATTCAGACTCGGCCAGTGGCCCATCCATTCTTTGAGAAACAGCTAAAGCCTATACTAGGGGGTTAGTATTCAGCCAGTAAGAAGCAATAGATGGTTGAGCAGCAACGCTTGCTCGAGGCATGTCTGAAAGTAGCTCAAAAGGCATACTTTGACAGGCTCTTGCTGGCTAAACTGCAGAGGATCACAGAGCTCCAGTCTACGCTGAACTTCATGCTCACATGGACAGCCAAGACAGAGTTTATATTTGCAAGTCAAAGGCTGTTTGAGCATGGGGATAAGTTGGGCAAGTATCTAGCATACCTTGCTAGGAAGAGGAGTGCCCTCCAAGCCATTTCCTTGATCAGAGAGGACACTGAAATTTGACCTACGATTCTAAAAAGGATTAATGCAGCATTCCGGAAATTTTACTCTGAATTATACCAAACTGAAGCAATGAGAGTGAGCCGGTTAGGAGGTCAGGATGGAGTCCTTTTTTAAGAATTTGGGCCTTCTGGGAATGACCCCTGAACACGAGTCTTTCCTCAATGCCCCATTGTCAGAGGAAGAGGTTCAGGAGACTGTGAGGCAGCTCCAGAATGGGAAGATGTCGGGTCCTAATGGGCTCCCCAGTGAGTTCTGTGGGGAATTTATAAGTATATTGTCAGGGCCGATGCTTAGTATGTTTAATGACTCACATAGTCGTGGCCTCCTCCCACCATCTCTAACAGAGGCGAACATCTCTCTCATTCTGAAAAAAGGGAAGGCCCCAGAGGACTGTGCTTCCTATGGATCTATCTCACTCCTGAATGTTGACTTCAAAATTTTATCCAAGACTATGGCATTAAGGCTAGAAACTGTAATGCCCTCCATCATTAAAGAGGACCAGAAGGGGTTCATAAAAGGTCGCAGATTGACAGATAATGTCAGGAGATTACTTATCATGATCCAAGTATGTCAATAGCAATAGGTACAGGGATTGGTGATCTCCTTAGGTGCGGAAAAGGTACTTGACAGGGTCAAGTGACCATATCTTTTTAATACTTTGAAGTGGTTGGCCTAGGAGAGACTTCCATCAGGTGGGTGGAGGTTTTGTATAGTGATCCTCTTGCCACTAATGGTGTACGGTCAAGCAATTTTAATATCTGTAAGGCTATCCCTTGTCACCATTGCTTTTCATATTGGTGATGGAACAGCTGGTGGAGCAATACGCAGGGATCCCAATACAACTGCTCCAGAAATGGGGACAAAGTCACATAAGATCACAGATGACGTTCTTGTCTCCTTATCAAACACAACAGTTTCAGTGCCACACCTGATACAATGCATCAACTTGTTTCGTAGCTTCTCGGGTTATAAGATCAATTTTGCGAAGTCAGAGGCCATACCCATGGGTGGTCTCCCGAAAGTGCCTGATCCTGAGGGCGGATCTTGGTTCCCCTTTAGATGGTCGCAGGAGGGCTTTCTCTACTTAGACGTATTTGTTACTCCCGTTTTTGATCAGCTATTAAAGCCAATTTTGCCCATTTATTCGACAGAATCAAGCAGGACCTTCGTCGATGGGAGGCACTTCCAATCTCTTGGTTAGGTCAGATAGCCCTCATTAAAATGAACAATCTGCCCTGTCTGTTGTATCTTATGTGAATGCTTCCTCTGCTTTTTACTAAGCAAATATTTAGAAGACTGAATGGCTGGTTTAGTCCTTTTATCTGGTATTGCAAGCGGCCCGTAATTAAATTGACTAAACTGCAGTTACCTTATAGACCGGGAGGAGTGGGTCTCCCAGATGTCAAAAATGATCAGTTAAGCTCATTGCTATCTTACATGAATGACTGAGCCCGGGGGGGTGGGGGTGAGAGACTGTCGTTCACTTTGGTTGGACCTTGAAGCATCTCAGGCGAGATGACCCCCTTGTTAGCCTGCTGTTCTTAGAATAAGTGAGAGCAGTTAAGGAATATTGCCACAGCCCAATAGTCATCAATACTGTCAAGGCATGAAGGGCAAGGCATCATGGTGAGGGCAATATTGCCAAAACATAATTTTTGACACCCATAATTGGTATGCCAGGCTTTCAGCCAGGGACAATGGATTCTGGGTTTAAAGTATGGGCAGCTAGGGGCCTATCTTGCCTGGGTGATTTATTCAAAGGGGACATACTGACGTCTTTTGACCAGTTGGCTAGGAAATATGAATTCCCCAGTATGGACATCTTTCGGTCCTTCTAAATTAGAAACTTCATACAAAAACAGACCACACTTCTAACTGATCCTTACAGGTCTGACATGGCGAATTGGGTGTTCAGTACTGAAAGTACATTATCTGTTAGCAACGTTTATCATCTATTGGAAGACGGCCCCTTGGATCAGACCGAACGGCTTTGTAGGATATGGGTGAGGGAGTTGGACGTTGAGATGTCTTCTGAAATATGGGAGGATATCAGGGAGAATACAAGAAGGATCTCAATTTGCAACAGGACCCACGCTTTGCAATTGAAGATTCTCGACAGGGCACATCTGGCCCCGGATCACCTTGCTAAAGTTAAAGCGGGAGCATCTCCAATGTGTTCTAAATGTAAAGTGAGCATAGGCATGGTTATTTGTGGTCTTCAGTCTTGCCACCTGCTGGCATACTGGAGTGCTGTAGTAGGCAAAATAGAAAAGGCCTGGGGACGGAGGTGGAGATGGACCCTGTATCTCTTCTTCTTGACTTTGTTAATTCTCTTTCATTAGATGCACACGAGAAAAGGCTTTTCAGTATCCTCACTTTTTGTGCCAGAAAGAACATTCTTTGAGGGTGGGTGTCGGAAAATCGCCTGAGGCTGACGGGCTGGCATAAGCTAGTCAAGGAGCTCATCCCCTTGGACTTTCTGACGAGTAAGGTGCACCATAAAACTAAGAATTTCTATAAGACGTGGCAACCCTTTTTGGACTATTTGGGTACAGATTTGTCTACAAAACTAATAAAAGCCTTTATATAGCCATGGCAATGGCTAGGTAATGGGTTTGGTATCCAGAGGGGAGGAACTATGAACATATGAATATGTATAAGCTTGTGCGTTTGATCATCAAGAGCTATTGTTTTGTCTTGCTGAGCTGTGTTACAGTTGTTATCATCATTATTATTGTTAAGATTTTCCTTTTTAGCTTAGTTGTTAGTATTTATTTGTGCAATTAGCGGTTTTGTTTTTAATACTGGTTTGAATTGTTTGGTTTTGTATTTGTTGTAATATTCAAAAGAAAAAAAATTATTTTTAATAAAAATATATTTTTTAAAGTTTAAATTCCAAATTATAATATTCTACCTTTATCACATCAAGTATCTGAAACACTGTTACAAAACCTCTTTACTGTGTTCAAGGTACTGATGGTAATGTGGACCTTATTGCTCAACTATTGTTTGTGGATATATAGTTTCATAAACTGGGTTGAAGACGACAATAGAAAGCAGTAACAAAAAACAAAAATTGCTGGAGAAACTCAGCAAGTACGGCAACACCTGTGGAAAGAGAAACACGGTTAACGTTTCAAGTCCAGTGAACCTTCTTCTGAACACCTTCAGATTCACTCTTGCATTTTCATTTCATGAACCTAGTTTTCTTCATTTCTCTCTATACAAGAAACAATAGTATTAGGAATTACCATATTCCAATCGCTAATTAGAACTACCAAAATATTGCTACCAAAATATTCAAACCTATGATGTATAAGTGTACTGTTAAATTTCACGTAGAGATAAAGAATTTCAGTGACACTTTCCGGTTGCTCCCCATGAGAATACATAAATATAACTGATGGTTTACCTGCTTAATGACTTCACTGCTTTTAAATCTCCTTGACCTAGTGACAGATGCAAACTGATTGTGGGGAAAGAGATTCCTTTCACAGACGTTGTGAGGAATAGTGTTACTGCTGATTACAAAGTTCAATATTACATGTACCTGTATTGATTCCAGTTTGAACAGGATGGAGAAAGTCAACTTTTGTAAACTTCCTGAGACAGAATCTTCACTACTCAGTTGTAGATAACCAGAAAGATAGATTTAAAGTAATTAACAAAAGAACCAGAAAGGGAAATGCATCTTCTTATGTAGTCAATTATTAGGATCTGGAAATTTTGAAATTTTGTAGCTGAATGTTTTCTGGAAGCAGATTCAACAATAGCTCTCAAAAGGGTAGCTCATGGATCTGGAAATATTATCAGAATTATACGGAAAGGATTTGGGGAGTAGGACTAATTAGATAGTTCTATCAAGGACCCAGTATAGGTGCAATGTGTCAAATGGCCTCCTTCTGTACTAAACTATTTTAAGATGTTATGAAAACAAACCTGATCTTTCTAATAAGCATAAGTGGAAAATATAATACAAGAAACACCATTGTGCTTTCAAAAGACTTTCTTAACCATTGACAAGTTTGTAATTGGTAACCATAGAAATGTAACCTGGACACTCTTATAGCCCAGTAAAGTTTCTGAACAATAAACAAGCCAGTGCAGCAATTCAAAGTACAAAGCTCTATTAAGTTACATTTTAAGACAAGCAATAGAATATTCAAAGTACCTAACCTGGATAGCTATTCTAGAGATACATAGAAACTTAAGGAATAATTTTTAAACTACTTCTTCACCCCATTGCTACACTTTGTGCTTCCCTAAATGAAATGTGCAAAACATGCCTCGACATGTCTCTGACTCCATTTCAAACATTAAATGGAAATCTTCCAGGTTACATGTATAACACATCTTAATTTAAAAGTTAGCTTCTGATTATCAAAGTGAATCCAATACCTCAGAAATTCCAAAACATACCGAGGCTGTTGCTGAGACAGGAAAAAAAAGAGATATTACAAACAGAATTAACTTAATGAAGGTTGGTATGTGGGATTAAGTATGCTGTGCTTTGCAACTGATGAACAATCCGTTCCTGACACAAAGCAGAAGGGAAGAAGTATAGACAAAAGCTGGTCCATCATCCTTTTTACAATTCCTTGAGGCATTTGAGGGGAGAAATTGAATAAGACTTGAAAACAAGATGAGGGTTATAATATATAGTTAGCATGTGCGTGTTTGTTGCAGTGCAGTCAGCATGGGAGCTTTGTGTTACCTGCCCATTTGTATCATAATAGTGCAAAATGAATTAGGTTGCATATCTTTGCAGAAGGTCTAAGTTTTTGCAAAGTTGGCATCACCTAAAGCTATGCTGCATTGCTAAATATCAGCTTCCTTCTCTTAAAGGCAAGTGTAATCTGTTTTGCAGCAGGTGTTCAAAGTGACTGGACAAGATTGCCTGACTTATTCAGTGCTAATGTTACACTTGGGCAAAGAGCAATGGGAGAGGCTATCCATTGCTATAATATAACTGGCAGAATTTTCCAATAGAGATCAGAGTAACAAGAATGGTGACAAATGCATATCAACAACATATATGATTAAAAAATGAGACCTTCTTTCTTAGGACTAAGGTTAGGCCATTCTACTTCTTGAGTAAGCTCTGCGCTTCAATAAGAATTTGACTGATCCATTATAACCTGAAATCTATATTCCGGCTGACTACTGATAATCTCCAATCTGGACCAACAGTCACCTTGTTCACTCCTTTCAATACTTAAAGAAATTCTTTGTTTTTATATTTCTGTTAGTTTTCTATCGTACTCTACTTTTTCGCTGTTTATTAAGTTTTAGGTCATTCTTTTCCTTTGTTTTATATTCTGTCCAATCCTCTCACCTACCATCTGCTTTTGCACAATTATATGTTTTTCTTTAAGCCTGATATAATCTTTAACATTTCTCCTTAACCACAGATGATAGGTCCTTTGCATGGAATTTTCCTTACTCATTGGAACATATCTATTCTGTATATTCTGAACTATCTCCTTAAATATTTGCCAGAGCAGCTCTTTGACCTATCCTCTGTCTTCATAATTTCCCTTACATTTTTTAAGAACAGTCGCAGACCCAGTCTGCTCTTCTTCAAACTGAATGTAGAATTCAATCATATTGTGGCACTCTACTAGGATAACCTGGCATTCCTAAATGTGACACTCTCTCATCATTCAAAACATGTTGTGCTCTTTTACCTTTTTAAATTAGGTTAAATACATATAGAACATGCCCTTATATTCCATCTGCTATAGTTTTGCCCACTCACTATCAATTGATATCCCTCTTCAGCCTCTTCCACATTGCTTACTTTGTTGTATCATCTGTGAACCTGGGTTATAGTGCTGGCCCTATTTGAAGTCATAGCCTGTGGAAGGGCTGTAAACATTGAAAATGATGGTATCCACCTTTCCATACCCCACTCCTCTGGAACAGTTCATTCTTGATAGAGAAACATATGGGCAGGGTCTACGTGTGGTGAATTACTTACAGGAATGACCTACAACTAGGGTGAAAAAAAACACACAGGTACCAATTCCATAGGATGGGGTGACTGTGCATAATTTCTGCTGTAGAGGATGCACATTAGGACTTTGATGGATTGGAATACATAAAAAGGGTAAAAATATACAGTAGTATGCCTGCCAGAAAACTTGCTTCCATTGTCAAAGAGCACGGAGAAGTTTTGCACTGACTTGGCAAAGGGTTGACCTTGGACCCTATGCTTTTCAATGTGAAAGTGGTAGCCAACTCCATGTGAACATTTGCAAACTCAACCAAATATTGGAGTGGCAATGCTGCCTCACAGCACAAGGGACCCGGGTTCAATTCCAGCCTCGGGTGACTGGGTGGAGTTCGCACATTCTCCCTGTGTCTGTATGGGTTTCCTCTGTGTGCTCCAGTTTCCTCCCACAATCCAAAGATGTGCAGGTTAAGTGAATTGGCGATGCTAAATTGCCCTCAGTGTTCAGGGATGTGTAGGTTAGGGGCATTAGTAGTGTAATAGGGTAGGGGAATAGGTTTGGGTGGGATACTCTTTGGAGGGTTGGTGTGGACTTGTTGGGCCTATTTCCACACTTTAGGGATTCTCTGATTCTATGATGCAGTACATGTTGACCAATATCTCACCATCTATTGCAACACCAGCAGAAAGCTTTTGAATGCTGCAGTCAAAGCACAGTCTGAGGACATCCAATCTCACCTTTTAGCCATATAAGCAATTACCTCCCAAACAGGCTCAAACTGTTTCCTTCATGGCTACAGATGCCAGACCTCAAAGAGGTCCCTCGCAGCACTAAACTGCAGTTTTCATAGAATTCCTATGTATGGAATTAGGCCATTAGGCCAAACGAGTCCCTAATGACCTTCCGAATAGCATCCCTCGCAGAGTCAGCGTGCTACCCTATCCCTATAACCTCTATTTGGCCATGGCCAATCCAACTAAGTTGCACATCTTCGGATTATGGAAAGAAACTGGAGCACCCAGATGAAATCCACACAGATACAGGGAGAACGTACAAACTCCACACAGACAATCACCCAAAGCTGGAATCAAACCTGGGTTTCTGGCTCCAAAGATGACAGTATACATTTTTTCACTAGCATCATTCCACCAATTCACTCGCTGTTTTCTGAGAGCCATTCAGTGAAGAATGCTGATGCTGGGCTGAAGTTGTATAGTTCAAAAGCAGGCCTTTGAGGGCCTAAGCTGCCCAAGAGCAGCATGCAAGGCCATCTGCTGTCACCACCAATGAAAATCTGAAGATTTCTTGCAGCAACACTGCAACTATTGGAATAACACTGCATAAAGGCAATAGGTCAGGCAAAGGGAATTGCAGGACATGCATCAAAGGAATGCACAAAAGTGCTTACCGAACTTTGATATTATATTTTGGATGATTTCCATGATAAAATGGTTTTGGAATGGTTGTATTTTGGCATTTTTCATTTCAGTGTTAGCACAGTGTTACCAGACAAAAGGTGAAGTATGCTACTGGGTAGAATAGGGATATGAGCTTGTCGTGAATAAAACTGTACTCAGATGAGGTGATCCCATTATTCCAGCCTTCTGCCTTCTTTGCTTCTCCCAGTCCTCTCTTCTTCTTCCTCTTTCTCAGTTGGCACCTATTCAAGCTGGCAAGGCTGAGAAAAATGGTAACATTGTCCAGGCCATGATAAATTGTGACAGAGAATGACCTCTTTCTATGTTATATGCTTTAGTGAATACTTCCTTCAGAGTAATCCAGGGAGTGGATACTTAACAAGTTATAACTTTTATTGAGACCATCATTATTTTTCTTTAATTTTTCTAATTTTTGACTTGTAACTGAGATGAAATTGAAAATTCAACTTTGAACAGCAGCTTGTTTTTAAAAAGCACAGAACAAAAGACTAATACTTGCTGTTGGGAAAGATAACGCAGGTTAAGTGATTCTCTAAGAATACTGTAGACAAACTGGAGAAGGAGGATAGAGGCAATTAATCCAGGAAGTGGGACTATGAAGGTCTTCAGCAGTTTACCATGAGGAATGAGGAGGTATTGGAGATTTTAGTAGGTTTAAATAGACTAATCACAGGTCTGGATAAGTTATATCTCAGGCTGCTATAGGAGATGACAAAATTACAGGGGCTGTGATCAAAATTTTTCAAAAATGTTTCTTTGGCTATAGAGGTGGTGCTAGAGGACTAGAGGACAGCTAATGTGGTTCCAATTTTCAAGAAGGGTAGTAGAGATAAACCAGTGAGTATTACATCAACGGTAGGGAAACTATTGGAGAGAATTAATCTCCACTCAGAGAGACAATGTTTTATCAGGGATAGTCAGTTTGGCTTTGTCACAGACCGATTATTTTCAACAATTTTTTGAGGAGGTGACCAAGTGTGAGGATGAAGGTAGTGCAGTTCATGTAGTTTATATGGATTTTAACAAAGACTTTGACGAGGTCCCACGTGGAAGACTGGTAAAGATAAAAGCATACCTGTTCCAGGGTAACTTGGTAAGTTGGATCCAAAACTGGCTTAGTGGTAAGAAACAGACAGTAGTAGTAGAAGGCTAATTGGATGATGGATGCCAGTGTCTGGAAGTGTATCAGAGGACTAAGTGTTGGCTCCCTTATTATTTGTGATACATATGAATGATATAGAATAAAATGTGAGGGAGGAGATGATGAGTAAGTTTGCAAAGATTTGACATGAAGATTTGCCAGGTATTCAACAGTGCTGAAGAAGGTCTTAAGTTGCAAGAGGATATAAACAGATTGGTCATGGGGGAGTTGGTGACAAATGGAATTTAAACCTCATAAGTGCAAGGTGATACACTTTGGAATAAATAATAAGGCAAGGGAGTACTCAAAGAATAACAGGACACTAGGAAGCTCAGGAGAAGATGTATCTTGGGGTCATTGTCTGCAGATCCCTTAAGGCAGCAGCTAAGAACACTAGATTATAAGAACAGGGGGTTATGTTGGAGCTGTACAAAATTTGGTTCAGACTTATCTGGAGTAATTTGCAATTCTGTTCACTAAACTATTGGAAGGATGAGACTGCACTGGAGAGGATGCAGAAAAGATTCACCAGGATCAGCTCTGAAGAGAGGCCAGGTAAGCTTGGGTTGTTTTCTTTAGAGCAGAGACGGCTGAGGGGGAGTCCTGATTGAGGTGTATAACATTATGAGGATTAGAGAACAGCTATTACCTTTAACTGAAGGGTTAATTACAACATGCATAATTTTAAGGTGAAAGGCAGGAGGTTTACAGGATTTTTAAGAAAGGTTTTTTTACTCAGAGCATGTTAGGAATGTGGAATGCATTGCCTGGGAGTATTGTTGAGGTGGGATACCTCACAGCCTTTAAAAAGAAATTGGATGAGCACTTCAAATCTCGTAACATACAAAGCTATGGGCAAAGTTCTGGAGAATGGGACTAGTGTAGATTTAGGGTTATTATTTCATCTGCGTAGACTTGAAGAGCCAAAGGTCCTCTTCTATACTATATGATCCTATACAATATACAGGAGACTATATCCAGATGTTTGAAAAGCATTTCCCCCACCAGATCCTATTTTCTCAAGTCTGAATGGCCAAAGTCCCAGGGAGTACAAATCGAATGCTTCAAAAACACTGAAGGTTTTAGCGAAGTGCGGCAGCATTGACATTAATAACTAGAGGAAACTTGCAACTAATCATTCCAAATAGCAACAATGTGCTCCCTATGCTACATTTTGCTTTATTGCCTTAATGATGAGACAGCACAGTGATAGAACAGGAAAGAAAATGAAGCAAACCTGCAGTCCTGACCCCACTATCTCAATGGATATCCTGTCCCTATTCACAAAGATCTGCAAATCGAAAATCAGGTTGTTCAATCCTATGAAGCTCCAAACAGAAGCTGGAGTATGCATTATCCTTGAATCGAGTGACAGTCAACAACATTACCAAAGTACCTGATGTTGTTGATAATGCTGATGTGGCAGCATTGGTTCCATCATATGCATGGGTCAAGCACCAGGGTCTTGACCCAGTTGGATAATGATAGCCATTGTTGCCAAATAACTATTTTTGTCTCAAATCCTGAGGGATAAGTAGAGTGAAACAGAACGAGGGCATCATAAATGGTGCCAGGATTGTGCATTCATCTGCATGCACTCAGCATGTCACAAATAAACTGCATATCTATGGAAGGAAACCTTCTGTGGCAACAGCACATCTCCAGAGCTGGTTGCAGAAACTGGATGCAAAGCTACATACTGTATATACAATTCACGGAGTACTGAATTATGGGAAAGCATTTATTACTCTAAAATTGTAAAAGTTTTCAGACAATCTACTGTTATGCCAAAGTCCCAAAAAGCATAATTTATTACAGCTATTTTGTTCTATTTAAGATTGAAATCTAATTGGATACAGAACAAATATAATCTTTAATTTTGTTCCAACACAACCAGAAACCATTCCCCTAAAAGTAGGTTATTTTCATATTTCATCTAAATATTGGAGGCTTACAGTAACAACCCAAATCAACTGCCATGGCAATCTTTCCTGCCTTTTACTGGACCCTATTAATTGCATCCACCCAACAGCATAGCCAAGATTATGTTACCTTAGCTCTGCATTATTTCTTATAAAAAACAGATTAAAAAAATAAAAACACTAGCTTGAACTGTTTCTGAAGTATGAATCCACACCATAGATATTAGTTGCAAATCATCTTTAGATCACATTTTCAGTAAGATAGAGTTTTTGTTTGCCCATCAAATCTAATCTAATCTCCCTTCAGCACCAGTAGCGCCAGTGAGGAGTTTTGAAGAGCCATAAATGCCCAGGGGCTGGTCTAAATGGCCATTGAAGGCCATGGTGGAATGTGAAACCTTCATCATTAACTAAAGGAAATGGGGGAAAAAAGCAGCAACAAGAGTGTCTTTATACATCAGGACTCCTCATGTCCATTACCGTCACTTTGTGGCTTAGCATTACTTGGAAAGCAGCAATAGCAGAAAATTGTGGAAGAAAATTTATAGGAGAAAGTGAGGTCTGCAGATGCTGGAGATCAGAGCTGGAAATGTGTTGCTGGAAAAGCGCAGCAGGTCAGGCAGCATCCAGGGAACAGGAGAATCGACGTTTCGGGCATAAGCCCTTCATCAGGAAGGGCTGATGCCCGATGAAGGGCTGATGAAGTGCTTATGCCCGAAACGTCGATTCTCCTGTTCCCTGGATGCTGCCTGACCTGCTGCGCTTTTCCAGCAACACATTTCCAGCGAAGAAAATTTATAGATGATTGGACCACACACCCATGCTGTTTTCACAGACAATGTACATAGAAGAAAATGCTAGTAGCAGTTCTGTTGAAAATGGTGCAAAGAAGATATACCATAATTTGGGCAATCAGACAACACTAAGATTCAACATTCATATTTTCCATTATTCACTGTACTTATCTAGACTGCAGCAGAGAATTCAAGTGTATCACTTAAAAAACTGTTCTCAGAATGTGAATGCAGTTGTCAACATTCCAAAACTCCCTATCACTAGTTGTTATAAAAACCATGTGGCTAACTGGTCGAATTCAAAATGCAATGAGTCAACCACACAGTAAGGAACTGGAATCAACTCCATGGTAGACTGAGTTTAGGCGAAAGGCTCCCTTTCCTAAACATTGCCAATGAAGGCCACTGAAGCAGGAGATTCAAAGGCATACAAAAAAGCATATCCTGAAATAGAAGACAATGGAGTTTCATATCAATGTTGGATTAGCACATTATATAGCTGGCAAATAGATAGTTTAGACTAACAATTTCTATATTTGAGTTTTGCAACTGTATCTCCATTGAACTGTTCATTAAAAAAATCAGTGACAAGAAGAAACAGCGCATTCCTGAAAGTCAATAGGTATGAGACTAGCAATTTTTGAGAACTATAAAAAAAACTACATTGGACAAACTAGCTGGAAATTTGCAACAAGGATACATGAACACCAACTGGCCACTAAAAGACATGACCCACTATGACTAGTTTCTATACATATAGACAAAGAAGGAAACCACTTTGACTGGAACAACACACACATCCTAGGGCAGGCAAAACCAGGACACTCATTAGAATTCTTAGAGGCATGGCATTCTAACCAGAATTCCATCAATAAACACATCGAGTTAGACACTGTCTACCTTCTCTTGGGAAAAAATAACTGGAAATTACATCACCCACCTTAAGAGACAAGACCTATAAATAGAGAGGCGGGACATACCACCAGTGCTTCACCAGAGACCCTCACTGATGATGTTACCTAGTATGGTGACAAAACGTCTGAAAACAAACCTTCAAGCACAGCGAGTTAACTTACATACTGAGGTATGAGACTATTAGTGCCAGAGTACAAAGGCAAGGTAGCTGAACACTGCATTTATGGAACTCCTGCATTTGCCATTAAGTTAAGGTTATAGTGAGTTTAGTTTATGGTTTGTTTTACGTGTCTCAGGTAGAGATATGACTGAAGGAAAATGAAATTTAGTGAGGCACAGAAATTCATCAAAAGGAAAATGATTGCAGCTGTACCAGCCTGAGTGTGAGAAAGGAGCTTTAATGTCAGGATAGTGATAACTTTTCACTGAAGTTTGGGTACTTTTAAGTATATTGTTGGGATAAAAGGAATAGTGTTTTCTGATGTCTAACAGAATGATTTAACACACTCAACGGGCTGAATGACCAACCTGTTTCTGTTCCTATGCTTCTGCTAAGAATACTTGCTATACCTCAATGAACAATGATTAAAAGTGATACAATTGCAAAACTCAACTATATAAATTGTTAGCCTAAACTATCTATTTGCTAGATGTCTTTTCAACTTTTGTTTTGTCTAATATAATTTAGATCATGTGTTCTTGTTGATAAAGATTCTATTGTTGTGTTAAAAGTACACTGGCAGCCTTTTGTCAATGTATTCAGTAACAGACCTTCATGGCTAAAGGAAAATCAAGTTAGAATCTAACAAGCCAAGTTTCACTCTATATTTTCACTTTTCTAGTGTTACCATTAGCTGGGATCATAACTGCACATTCTTCAATCATTCATTCTATTTATTATAGAATCTCCACAGTGTGGAACAGGCCATTTGGTCCTACAAGTCCACATCAAACCTCCAATGAACATCCCACCCAGGCCCATCCCTCTACCCCAGCCGTAACCCTACATCCCCCATGGCGAACACACCTAATCTACACATCCCTGAACACTATGGGCAATTTAGCATGGCCAATCCACCTAACTTGCACATCTTTAGACGGTGGGAGGAAACTAGTGCATCCAGAGGAAACCCACGCAGACATGGAAAGAATGTACAAACTCCACACAGACAGTCATCCAAGGCTGAAATCAAACCCAGGTTCCTGGCGCTGTGAGGTAGCATTGCTAACCACTGAGCCACCGTGTTCAAAAATAAAATAACCCTTAAAATGAAATTAGCGTTAAAATATTTTTGTAAATTGTAAATGTGAATAAGTTTTAAATTATGTTCACCATTATAATTTTAGGTTGGCTACGTTCTATTTAATGGCAGAGGTTGCTCTGTGCAGATAGCATTGTCCTCCTAGGACGGTCTGCATTTATCAATGTCTGTCATTCAATAGAGCCTAGGACATCAGTGTAAGTTCAGGACTGAAGCCAAAATGAAGGAATGGAGCAGCTAATATGCCCAATGATAACAATGAACACTAAGTTCATTAGAAGTAAGATTGGAGGGTGGAGACAGGATCTGGGAGAAAGAGGAATTTCAGAACTAGGGTCAGGAGCAGAGGCACTGTGGAAGTGGTCACAGAATAGGATATGAGGCAAACAAGGATAAAATAAATTGCAACTTTAAATGGATATATTAATACTATTTTATAAACTACATTAAAGTGAAATATTAAGAGAATTAATGTTAAGGGAGGACTTAATATATTATTTCAGATCTTCAGGTGAAACTGCACTATATTCCCTCCAAGGCCAATATTTCTTCGGTGATGTGAAGGTAGTGGGCACACTAAATTTTTGTCTTAAATTTGACAATGCATTAATATCAGTCATCCAAAATAGGCTTGCCTATGGAATTGAAACATTTGCTATATTTTGAAATATTGCATATTCATGATTCAGGAACTTGATTATTGACTTAGTTAAACTAAGAGTGATCATTTGTTATGAAACAAATGAGAAGAAAGCAAGACCAACAACTATGCAGATTTAATTTGAATATTTTGTACTCGTTGCCACAGAATGAAGTGAGGTTGGAAGTAGTTAAAGGGGTGTTTGTGGTGAGGGTTACTCGAGTGTAATTGAAAATGACCATGCCTGTGATGAAGACCAAGGTCATAGAGAGGCCATAAGAAGGCAAGCTAGAAGAAGATTATGAGCAGTAAAGAACCATTTATGTGAAAGTACAGGTTTAGAGCAGAAGAAAAAGTAGAACCTATATTTATGTAGTGACTTCTCAAATATAATGGTGTTTCAAAATACTTACAACTAAAGAAGTGAATTTCAAACATAACTACTCTTGTAATAGAAATATGGCAGCTAATTTGTGCTCTGCAAGATTCCACAAGCATAAGTATGATAATAGCCAATCCAATTTAGAGAAATCAATTAAAAAGAATAAATATTCTCCAGAACACCAAGTAAATGAACATGCTCTTCTTCAAAATTGTGCCATTCTCTGGAGAGGACGGAGAGGGCCTTAGTTTAAAGTTTCACTTGAAAGATGATAGTTATGACAGTACAGCATTCCCTCAACACTACATTAAAATGTCAGCTGAGAATTTCTTCTCAAGGTTCTCAAGTAAAATTTGAACCCATGACTGTAACATGCTGTCTCAGGTAAGGGACCTGCAACCAACCCATGCTTGGTACCACAGAGAGATTAATGAATGAATTGTGAATTCAGAGGAGAGAGGGCAAGGGTACTGAGGTAAAAAATGTATGCAGTTCATGGAAATGTGGCCACCATACATTCTGTGAATAGGCAACACAAGATTCAAAGGAAGGATTTGAAATCTTTTGAAACCTTGACAACAGTACAGTAATTCTGAATTTTAAACTTTACCCTCAGGTAATTCATCATTATTATTCTACTCTCTTCCCTTAGGGGTATACTTTTTCCAATCACTTGCATCTAAGGAAATACTAAATTGGGTGCTTGTGTCTTTTTTAGTTGTGAGTTTCCAGGCTCTGTCTTTATATTGGGACTATGACTGTTATTGATAAGTCTAAACAATCCTGTTCAAAACACTGAATGAGTATCAAGACTGCATCAAGATTTTGAATTGACAGGACACTACTTAAGTCAATTATGATAAGATTCCTTTGATTGTTTGAAATACTTTGACCTTGATTTAGAAATTGATGTCAGTGCTCAATGACATCCTTTTACATGACAGGCAATTTTAGAAATACCATATGAAAAGCATGAATCCTGCTGGAATCAGTGGTAAATTCAATCCACATTATTTGATCAAAGTTTGTGAGAAGATTTGTAGCTCGGGTGCTCGTTGTTGTAGTTCTGATCGCCAAGCTGGGAATTTGTGTTGCAGACATTTCGTCCCCTGTCTAGGTGACATCCTCAGTGCTTGGGAGCCTCCTGTGAAGCGCTTCTGTGATCTTTCCTCCGTCATTTGTAGTGGTTTGAATCTGCCACTTCCGGTTGTCAGTAACAGCCGGAACTGACAACTGGAAGAGGCAGAATCAAACCACTACAAATGCCAGAGGAAAGATCACAGAAGCGCTTCACAGGAGGCTCCCAAGCACTGAAGATGTCATCTAGACAGGGGATGAAACGTCTGCAACACAAATTCCCAGCTCGGTGAACAGAATCACAATATGATTTGATCTTTGAAAAACTGTTCTTTATTCAAATTCCTAGGTGCTTGCATCAGATGAACTTTGGTTTCACAACATCAATCATAAAATCTACCCAAGCATGTGATCAGCCTGTGAACATGAGTACACCATTCGGTTTGTTGAGCTTGTCCCACCATTCAAATGATCGTGCTTGATCAAAAACTTTCAATATCTTTTGCCCACCCCATCCCTATAAACATGTGTCATTTGTAATCAGAAATCTATCATACTGTACCTTAAACATACTCAAAGAGTGAGATTCCATAGCCCTCTGTGGCGGAAAATTCCACTGGTTCACAAACTAATTTTTCCTCATCTTGCACCTAAGTACAAGTCCTTATTTTTAAATTCTGCCTTCTATTTTTAAGGATGAAGTATTTTGTAAGTTTCAATTAGATCACTTCTTATTCTTTGAAACTCTACAGAATACAGGTCCAGTTTGTCCAATCTTGCTTCACGACAGCCCCAACATTCCAAGAACAAGACTAATAAACCTTTGTGCACTTGCTCTATGGGAATAATATCTTTCCTGAGATATGGAGGAAACAATTACATAGAGTATTCTAAGTGCAGTCCAATCAAGCACCGACATCAATGTAGCAAGATTTAAGTACTCCTTAGCATATAGATGCTATGTATACTTTTATTTTTCTGCTTTTTTTTGTGGTGGATTGAAAGTGAAGAAGGACTGCTTTAAAAAGCCAAGGATTGTAGTAGTATTTTCGCACCATTTAAAAGCAAGCTACTAACTTTTATTTTAAGTTCTGTTTACACTTTTGCTTGTTCAAGCAATGAGGGAAGATTATTTTAAATGAATTGGAGTGGAGAGTGTGTATGATTCAGCCAGCAACAAATAGCTGATTAGTCTGTGGAGTTGTGACTGTTCAGTTACTTGGGAACCAATCACAGAGTTGTTAGCAATGATGTTCTGCTTGCTAACAACTCTGTGATTGGTTCCCAAGTAACTGAACAGTCTGTCAGTTCAAATGATATAGTCAGAAACTTTTGTACCTCTGGCAAGGGAGGTGTTCTCTTTGCCTCAAAATAAAATATACCTAAAGCTTGAAGAAAGCCAGTTTATTTGCTTTCACCTATAAGCTGTTGCTTTTAACCAATAAATCAGAGATTTTATATGTTGTGAATGAGTCGCTTTATGTGTTTTAGAGTGAAGCAAAAGTACTTGTTGAAGAGGGATTGAGAAATAGCAAGTCCTGGTAAGCCAAAAGAATTCTCTCAGCGAATTTTGTAGACATGGACTATTGATCTGCCTTCTCAAATCTTTCCTGCACCCATAACACCACTTTTTTTTAGTCTGTCAGTGCCTGTCTGTATTTATGTACAGAAGGAGTTTTATAAGAAAGTTAGAGTTTCAACTAGTTGAGTCATATGTTGAAGATTCATAATTGTTTACTTGTAGCTAAACTTTATTTGTAATAAATAATAATTCTTGTTAAGTACAAAAACCTGGTCTGTGCTTTCAGTCAATGACAGGTAAATTGCAGTATTTTGCAGAGTTTGATAAAACCATTAATTGTTGTGATGACTCTGAGAACAGCAGACTTTGATTTCCAGTGCACCATCCACGTTAGAAGTGACAATTGCTTAATTTTCTTAAGTTTACAGTGATCAGTTATTTGTTCTGAATTATCAAGAGATCACTGTGGAAGTATTTATTATGCAAGTATTTCATTACCCAAAGTAAACTTACAACTTACACTGTCAGATCCAAAGATTAGAGAATTTCCTTCTAATTTCCAATTACTTAAATTTTGCTATGGTTTCTTGAGTAAAATGCTGCAGGTGTAAAAGGCAGTCATTGTCATCTCATCTCTGGAAATTACTTTTACCAATTTGTACCAATATAGTAATGAAGTTTGGAGTTGAATGTCTTTATGAAACCTCAAACTAACTGATTAAGTGGATGTTTATGATCCCACAGTACTATTACCAAAATAAGCAGGCAAATTACCCCACTCTCTCAACCAATATGTACCCCCAAATCAACATCGCAAAACAAATCTGGTCCTTATGGTATCGCTATGCTTAATTATGCCACAGCACTAGAGGGAGCACTCCTCATAATGCAGATATAAGGCTGAATTTTCCAGGCCATGAATGAAGTGGGCAATAGCAAGTCAGTTGGGAAAACATGGCAAGATCAAAAAAATGATATTCTTGAAATCAAGCGAAAAAAGTCCCATTTTATGTGCATGGTTTGAAAGAAGATACTCAAATCTCTGTTTTGAGCAGCAAGAGACCTAGTTTCATTACTTACATCTCGTTAGGACCTAGTCTCGCCTCATTTATACAGTTTCCAATTCATCCACACACTGAGAAACGAGACAGAGACAACTCCTGACATGAAAGTCAAAGTGGACATCTGGCAGCTCTTGCTTGCTGTTTGCTCCTCTGGGCCTTCATCTTGGACAGCAGTCTTCAACATGTTTCTTAGATTAGATTTCTTACAAGCGTGGAAACAGGCCCTTCGGCCCAACAAGTCCACACCGACCCGCCAAAGCGCAACCCACCCAGACCCATTCCCCTACATTTACCCCTTTACCTAACACTACGGCAATTTAGCATGGCCAATTCACCTAACCTGCACATTTTTGGATTGTGGGAGGAAACCGGAGCACCCGGAGGAAACCCACGCAGATACGGGGATAATGTGCAAACTCCACACAGAGAGTCGCCTGAGGCGGGAATTGAACCCGGGTCTCTGATGCTGTGAAGCAGCAGT
The DNA here is from genome assembly GCF_004010195.1 of Chiloscyllium plagiosum. Lineage (NCBI taxonomy): Eukaryota > Metazoa > Chordata > Chondrichthyes > Orectolobiformes > Hemiscylliidae > Chiloscyllium > Chiloscyllium plagiosum. The sequence continues at coordinate 77,125,659 of NC_057718.1, read as the reverse complement.
GCTAACCACTGTGCCACCATGCCGCCCACAGGCAGTGATCACTTGCATGCCCCATCTACATAGGTTAACATTGGACGCACCCTGACTATGGCCCTATGGTACATTTCTGACTCACTTAGAATGTAGCTCACTACTTCAGTATTGCACATTGCAATACATAGACATCTTGCATTGCAATGTGAATACCAAGCCACTTTGCTCATAGGGACAAGTACCCATCTCATGGATTGCACCAGGATGCATCTCAGGGCACTTTGTTTGCTCTGTCAGCATGTACACTCATTCTGCACCTATTTGGATGCTCACAGCCTCTCTACCATGCCTTGCCTTTTTGCCCTTTGACAACCTTGTTCAGAACTCACAGACTCACAGTGCTCTTTGCCGCCTTGTCCTTCAGTTCAGCCATAAGCTAGTCGTGGTTGTCAACAGTGATCACTCAAAGGGATGAACATGTAGCTGTACAGTAATGTCCCACGTTAACTTCACACTGCAGCATGTGCCTGCAGTCTATCCAGTGAACACATTGCATGTGCTTCAACCAAAGGACCATGTCTCAAAGTATAAGGGGTTAAGCCCTCAGACAAGTGTACAGAGACTGTTTTTAGACAGGGGATATTGGCACAGTAAGTCAAGGTCATTGTCCAATCTCACACCAGGGGGTTGTCAGTCAGCCACCTGGGCATGAACCATGGTCAAGTCCAGTTCAACAAGTCTGCTGATTGGCAATTGGTCAGTCAGAAGGCTGTACAGAGAACAGTTAGAGCTCTCATCACTCACTGATCAGGGCTGCCTTTCCAAGTTGTTTAGGGGAGGCTTGCCTTGGTCAATCAAGGGGTCTGTCCATCAAAAGTCAAGGAGATCATCGGGATGACAGTTGTGGCAGGGATGCTGGGGAATTCAATTGTAGAGGCAGCATGCTGAGATGCAGAGGGGTCAATAATTGTGAAGAGGGGAAATTCAACATATACTGCGGGAGGTGCTATCATAAACAGGCACCACCATGCTTGTTTTGAAGGGGTACAAAAAGAGTGCAGGACTAAGCTGTATGTCTGTGGCTCAGGGAACAACATTGGGAGCTGAGCAGTCACAAAACTGGGTTGGATGGGAATCTGGGGAAAATCAAAGCCAATAGGGTGAACAGGAAGAGCAAGGCAGAATGGAGTATGAAGGTTTGTGGAGTGATGATCATGTAAATTGAGAGGCTGAGTTTGTGACACATTCTGTGAAGTGTTATCTGTGTTGCCTTCTAACCTACCCAAATCATAAGTGCGCAATCAAAAGAGAAAATGGCTGCCGCAACTTATGTCCATTTTGCTGAAGGACGGTGCTCTACTTTTCTGCAATATGATACTCTCCGAAGGGCAATAGCATTAAATAGTCACTTACACAGTGCAAATAAAAGGTCTGTTATCACAGGTCAACCTCATGCATTGGCCTACTATGTCAACTAAAAGTCCTGGCCACAAGTAATCTTGACCACATCATTCAACATTGCAAATTAATCCTATTAGTAGCTGTGAAGAACAAGTAATATAATGTAGGCAGGAAATTATCTCCTTAGTTGCTAAAGTAGTAATCACCTTCCACATTTCATAGCCTCCGCAGGTTGCAGGAGCTGCTGTCTTCATACCTTGGACTAATAAACTTCCACAACATCTTACTGTATGCAATGCTGCCTTTCTTGGATTTTATGGAGGTTGGGGTTTAGAGGAAATGTCTGCACTACTGCCACCACCTATACAATCTCTGACACCAAAAAGGCTTGAGCAACCTACCTTACCTTCAGTGTATTGATGTACAGACTACATTTAGAGACATTTCACTGGTCTCTTTGTAGGGCTCTCCTTGTCCCAATGCTTGGAGAATGTTTTTTAAATGTTATTTGTGTGTTCTGTGACTACTGAATAATTATACAATGAGGAGCTACTTTGCTTCTGATATTGACCAATAAGACTCACTGTAACCATATTTAATGGATCCAGGCATGGAAGTTGTGGGCATCTCTGTGGCCATTACACTAAGAGCTATCACATGAATGGATGAGACACATATAAGCCTGGAAGCCCAGATCCAGCATTAACCTCCAGCAAATATGGAGACATCTCCTATTGGGGAGCTTGCAGCCACAGATGCTGCCATGATGCAACAAAGATGCAGAAGAGTTGCCATTGTTTGCCTTCCATGGAACATCATGCAGATAGAGAAGGGCAATGATCCAATACCTGCCTAGAAGTGTCAGTCAGAATGTCATATCATGATGTCCATCATATCTGCCTTGCAATGCCCTCTTCCACTGGGATCAATAAGGACCATAAGATAGTTCCTTCACATCAGGTATCCATGTAAATCATATCTGGCGCTTCCAGTAGCAATCTTTGAAATCTCTGGACCCCTGAAGAATGCACTGAGGTTTTGGATAGACAATGAGGTTTAACGAGTGCTGCAGCTTTCTGCCAAATAAGAATATGAAGATGTTCTTCAGATGGAACAGCACTTCAGCATCCTACAAAGCAGAAGCACCAGCCAAAGCAGGTAGGTCTTCTTTGTGAATCTCATTCAATGGAACAGAGTTGTGTGAAATAATCCTTGATTATAAATGTTTTGATGCTACTGAGGCCAGCATCCTCTATATAATCCCATTTGCAAATGCAACTTAATAGTTTGAACTTTCTACCTGTTTTAAACAAAATGGTTAAATAAGAATGGTTGGAAGCCTTCCCATGACATTCAAAGCTTTCTTATTTAATCATAACAAAGTTCCATGGATGGGTACTATGGAAAAAGTGGCACTCACCCATTGTGCAGTGTTAGGGATAACTAGACCCTCTACTTTTGTTCTTGTAGTTGCAGCTAAAATGATATTTGCTCATACAGATGATGATGAAAAGTGAAATATATTCCTAATGTATTTACAATGAAATGTCACCCATGTTACGTTTATGCCCTGAGGTTTTCTTTTTCCCTTGCCTCCCAATATGTCTAGGTACAGTCCCACTGTCCACAGTAGGGGTGAAGAGAACTTGCCTTATACTGGACCCTGTTAGCCTTGGAATTTTGCATAGCATCCTAGTGGTACTTGTGGCCAGAAGACCCAGATATCATGAGTCTATCTTGGTCAGATGCAGATTCATCCTCCTGGGCTTGAACTTGGGTTGGGCTTTGCAGACATGATAAAAGTGTAGGGTCTGGCACTAAGAGAAAACTTCTGGGGTTCGTGCTCCAGCTGGGGGCCTGATGGTACCACCATCCTTGCGAAGCAGGGACAACCAGAGCAAGGTCAAGACCCCGTGTCTCCCTATTGCCTTGCCATTGGGGCTGAAAACCATTAGCCTGGCCTGGATGCAGATGTGTGTGTGTGTAGCCAGCATATACTAAGTATCATTGATATGGCTGTCCATGACAACCACCAACTGTCCATGTAGACATTTATATACAGTTACTGTTGGCGGACTTCTCTAACCTTCGATTCAGTTTACCGAGTATCTCTGACAAACCTGCCTGCTGCTCGTGTCAACTCATCCATTTGAATGAAGTTATTAAAGGCAATGCCATGGACTCCTTTCCTACAAGGGGCAGAGCAAGTGTCTAGCCTCTAGCAGTCTAAGTAGCAGTGATCTGGGACATTTCTTCATGTGCCAGCTGCACAGGTGGAAGTGAAGTGCTCACCAAAGCATGCTCTCAACTGCACGTCAGCTAAAATACCAATGAGGTTTCTGTGCTGATGGAGATTGCAGGAGACAGCTTTGCATAAGTAAACTATGGTTTTTTTCCTCAGAGGTAAAGGAGGAGAGGATGTTTTGAGTGGCTAGTCTCTTCAAGAGGAGATATACAGATAACACTGATGCCTACAGGAGACAGGAGATAGAATAAATAGGAGTTGAAATTTGGACATGTTAAGACTACACAATGCAGTACTTTATGATGAATCGTGGATGACAAGATTGGAAGTCTATGCATCATCACATTAGCAGGCATGGTCTTCTCTTACAAGGGCAAAGATTCTTCCCTTGTACAGAATGAGAAGACAGCCATCGAGTACCCAGTCATCCATCTGGGCTCTCTCCACCCTACTGTTGGATGTTTTCTCCTGGAATTAGACATGTACAGGGATTGAGTGAAATGAAAGCGACCAACTGTGGTGTGGATGGTGAAAACATGATGAGGTGTCCTGAGTGACTGAGTAGGCAACACAGAAAGTATGCAAGGCTATTAGTTTTGGAGGTTGAGATGGGTGAGAGTGAGTGAGAGAAGATGCTGCGCCAGGAGTGAGAATGCTAAATGATGAAGAGATGGGTGCAGGAGCAGAGTTAGAGTGAGTGTGTGGTAATAGAGAAAAAATGCTGGCACTTTCCCTCACAGAGCACAAAAGATTATAAAATCTTTTTCCTGCATTGCTGCATATTCCTTCAGACTGCAGTCATCGCACTGATCCAAGTGGCAGATTTTGAAAAGGCTAACAGTGGCATTATTGTCCCTAACAGTCCTGAGGAAAGAGGTTGACCCTACTCTTCACCACACCATCCATCAGGACTTCTGGGTCCTGATCAGCAAATCAGGATGCCAACTTGCCTCTACTAGCATCTCTTGGATGGTTCTTATGACATTGCAATTGTGAAGGGAAGTTCCTGGCTTGCAATGATTGATCAGGTGCACAGCTGGATTTGAAATAGGCAGCAGAAATCCCAGAAGGTTCCAAATGACAAATGGTTCTGCTGCTGGTGAGCACACGATAGTGTGACTACAGTGCAATGGAGTCATGACATAAATAATGAGATGAGCAGCATGAAATTGAGAGAAAACTCGTGAGGGCTACGGAGGGAAATCCTCCACGTAAGTCCACAAAATTGACAATTAGGTGGATTTTTAGTAAAATTCTGTCCATAGTTGTCAGTCACAGTTAACCAAACGTCTACAAGTAACTGCATTCTTATGTAACTAGGCTCTCCCAGGAATGCAAGAACATAAAACATAAGAACTTGGAGCAGGAGTAGGAAGTTCAGCCCTTCGAGCCTGCTCCGCCATTTGATATGATCACAGTTGATCTCATCTCAGCCTAAATTCCACTTACCTGCCCGCTCTTCATAACCCTTAAACTCGCTACTAATTAAAAATGTCCCTCTTCATAAACTTACTCAATGTCCCAGGATCAACTGCACTCTGGGTAAGTGAATTCCACAGATTCATGACCTTTGAGAGAAGTAATTTCGTTTCATCTCTGTTTTAATTCTGTTACCCATTACCCTAAAACAGTGAGCCCTTGTTCTAGACTGCTTTACATGAAGAAACATCCTTTCTGTGTCTGCCTTGTCAATACCCTATAGCATCTTATATACGTCAATCAGATCACCTCTCATTTTTCTAAACTCCAGAGGGTAGAAGTCTGAACTGCTCAATCTCTCTTAATAAGACAAACCCTTCATCACTGGAATCAATCTACTGAACCTCCTCTAAACCACTTCTAATACAACTACATCCTAGCTCAAGTAAGGGGTCCAAAATTGTATGCAATATTTTAGGTGCAGTCTCACAAATGCCTTGCACAGTTGCAACAGTTGATTCCTGATGAAGGGCTTTTGCCCGAAACGTCGATTTTCCTGCTCCTCGGATGCTGCCTGACCACCTGTGCTTTTCCAGTGCCAAACACTTCGACTCTGATCTCCGGTATCTGCAGTCCTCGCTTTCTCCTATTAAATTTAGTTGACCAATATCATTTAAGTTTCAGTAATAGAGGGCATTTAAAATGCCTTTTGTACCTGACAGAACATCTTTTGAAGACATTTTCAAAACAGAGCAATACCTTGGTTGGCCATAGGCAGTGAGAGCAACTTGATAAGTTTCTGCTGCTGTTCCATCAATTGTTGGAGCTGCTCCATCTGATGTCTCATTGACTGACCCTGCTATTGGTTCTGTACCTGGTGACATGGTAGAGAATACTGTGTTAGAGAACATTTTCCATTTTTTTTGTAATAATTCTAAATTGGAGTAACAAAGTGAATAGGTTATGTTAAACTTGCATAGAACACTCATTCAGCCTTAAGCGGAGCCTTGCATCTATTTCTGAGTGCTACACTTCAGTAAATGTGTGAAGGCATTAGAGACAGAGCAGAAGGAATTAATAAGGATGGTTCCAGGAATGAGGAATTTCAGTTACATAGACAGAAGTGTGGAATTTTTGCATTGGAGAAGAGAAAGATGAAAGAACCTTCTCTAGGGCAGCACGGTGGCTCAGTGGTTAGCACTGGTGCCTCACAGCACCTTGGACCCAGGTTCAATTCCTGCTTCGGCGTAACTGTCTGTGTGGAGTTTGCACATTCTCCCCATGCCTGTGTGGGTTTCCTCTGGGTGCTCCAGTTTCCTCCCACAATCCAAAGATGTGCAGGTCAGGTGAATTTGTCATGCTAAATTGCCCATAGTGTTAGGTTCATTAATCAGAGGGAAATGGGTCTGGGTGGGTTAGTCTTTAGAGGGCCGATGTGGACTTGGGCTGTAGGGCCTGTTTCCACAGTATAGGGAATCTAATCTAATCTTAAAAGAAGTTTGCTCGTGGTATCAAAGGTCATGAGTGACATAGAGACAGTCAATGGAGAGAAAACTGTTATACATTGATAAAATTACTGAGAACAGGAGGTCCCAGTATTAAGACAAAAGAAATAATGGAGACAAGAAGAAAAGCCATTTACACAGTAAGTGGTTGAGTTCTAAAATGCACAGTGCACAATGGAGACAGGTTCAAACAGAAAATTCAAACAGGAAATTGAATCAACTGAAAAGAAAAAAAAATGTTCAGAACTATGGACAGAAGCCAGGAGAGTAGCAGTAATCATAGAATTATTACAGTGCAAAAAGAGGTCATTCAGATCATCAAGTCTGCATGACCCTCTAAAGAGCATCTCACCCAGGCACAGCCCACCAAGCATTTACCATGGCTAATCCACTTAGTTTGCACAGCCCTGGACACTATGGGGCCATATATCTTGGCCAGTCCACCTCACCCGCACATCTTGAACCATGGGAGGTAACCCACAGGAAGAATATGCAAATTCCAAAAAGACAGTCACACAAGGCTGGAATTGAACCTGAGTTCCTGGCACTGTAAAGCAGCAATGTTAACGACTGAGCATTAAATTCATTTCTTCTTCAGAAAACTGACACAGACATGACAGGCTGAATGACATCCTTTGGTGCCAAAGCAACTGTGATTTTGTGATGTGTTGGATGGAGGTTTGCTCACTGAGCTGAAAGGTTCCTTTCCAGATGTTTCAATACCTTACTAGGTACCATCATCAGTGGACCTCATGCAATGCAATGCTGAAAATTCCTGCTTTCTATTTATATGTTTGGGTTTCTTTGGGTTGGTGATGTTATTTCCTGTGTTGAAGTCACTTCCTGTTCCTTTTCTCAGGGGGTGGTAGATGGGGTCTAACTCGATGTGTTTGTTGATAGAGTTCCGCTTGGAATGCCATACTTCTAGGAATTCTCATGCGTGTCTTTGTTTAGCTTGTCCTAGGATGAATGTATTGTCCCAGTCGAAGTGGTGTCCTTCCTCATCTATATGTGAGGATACTAATGAGAGAAGGCCATGTCGTTTTGTTGCTAGTTAGTGTTCATGTATCCTGGTGGCTAGTTTTCTGCCAGTTTGTCCAATGTAGTGTTTGTTGCAGTCCTTGCATGGTATTTTGTACATTCATCCTAGGACAAGCCAACAAAGACACGCATGAGAATTCCTAGAAGCATAGCATTCCAACCGGAACTCTATCAACAAGCACATAGAGTTAGACCCCATCTACACCCCTGAGAAAAGGAACAGAAAGTGATTTCACCACCGGAAATAACATCACCACAGGAAATGACATCACCAACTCAAAGAAACCCAAACGTATAAATAGAAAGCAGGAATTGTCAGCATTGCTTCGCACGAGGTCCACTGAAGATATTACTTAGTAAGGTAGTGAAACGTCCGGAAATGAACCTTTCAGCTCAGTGAGCAAACCTCCATCCAAAACCTCAACCTGAGCTACAAATCTCCTCAAATCTCGTTTGTAATGTGTGTGAAGTTCTTTTTTGCAGCACTGAGTTGTATGCAACTTTCTCCCCAATAATTCCAGGTATTTACACTATTTTCCTAAAGACAGAACAAGATGCTGGAAGAATAACTGTGGAGCTCCAGATCCTCAAGGTTGCTTTGAAAACTACAACTTTTCTAATCAGCCTGCTATTTTTGTCAACTAAACTACAAAGCCAAGTGAAAACATAGATTTATTTTAGAAATTTATACAAGTAAACCTTGACATTCTTTTGGTAGTTGTTGATGCTAATGAACTATCAGCACCTGGAAAATACAAAAGTCTATGTAACACACAGCTGAGTAAGCAGCTCTCTGTGTTAGGGAGGTAAACAAACATGAGTCCATTTGAAGGCACTTGAGATTCTAATGCATGTTTATATTAACATGGTTCAGGAACATTTTAACTTCTTTGAGCCTGTCGTGTGATTCAATGAAATCATGGTATAGTTCCATGAACCTGCCTTTGCCCCATTCCTTTAATAGCTTAGGTAAATAAAAATCTATGTATCACAGATTTAAAATTAACAATTGAGCTAGTATCGATTGCCAACTTCTAAAGAGACCTGAGCTTCCTTTGCGTGTACAAATGGTTCCTAATTTCACTCCTGAAAGGTTTGTCTTTCAATTTCTTTGATGATGTATCTAATGCCAGATTCCCCAAATAGTGAAAATAATTTATACTAATCTGTTCATTTCAATATCTTGAAAACATCAACAACAATATCTCTGAATCTTTACTTTGCATGAAATACAACTTCAGTTTGTTTAAGCTTTCCATGTAATTTAATCTTTGAAGTCCAGTTATTATTCAAGTAAATATTTGCTGAATCCCACTGAAGACAAAAAAAAAGACTTCAGATGCTGGTAATCAGAAATAAAAACAGAAACTGCTGGATCAGCAGTTCTGGTAGCATCTGTGAGAGTTAATGTTTAAGGTTCAGTGACCCTTCTTCAGAAGTGTCCCACTGAGATAATATAGCTAACATAAAACTGTGGTGCCCACAACTGCTCACACTCAGTCACTTGGAAAGGTGAGTAATGGATTAATTGTACTCAACTACTCCAACTGATTTTTTTTTGATGAACAAAGAAGATTGAATAAGCAAAAGGCTGATGTTTCAAAAGTGGATTTTAAGGAAGAATTGGAAATAGGACCAGCTAAAAGGCTTCTTAAAAAAATTGAGTTTTGTGGAATGAGGGTTAGTTTGCCAGAATAATTCGCTCAACAGCAGAACAAAACAGCAAGTGGTGGTATGCACTTGTTTTATCACTCCAGAGAGAAGTAGACAATGTTATTAGTAAAGCTTATGCAGTCTTGAGCTTCATATAAAGGGGTATGAAATACAAACATCAGGGGAGTTATGCTGAACTTTTGTAAAGTTTTGGTTAGGTTGTAACTAAAGTATTATGTTCAGTTCTGGTCACCACACTTTAGGAAGAAAGTGAGGTTACGTGAATCAGTGCAGAGAAGACAAACCAAATGGTTCCAGATTTGGGGACATTCAATTTCAAGGTTAACTCAAGAAGCTGCTTACTTTAAAGGAAAAGAGACTGAAGGGATATTTAATAGATGTATGCAAGACAAAGGTAGGTTTTGATAAGGTAAAGAAAGAAATGCTGTTTCCATTGTATACTTCTGTGATTCTGTGATTAGTTGATGATACTAAAATTAGTTCTAATGTAGATCGATACCGGCATGGTTGCATCAGTGATTGCAGAGCCAACCTTTAAGAAAATCAATCCGGACTCCAGCTCTTTAGGTAGCATAAGATCTTGGCTAAACTGAGAACCCAAGGACCAGAGAACCTTTACAGATTAAGGGTACAACTTCAATTCCGGTGTCATATGAGGAGCACTGGTTCAGTTCCACTGATTATAGTAAAAGGCTTGAGCACAGGCCTGATGGGGTGAAATTGGTTGAAAGATTCATCTTGATTGGCTCAACAGTTTTTGAGTAGAAAATGGCTGCCTGAGTGAAGTCCTAAACACTCGGAGGTCTATCAGGACTAACAAAGGAGTCAAGGCCATCTAGCATGTTGACCTGTAAGCACTTCCAACACTTTGCAAGGCCTGCCCAATTTAATTTGCTTTGTGTGCAGAAGTAGAGGCAGAAATCAGGAGGCTAGAAAGCGAAGGAATCATCAAACTAGTACAGTTTGTGGAATGGGCAGTACTGGCCATTCTGATTGTGAAGACCGTCGGGTTAGTTCGCTTTTGTGGGAATTTTAAACAAATGGTAAGCCACTTATCGCAACTAGATATATACCCAATCCCTCGCGTAGACAACTTTCACACAAAGCAGAGGGGGGTTACTGTCCTTCATGAAGCTGGACATGATCCATGCATACCCTGCAATTGCAGGTAAATGAGGATTCCCAGATGTTTGCTACAATTAATACCCATAAGGGTTTGTACCAATATACGAGACTGCCATTTAGGGTATCATCAGCCTGTGCCATTTTTCAGCGGATGATGGAGAACATTCTACAAGATCTACACAAGGTTGCCATTTATCTGGATGATGTACTAAGAGCAGGAAAAACCCAAAAAGAGCACTTAGAAAACTTGGACAAAGGCCTTAGATGTTTCTCCAAGATGGCCCTATGCCTTAGAAGGAAAAAATGTATGTTCCAGGCACCCCAAATGATCTTCTTGTGCTACAGAGTTGACAAGGCCAGTGAGAGTGATTAAAGGTTCCCCAGCTCCCATGTCTGTATCAGAGTTTAGTCTTTCCTCAGATTGTTGAATTATTACAAAACGTTTGTATATAACCTGGCCTCCATCCTGGCACCCTTATATCTGCTGAAAAATGGACAGCCTTGGAAATGGACTCGTCATCAAAATGTAGTCCTTAGGGAAGTGAAGAAGTAGCTGTCAACATCTAAAGTATTGTCACATTATGCTCCTAAATGAGATCTGGTGCTGACATGCGATGCTTCCCCCTACAATATTGCAGAACTGTTGCCTCACACATGGCCCAATGGAAGGGAACGCCCAAAGCGTATGCTTCCCAGATTTTGGCTGATGCAGACTGCAAACACACCCTGAGAGAGAAGGAAGGTTTGGCGGTCATCTTTTGCATGAGAAGGTTCCACCAATACCTATACAAACACAAATTTGTAACAGTAACAGACCACAAACCACGGCTAGGGCAATTCAAAGGGGGCGAGACAGTGCCAGCCCATAGTTTCAGGTCGAATTCAGCCATGGACTCTCATTCTAAGTCTGTACAATTACAACGTGGACCACCCTCCAGGTGGCCAAATAGTGAGCCATCCATGCTGATAGATACACCACTAATGGTGCTGCCACTAGAAGAGTTCAATCTGGTTTTAAACTTTCTGGACACCCTTCTGATCACCACTGACAATATCAGACTGTGGACGCAAAAAGATCCATTCCTGGCAAAACTAAAACAGCTGGTGGTGATGCCAGAAACAAGAGGGATATCACAATCAGAACTGAAACCTTCCTGGTCCCAGCAAGACCAGATCACAGTAGAGATTGGCATTTTATTGTGGAGAGCAAGAGTGATTGTCCCAAGCAAGGATTGCTGCCAGAAACTGGCTGAACTCCACTTGGTCATGCAGGGGTGTGCAAAATGAAGATGTTGGTGAGAAGTTATGTCTGGGCACCAAGGTTAGATGCAGATTGGATCCACATTAATGAGGCAGTGCCCAAAGTGCCAACAAGGACAAAAATTACTGCCAGCAGATCTCCCACATTCATGAGAATGATTAGGTAAATCATGGATTCAGTTATATGTCAACCATGTTGGCCCTTTCATAGAAACAATGTTCTTAATCAATTTTGACACTCACTCAAAGTGATTGGACATGCATAGAGTTCATCTGTCAAACACAGGGATGATGACAGTAAAGCTGCGAGCATCTTTTGCATTACATGGGCTTCCAGAAACGTTGGTCACAGACAACAGGCCATCATTTACCAACAGAGAATTTGAGTATTTCCTAAAGTCAAATGGCAATTGGCATATAAGGACAACAGCATTCCATCCTCTGTCCAGTGGTCTGGCAGAAAGATCAGTCCAAACTTTGAAAGCAAACTTTAAAGAAACAGCTTTCACCTTCACTTGACACCAAACTGTCCCGGTTCCTATTTGATTACCTGACTAACCCTCATGCAACTGCAAGGCTAACTCCAGCAGAGTTGCTAATGGGAAAAAGACTCCGCACCAGGTTAAATCTGATCTTCCCAAACCTGAGGATAGTGGGGCATCAAATAACATCAGGAATGCCAATGCTGGACACAAGACTTGTCTACGAGAGAGACACTTTACTTCAGGGGATGAAGTTTGGTGTCAGAGCCACAGAAATGGCCTTGGTCAACATGAGGTCAGGTCCCATACAAAGTTCAGGTAGGTAAGGCAGTCTTGAACAAGTACATGAACCACATTAAAGCTGCAACCTCACACAACAGGGCAGGAGCAAAACTTACCTGGCCCCTCAGAACAGACATAAAGGCTGTCAGAAGCACCCCGTCCCTCACCACCACCATCTAACATTGAAGAACCCTTGGAGTCTGAGGTGGACATGGTGGATGTCACAGCTTCAATACCTTTATACCTGAAGAAGAGGATAAATTTCTTCCAAGACACCCCCTGCGAAACATGCGGGCCACACCTCGGGTTTGGTACATACCACCCAGGTTTGTCAGTGAAACCAGACCCAGTGCAAAAACAGCCCAGGAGACACTATGAGAAATATAACAGGCCTGTATCCCAGGACATAGAGGGAGAGGGATGTAATGATTGTAATGAGGACAGCTACGTCGACATCATAGAATATAAGTTCCCTCATTGGGGCTTTTCACCTGATCCACTCAGGGAGCCCTGACTAACAGGTATAAACTGGAATCTCAGATACTCTGTTCACTCTGACTGCTGGCTCTAAGAAAGCTGCATCAGTGTCAAGGACTATGTCCATGTAAATAAAGGATGACTTGGTGACGGGACACCAGCCTCTTTGGAGTTATTTCAAAATGTATAGCTGTATTGAAAACTTTAAAGAGATAAAGTTTGTCAGTAATCAACATTTATCTGATCAAGTTCCTGTAAGTTATGGATTGTTGGTTAAGTTCATTATGGAATCTGTCAATCTGCAACTGCCTGATTTGTAAAGCCTGCCTTTGATTGCTGCTGAAAATATTTTGAGTTAGGGTAGGATTAGTTAACAGGTTTTGCTATGGGTTCAGAGAATTCTACTTTGACTCATAATGCAAAGTAGTTTCTGCTCGTCATGCTAGAATAATGCACTGGAGCAAACTGTTTTGCTAACAGATCATTATTTTAATCACTATTTTAATCCTCCCATTTCCTTGGACAGTGATGAAAGTAGTTCCAGTGACATCCGGTTTCCACACATGCAAATGCTTCAGGTGCCTGTGAGGATCATTGGGAAAATAAGCTTGTTCTTTGGAACATGTTGAATTGCTTGTAACAAATTGTTGCACAAAAAAAAACTTTTGTAAGGAAGTTTGTAAAAAAGTTTTCCTCTACATTTTTTTTAAGTTCACTGGCCACAATTAACAACTTTCATAAGATTGTCTATAGAAATCTTCAGGATAATCAAAATTAGCATCTTAATCACTTACATAGCTAACAATAAAAACATTTTAATAATACACTATGGTAATGTTTCCACTAGAGAGCAAATAGTTTTAATTTATTAGTATATTCCATTCTTGGCTTATTTGTTCATATATTATAAATAATTATAGTACTTAAGGACTAGCCATGTAATTGCAGTAAATATAAGCTATTAAAGATTTAATATTCCATTAGATTTTATCCAGATATGTTAAAGTGCAAAATAATTGATTTTATTATTTAAGAGTTAGCATTTTTTAAAAACAGTAGTACCTCCTACTGGCCAATTAAATAATGAAAATCAACCAAAGAAACAAAACTATTTATTTTCTGGAGTATTGATGCCTAGGTGTCTCTAATCGCAGCTTTAAATTCCATTCTGCAGTTAAATTGTTAACCATGGCTCCAGTGCTGGGTCTAAGTGAGTTTTTTTTATGTTCAGTGATCACAATTTTCTAAATTCCTGATTGGATGAAGCTGATATTTTGTTTACTTTAGTAGCATTTTGCTCATGTAAAAGAAGTTAGTGAGCAAGTTGTCTTCTTTGTTCTTTCTCCATTCAAACTTCAGAATTATTTTGGGAGTGGGAGGGTGGGGAAGGGTGATATATCTAAGTGTTGTTATTCAAGAGTGTGGTGCTGGAAACGCACAGTAGGTCAGGTAGCATCTAAGGAGCAGGATAATCGACATTTCAGGCAAAAGCCCTTCATCAGGAATGAGGCCGGGGATGGAGAGATAAATGGGGGTGGGGGGGTGGGGCTGGGGGGCAAGGTAGCTGCAATAGGTGGATGAAGGTGGGGCTAAAGATGTTAGGTCAGAGGGGAGGGTGATGCAGATAGGTGGGAAGGAAGATGGACAAATTGGACAGGTCATGGGGACGGTGCTGAGCCGGAAGGTTGGAACTGATCAAAGTTTGTGAGAAGATTTGTAGCTCGGGTGCTCGCTGTTGTGGTTCTGTTCGCCGAGCTGGGAATTTGTGTTGCAGACGTTTCGTCCCCTGTCTAGGTAACATCTAACGAAGACAGCTAACGATCCGCATCCATGAACACCAAGCCACTGCAACAGACAGCTGGAACTGACAACCGGAAGCGGCAGAGACAAACCACTATAAATGCCGGAGGAAACATCACAGAAACGCTTCACAGGAGGGTCCCAAGCACTGAGGATGTCACCTAGACAGGGGACGAAACATCTGCAACACAAATTCCCAGCTCAGCGAACAGGTTGGAACTGAGGTAAGGTGGGGAAGGGGAAATAACGAAATGGTGAAATGCACATTGATGCCATGGGGTTGGACGGTCCCGAGGCAGAAGATGAGGCCTTCTTCCTCCAGGGATGGGTGGTAAGGGAGCGGCGATGGAGGAGGTCCAGGACCTGCATGTCCTCGGCTGAGTTGGAGGGGAAGGTGAAGTGTTCGGCCACAGGGCGGTGGGGTTGGTTGGTGTGAGTGTCCCGGAGATGTTCTCTGAAGCACTCTGCGAGTAGGTGTCCTGTCTCCCCAATGTAGAGGAGACCGCAGCAGGAGCAACGGATACAGTAAATGACATATGTGAAACTTTGATAGATGAGGAAGGCTCCTTTGGCGCCTTGGACGGAGGTGAGGGGGGTTCGTGTGGGCGCAGGATTTGCAATTCCTGCGGTGGCAGGGAAAGATGCTGGGAGCGGAGGGTGGGTTGTTGGGGGGAGTGAACCTGACGAGGTAGTCGCGGAGGGAACAATCTTTACGGAAAGTGGATGGAGTGGGGAGGGAAATATATCTCTGGGTGTGGGGTCCGTTTGTAGGTGGCAGAAATGGCAGAGGATGTATGCGATGTATATGGAGGTTGGTGGGATGGAAGGTGAGGACCGGGGGGAGACACTGTTCTGTCCTTGTTGCAGTTGGAGGGGTGGGGTTTGAGGGCAGATGTGCGGGAAGTGGATGAGATGTGCTGAAGGGCATCATCAACCACATGGGAGGGGAAATTGTGGTCTTTAAAAAAGGAGGCCATCTGGTGAGTTCTGTGGTGGAACTGGTCCTCCTTGGGAGCAGATGTGGCAGAAGCGGAGGAATTGGGAATAAGGAATAGCCACCTAGTGGTTGCAAGACAAGGGAACTGTCAGCAAAACAGAAAGGGATCCTGACACACCAGTGGCAGACTTTTTTTTCGAAAATGTAATTCATGAACTTCCCTGATATTTCCTTCACTTAGGTAATGACATCTGAATGAAGGAAAGTCAAAGTTGTACCAACTGATATTGAATAGAAGATTGCAGAGTAATTCATGCCAACAGTCTCCCACCCCAATAAACTGAGAACTCCTGTCCGCCTAAACCCCTCCTCACCCTCTCAGCCTACAATCTCTTCCCCTTCCTCACCCACCAGTCCTTCTTCCTACTGTCAGCCCTTTCTCCCTTCCAAGCCCCCTGTCCCTACAGCTCACCATCTCTCCCTTCCCTCAACCAC
>NC_057718.1:77030949-77109123 GCF_004010195.1 Chiloscyllium plagiosum | reverse complement strand
CCCCACATTCCCTCAATCCCCCCGCCCCCTCCTACTCACTCAATTCCCCCGCCCCTTCTATTCCCCCACACTGGCTCACTCCCCTCGTCTCCCTTCTATTCCCCCTCACTCACTCACTTCTCCTTCAGACTGCTCCGGCTACCGCTCTCGAGCGATCCACTCCAAACATTCGAATCGGTCGCTAGGAGACCGGGGACGCCGATTAAATCACGGCGCCCGTCCGTTGGCTCGAGCAACGGTCGATGGAGGTGGAAGTGGGGGAGGGGTGAGGGAGTGTGCGCTGGAAGTGGAGGTGGTGAGTGCGGGAGATTGAGGTGGAAATGTGGAGGAGATGGGGAATGGTCAGGTAGACGTGGAAATGGGACGGCGATATGAGGGAGTGGGGGGATGATTGGATGACTTTTCAGGTCGTTATAGGATTATTACTAGTTATAGGTAGGATTTCGGGGTGTTATACCTAATTGTACCAGTTATATTTGATTTATTAGTGATTATTATGAACAGAATCTGAGAGTTAGCGTGTTTATTATTAACCGGCACATTTAATGAATTACCAGTAGTTACTGTTAGAATCAAAACTCTTCCCGCCTCAAATTTAATCTGAAAATTGCTTCCCCTTTCCCAGTTCACCTGTAAATAGTTTGTTTCCTGATTCTTGGAATTTCTCACAGGAATAGCTGCTTGTTAAAAAACACATATATAAATGTTCTTAATACGGGGATCCAACATTAAACTAAATATTTGTGAAAATCAGATGGTTAGATCATGCAGGTTGTCACTTTTTGTGTAATCACTTGAGGGATGTAGGGATCACTAACCGGGCCAACATTTTAATGTATGTTGGTAGTTGCCCTTGATAAGGTAAAGGTGAGTCGCCCAATTAAATCATTGCAGCCTATGTGCTGTACATAGACTTATCATGTTGTCAAGGAGGGAATTCCAAGATTTTGACCCAGTGACACTTAAGGATCAGTAAAATATTTCCAGTGATATATTTCAGCAAGATGTCTCAGTGGCTAGCACTACTGCCTTACAGCACCAAGGTCCTAGGTTTGATTCCACCCTGGGGCAAATGTCTGTATGGAGTTTGTACATTCCATGTCTGTGTGGGTTTCCTCTGGTGCTCCTGTTTCATCCCACAGTCCAAGGATGTGCAGGCTAGGTGTGTTAGTCATGGCAAATGCATGGGACGTGGGGATGGGGTGGGACTGGATGGGATGTTCTTTGGAGGGTCACTGAAGACTTGGTGGGCTGAATGGCCTGCTTTCATACTGTTGGGTTTCATACTGAAGGGAATTTGTAGGTGATGGTGTTCCAATGTATCTGCTGCACTTGTCCCTTCAATGGTAGCAGTTGTGGGGTTGGAAGGACCTATCTAAGGATCTTCAATGAATTTCTGCAATGCATCTTACAGATGGTACACACTGCTGCTACTGAGTGGTGATAGTGGAGACAGTGCATGTTTGTGATTATGGTGTCAATCAAGCATCTGCCTTGTCCTGGATGATGTCAAATTTGTTGTGTGTTGTTGAAACTGTACTTATCCAGGCAAGTGGGCAGTATTCCATCACACTCTTTACTGAGTCTTCTAGATGGTGAACATGCTTTGAGGAATCAGATGACTTACTCACTGCAATAGTCCTAGCCTCGGGCCTGCTCTCATAGTCACTAGATTTATGTGGCTAGTCCTGTTCAGTTTCTGGATTAGAGTGGTGCTGGAAAAGCACAGTAGGTCAGGCAGCATCTGAGGAGCAGGAAAATCAATGTTTCGGACAAAAGGCCTTCATCACGAATGAGGCAGGGAGCCTCCGGGGTGGAGAGATAAATGTTCAGTTTCTGGTCAATGGTAATTCCCTGAGGGCGTTGATTGTGAGGGATTCAGCAATTGTAACACCATTGAATGTCAAAGGACAATGGTTAGATTGTCTCTTATTGTAGATGGTCATTGCCTCCATTTGAGTGGCCTGAATGTTATTTGCCACTTTTGGAGGGAAGGTCATTGGTAGAGCAACTGAAGATGATTGGACCTGAGGAGCACCTGCTAGATGACTGACCTCCAGCAACCAAAACCATCTTCCTGGGTGCCAGGCATATTTCCAACCAGTGCAATTGTCTCTCCTGATGCCATTGATTTCAGTTTTGCTTGGTTATGGCACATGAATAAATCTGCAGAATACCTCCAACAGTAATCCCATGCTGTAATTCTTGCTTGAAATTTGACTCCGGCTTTAATATTTTAGCGACAATTCTTCCTTGATATTACCTTTTGCATCTCCTTCAAACATAAGTGTCCTTCAATGATGTGGGCATAGCTTCTTTCAAATAATACTCAGGATCTTTTGCTTAATAAATGATGTGGAGGTATCAGTGTTGGACTGGGGTAGACAAGTTAAAAATCACACAACACCATTATGGGCGGCACGGTGGCACAGTGGTTAGCACTGCTGCCTCGCAGCGCCAGAGACCCGGGTTCAATTCCCGCCTCAGGCAACTCTCTGTGTGGAGTTTGCACATTCTCCCCGTGTCTGTATGGGCACCCTCCGGGTGCTCCAGTTTCCACCCACAATCCAAAAATGTGCAGGTCAGGTGAATTGACCACGCTAAATTGCCCGTAGTGTTAGGTGAAGGGGTAAATGTAGGAGAATGGGTCTGGGTGGATTACACTTCGGCAGGTCGGTGTGGACTTGTTGAGCCGAAGGGCCTGTTTCCACACTGTAGGTAGTCTAATCTAAAAAAAAACAGGTTATAGTCCAATAGGTTTGTTTGGAAGTACTAGCTTTTGGAACGCTTCTCCTTCATCAGGTGGAGCAGGATCATAAGGCACAGAATTTATAGCAAAAAGTGTCAGTGTCATGCAACTGAAACGATATAGAGTCATAGGGTCATAGAGATGTACAGCATGGAAACAGACCCTTCGGTCCAACCTGTCCATGCCCACCAGATATTCCAACCCAATCTAGTTCCACCTGCCAGCACCTGGCCCATATCCCTCCAAACTTTTCCTATTCATATATCCATCCAAATGCCTCTTAAATGTTGCAATTGTACCAGCCTCTGCCACTTCCTCTGGCAGCTTATTCCATACATGTACCACCCTCTGTATGGAAAACGTTGTCCCTTAGGTCTCTTTTATATCTTTCCCTTCTCACCATAAACCTATGTCCTCTAGTTCTGGACTACCTGACCCCAGGGAAAAGACTTTGTCTATTTACCCTATCCATGCCCCTCATAATTTTGTAAACCTTTATAAGGTCACCTCTCAGCCTCCAATGCTCCAGGGAAAACAGCCCCAGCCTCTCCCTTAAAGCTCAAATCCTCCAACCTTGGCAACATTCTTGTAAATCTTTTCTGAACCCTTTCAAGTTTCACAACACCTTTCCAATAGGAAGAAGACCAGAATTGCACACAAGATTTCAACAGTAGCCTAACCAATGTCCTGTACGGCCGCAACATGACCTCCAAACTCCTGTACCATTGGCCCATCTGGTCAAGGTCCTGTTGTAATCTGAGGTAACCCTCTTCACTGTCCACTACACCTCCAATTTTGGTGTCATCTGCAAACTTACTATGTTACCTCTTATGTTCCTCTTATGTTCACATCCAAATCATTTATGTAAATGACAAAAAGTAGAGGACCCAGCACCAATCCTTGTGGCACTCCACTGGTCACAGGCCTCCAGTCTGAAAAACAACTCTCCGCCACCACTCTCTGTCTTCTACCTTTGAGCCAATTCTATATCCAAATGGTTAGTTATCTCTGCATTCCATGAGATCTAACCAGTTTCCCATGGGGAACCTTGTCAAACACCTTACTGAAGTCCAAATAGATCACGTCTACCGCTCTGCCCTCATTGATCCTCTTTGTCACTGCTTCAAAAAACCTCAATAAAGTTTGTGAGACATGATTTCCCACGCACAAAACCATGTTGACTATCCCGAATCAGTCCTTGCCTTTCCAAATACATGCAAATCCTCTCCCTCAGGATTCCCTCCAACTACTTGCCCACCACTGACATCAGACTCACAGGTCTATAGTTCCCTAGCTTGTCCTTACCACCGTTCTTAAATAGTGGCACCACGTTAGCCAATCCCCAGTCTTCTGGCACCTCACCTGTGACTATCAATTTACAAATATCTCAGCAAAAGGCCCAGCAATCACTTCCCTAGCTTCCCATAGAATTCTACAGTACATCTGATCAGGTCCTGGGGATTTATCCACTTTTATGCACCTCAAGACATCCGGCACTCCTTCCTCTGTAATATGGACATTTTTCAAGATGTCTCCATCTATTTCCCTAAATTCTATATCTTCCATGTCCTTTTCCACAGTAAACACTGATGCAAGATACTCATTTTGTATCTCCCCTATTTTCTGCAGCTCCACACAGGAGCTTGCTGATCTTTGAGGGTCCCTACTCTCGCCCTGGTTATCGTTTTGTACTTAATGCATTTGTAAGAACCCTTTGGACTCTCCTTAACTCTATTTGCCAAAACTATCTCATGTCCCCTTTTTGCCCTCCTGATTTCCCTCTTAAGTACACTCCTACTGCCCTTCTACTCTTCTAAGGATTCACTCGATCTCTCCTGTCTATGCCTGACATATGCTTCCTTCTTGGAGAAAATGAGGACTGCAGATGCTGGAGATCAGAGCTGAAAATGTGTTGGTGGAAAAGCGCAGCAGGTCAGGCAGCATCCAAGGAGCAGGAGAATTGACGTTTCGGGCATGAGCTTCCTTCGTTTTCTTAACCAAACCCTCAACTTCTGTAGTGATCCAGCATTCTCTACACATACCAGCCTTTCTCTTCACCCTAACTGGAATATACTGTCTCTGAACTCTCGTTATTTCATTTCTGAAGGCTTCCCATTTTCCAGCCCTTCCCTTTACTTGCGAACATCTGCTCCCAATCAACTTTTGAAAGTTCTTGCCTAATACTGTCAAATTCTCCTTTCTCCAATTTTAGATCTGGTCTATCTTTTTCTATCACTATTTTTAAAACTAGTAGATGTACAGTCACTGGCTCTAAAGTGCTGCCCCACTGACACCTCAGTCACCTGCCCTGCCTTATTTCCCAAGAGTAGGTCAAGTTTTGCACCTTCTCTAGTAGGTACATCCACATACTGAATCAGAAAATTTTCTTGTATACTTAACAAATTCCTCTCCATCTAAACCCTTAACGCTACAACAGTCACAGTCTATGTTTGGAAAGTTAAAACCCCCTACCATAACCAGTCTATTATTCTTATAGATAGCTGTAATCTCCTTATAAATTTGGTTCTCAATTTCCTTCTGACTATAAGGGAGTCTGTAATACAATCCCAATAAGGTGATAATCCCTTTCTTATTTCTCAGTTCCACTCAAATAACTTCCCTGGATGTATTTCCAGGAATATCCTCCCTCAGTTCAGCTGTAATGCTATCCCTTATCAAAACCGCCACTCCCCCTCCTCTCTTGCCTCCCTTTCTGTTCTTTCTGTAGCATTTGTATCCTGGAACATTAAACTGCCTGTCCTGTCCATCCCTGAGTCATGCTTCTGTAATTGCAATGATATCCCAGTCCCATGTTCCGAACCATACCCTGAGTTCATCTGCCTTCCCTGTTAGGCCCCTTGTGTTGAAAAAAATGCTGTTGAATTTATCAGTCCTACCTTGTTTTCTGCTTTGTCCCTGACTGTCCTTACCATTTTAAATCCTCCAGAGCAGCTTTTGCAAATCTCCTCGCCAGCACATTAGTCCCCTTCCAATTTAGGTGTAATCCGTCCTTCTTGTACAGGTCACTTCTACCCCAGAAGAGATTCCAAATGATCCAAAAATGTGAATTCTTCTCCCATACACCAGCTCCTCAGCCATGCATTCATCTCCTCCATCCTCCTATTCCTACCCTCACTAGCTCGTAGCACTGGGAGTAATCCAGATATTACTACCCTCAAGGACCTCCTTTTTAAATTCCTGGCTAACTCTCTGTAATCTCTCTTCAGAATCTCAACCTTTTCCCTTCCAATGTGTGCAATGACCTCCTGCTGGGCCCTCTCCCCTTGAGAATATTCTGCACCCTCTCTGAGACATCCTTGATCCTGTCACCAGGGAAGCATCACACCATTCTGATTTTTCATGCTGGTCACAGAAACGTCTAACTGTGCCTCGGACTAGGGAGTCCCCTATCATAATCGATTGCTTGGAACCCGACATTCCCCTTATTGCATTAGAGCCTGCCTTGATAGAAACTTGGCTGTTTCTGCTACATTCCCCTGAGAATCCATCAACCCCGACATTTTCCAAAACAGCATACTTGTTTGAAATGGGGGTAGCCACAGAAGACTCTTGCACTACCTGCCTACCTCTCTTACCCTTCCTAGAGGTAACCCATCTATATGACTGTATCTGCAACTTTTCTCTCTTCCTATAACTGCCATCCATCACATCCCCTTGCTCTTATAAATTCCTCATTGCCTCCAACTGTAGTTCCAACCGTTCCATTCGATCAGATAGGATTCACAACCAACGGTATTTATTGCAGTAACACATAAACTCTCCCGAAACTCCCATATTCAACAAGAAGAGCATATCACTCTACTAAGGGCCATTTTTGTTTCTTCCAATCTGCAAAACCAGAAAATAGCCCCATCTTATTCCTGTATAAAACACTGCTCCAGGCTAACTTGTGGCTTATATTTTTAAGTTTAATCGAGAGACATATCTCAATAAAATATATATGATCAAGAAAGAACTTAGTCTCTTCACTACTGCAGACTCCCCAAGGCCACACTTAAAGCTATTCACTTATCTGTCTCTGTGCTGTGACTTCTCCCAAACAGGTTCCTCCAAGATCAGTTGTGAATTTCACTGTCTGTTAATTTTCCCAGACGCACTGTAATGTCCAGCGATACTTGAATTCAAAGCAAAGGCAGTAACTGCACAGGTTCAGTTATAGGGGAAATTAGAAAATCTGAACTAAAGGA
Source organism: Chiloscyllium plagiosum (assembly GCF_004010195.1). Taxonomy (NCBI): domain Eukaryota; kingdom Metazoa; phylum Chordata; class Chondrichthyes; order Orectolobiformes; family Hemiscylliidae; genus Chiloscyllium; species Chiloscyllium plagiosum. The sequence goes on along the minus strand of NC_057718.1, from coordinate 77,102,166 downwards.
GGAAGTAAGAGCACAGAACTCAGGAGAGGTTATTAAAATCTCCAGCACAGACACAAATCAGAACAGGGGAACCATAAAGATTAAAAAAAAATACAAATAGTAGGGAAAGGGTTAACAATCAATGCTGGACAAACAAATGACAATGAGAAGAGGGATGACTAATACAGGACTGAAAGTGTTATAAGTGAATGCACGCAGCATAAGGAATAAAGTAAATGAGCTTGTGATGCAGATCGAAATTGTCAGGTAAGATGTGGGCATCATGGAGATGTGGCTGCAAGGGGATCAGGACTGGGAGCTGAATATTCAAGGATATACATCCTATCCAAAAGATAGGCAGGTAGGCAAAGGTGGTGGTGTTGCCTTATTAGTCAGAAATTAAATTAAATCAATAATAAGAAACGAAGTAGAATCAGATGGTGTAGAATCAGTGTGGGTAGAATTGAGGAACAGCAAAGGTGAGGAACAGCATAGTTGGAGTTATGTACAGGCCTTCAAACAGTAGTTAGGAGCTGGGGTGCAAGATACACGGGCGGCACGGTGGCACAGTGGTTAGCACTGCTGCCTCACAGCGCCTGAGACCCGGGTTCAATTCCCGCCTCAGGCGACTGTGTGAAGTTTGCACGTTCTCCCCGTGTCTGCGTGGGTTTCCTCCGGGTGCTCCGGTTTCCTCCCACAGTCCAAAAGATGTGCAGGGTCAGGTGAATTGGCCATGCTAAATTGCCCGTAGTGTTAGGTAAGGGGTAAATGTAGGGGTATGGGTGGGTTTCGCTTCGGCGGGTCGGTGTGGACTTGTTGGGCCAAAGGGCCTGTTTCTACACTGTAATGTAATGTAATCTAATCTAATACACCAGGAGTTAGAAAAGATGTGTAGGAAAAGCAAAGTCACAATGATCATGGGGGATTTTAATATGCAGGTGGACTGCAGATTGGTAGTGGATTGCAATAAAAGGAAGTTGTGCAATGTCTATGAGATAGCTTTTTGGAGCAGCTTATGGCAGACCCCACGAAGGAACAGGCAACACTGGATTTATTGTCGTGCAATGAGGCAGACTTGATAAGGGAGATTAAGGTGAATGAACTCTTCAGAGGCAATGATCATAATATGATTGAATTTACTTTGCAATTGGAGAAGGAGAAGATAGAATCAGACGTAACAGAATCACAGCTGAATAAAGGCAACTACAGAGACATGAGGAAGAAGCTGGGTAGAATTGACTATTGGAACAGGTCCCTTCTTCCCAAGTATTCATGAGTTCAAACCCATTTCTCCCACACCAATCTTTGAGCCACATATTTATCTACTTAATCTTATTGACCCTGTGCCAATTAGCTCATGGTTCAGATAGTAATCCAGAGATTATTACCTTTTTGCTTCTGCTTTTTAATTTAGCTCCTAGCTGTTCATACTCCCTTAAGAAAACCTCTGCCCTACTTTTATCTATGTCATTGGCACCTATGTGGACCATGACCACTAGATCGTTACCCTTCCACTCCAAGTTCCTCTACAGCTCAGCTGAGATATCCCGGACCCAAGCACCAGGCAAGCAACACAACATTTGGGATTCTCGATCCTGGTCACAGAGAACAGTGTCTATGCCTCTAACTATACTATCCCAAATTACAACAACATTTCTCTCACCCCCCCATTTGAATGGCTCTCTGCACCACAGTGGTGAAGTCAGTCAGCTCATCCTCTCTGCAGCCCCCATTCCCGTCCAAGTCTTGAACCTGTTGGACAAGGACAAGGGCTGAGACTCCTGTAACTCTTCCTCCTGGATTCCTCTATCTGTCTCATTCACAGCCACACCCTTCTGTCCCAGTCCATTGACCAAATTTGAGTTAGTTAGCTTAAGAGGTGTGACTGTCTCCTGAAATACAGCATCCAGGTAACTCTCTCCCTCCCTAATGAGTTGTAGTATTAGAAGTTCAGACTCCAGCTCATCGTCACTGAGCTGGAGTTCTTCCAGCAACCAATATTTACGACAGACATGGTCACTGGGAACCACAATGGGGTCCACCAGCTCCCATATCATGTAGAAACAACACATCACCTGACCCTCCATCCTTATTTTATTTGTTTTGAATTTGACTTGAAAATAGCTACCCTGAGCAACTTGTGTGGCAATGTCCTGGGACTGAGACGATTGACTTCTAAGAACCGCAACCATCTTTTTTTGTGCTAGGTATGACTCGAACAAGTGGAGAATTTTCCCTCACATTCTCATTGAATTCAGTTTTTTTAAGGCTTCTTGATGCTGTGTCCTTTATCAAGGGCAATCACTGTAACCTTACCTCAAAATGTTTTCATGTTTGAACCAAGGCTCTAATGAGGTCAGGAGTTGAACAGCCCTGGTGGAACCCAAACTTAGTGTCAGTGAGCAGGTAATTACAAAGAAAGTGCTGCTTAAGACACAGTTGATTATACCTTCATATGCTTTACTGATAATCAAGTGCAGACTAATAGTACAGCATTATATGGGTTAGATTTGTCCTGCTTTTTGTGTATAAGATTTACTTGGGCAGTTTTCCATATTGTCAGTTAGATGCCAATGTTGTAGTTGTACCGGCACAAATTGGCTACGAGTGTGCCTAGTTCTTGAGCACAAGTCTGCAGTACTATTGCCAGAATGTTATCAGAGCTGAATTAGCTTTTGCAAAGTCCAGTGCCTTCAGCTGTTTCTTGATATCACTTGGAATGAATCATCTTGTTTGAAGAGTTGCATCTCTGATGCTGGGGATCTCTGGAAGAGGCCAATATGAATCATCTACTCGGAACTTCCGGCTGAAGATGATTTGAAAGGTTTCAGCCTTGTCATTTGCACTAATGTGCTTCGCTTCACCATCATTGAGGATGGAGAATATTTATAGAGCCTCCTCTTCCTGTTACTTATTTAATTGTCTGCCACCATTCATGACTGAATACGACATTAGCTCTGAACCACAATCGCTTTGCATGTTGTTTCCAGAGTTATTGATTTGATGTTAACTCTGCTTTCTCTCCACAGACCCTACCAGACCTGTTGAGTTTCTTGAGCAATTTCTGTGTTTGTTTCAGATTTCCAGCAATTCTTTATTTTCTTTCTGCATCTGTGACAGGTAGATTGGTAAGGGCGATGTCAAATCTAATAAGTTTCTCCTTTTTGTTGGTTCTCTCACCGTCTGCCTCAAACCTAGTCTGGCAGCTATGTTCTTCAAGACTTGGCAGCCCAGTGAGTAGTGACGCTACTGAGTGACTGTTTGCAATGGACATTGAAGATCCCCCACCTGTATTCTGTATTGCTTGCCATTCTCCTAATGATGTTCAACATGGATGTGATTCATTAACTGAGGATGATAATCAGCACAGTCCCTGTTTGACCTGATACTATGAGACTACATAGAGTCAGACAGCAATGTTGAGGACTCCTAGAGCAAATTCATCTCAACGTACATGTCTATGATGTCATTGCAGGTCAGTCTATCCTTGCTGGTGGTGTATGATATATCCAGAAATGATGGTGGTTTCTGGGACTTTCTAAGCTATGATTCAAAGAGTATGATTATGTCAGGTTATTTTTAGACTTATCTGTGGGTCGGCTCTTCCAGTTTTGGCATGAAACCCTCAGATATTACAAAAGAAGATATTCTGGGGATTAAGATGGTTGAATTTGCCATTGTTGCTTCAATGTCTGTATCATGCTTGGGTTTCATTCCTTTAAGGTTTGATAAAATTGATTTAACAGGGTCATTAAGAGTCATTCACATTGCTATAGATATGGAGTCACAATTAAGATAATGACAATTAATCAAGGCAAAGTACTGCAGAGGCTGGAAATTTGTAACAAGCACAGAGAATGCTGGAGAAACTTAGCAGGTCTCGCAGGCTCTGTGGAGAAAGAAGGAGTTAATATTCAGAGTCCCATAGACTCTTCTCCAGGAGAAGGATGACATACTTCCTTCCCTGAAGGGCATTAGAGATCTAGATTTTTTTAGGGTAATCAACAATGATTTCATGGTTTCCTTTAAGCCAGCTTTTAATTTCAGATTTTATTGCATTGAAATTTCACAATCTGCCATGGGATATTCAAATTCTTGTCACTTGAAATTATTTAAGATTCTGGAGTTCTAACTCAGTGATAGTACAAACAACACCACCACCTCTTGCCATGACTTGGGTATGAAGGTGGTAATTGTTTTTCTTGCTCGTGTTTGATCTTGATTACAAGTGTTTTTCAAGCATGCTGCCAATACTTAAGTTTTACTTGTTCTCAGATTATTCCTGCAAAAGGTAACGTCAAAAATCACATCTCACCAAGTGAAAGTCCAACAGGTTTATTTAAAAACACTAGCTTTCGGAGTGTTGTTCTTTCATCAGGTGTAATGAAAGAGGATGCAAAAGACAGAATTTTTAAGTAAAAGATCAAAAGGTCATACAACTGACACGAATGTATTGAACAAACTTAAAATGGCTGACTCCCTTGCGTTAAATCTCTAATCAGTTAAAAAGGAGATGCAGATTTTGAATGATTAAAATGAAAATCCCAGAATTTCTTTCAAGTCACTGCCCCGAGATAACTACAAGTTTTATCAGTGTATACAAGTGGTGACATCTCAGGTTAGACAATGCATTTTAGGTGTGAGGTCCTGTTAACAGTCTGTGTTCTAACCTGGAGTCAAATTGGTTTTATTTCCAAAGCAAAATGTATTCTCGGTCAGGAATTTCAGTGTCCACCACCAAGAGTGGCTTAGTAGCAATTGCCAGGAAATGACCATCTCCAATAAAAGATAATCTAATCATTACCCCTTGACATTCAATGGTGCTACCATCACTGAATGCCCAACTATATTAGTTGTTTAAATTAAAATAATTACTCTTTGAAAAAAGCTTTCATTGATAGACACTTCTTCACTACATTTATAGTAATTTAATGCCTTGTGAAACACCTATTGAGATTCATAGTTCTATTTCAAAGAGTCTATAATCAAGTAGAACTGTCAATCCAACTGTAAATTGGGTGGAACCACACCATAATAATGGAGGGTTGTAAAATTAGTCATGAAGCATTCATCTAGTAATGAAAATCCTCAGGCTTATGTCAACAGATACAGTGAAATAGCCAGCGCTTTTTTTAAAAAAAACATTGCAGATTTTTGTTCCCAAATATTAAAACAGAAAGAGTAAACATGTCTTGAGAACTTGATGTCTCATTTTCATGGCTCTATTGATAATTCATTTTAACAACTCTATTGACAGTTCATTTTAGAATCTTCTTTTTACTACTTTGTTGAGAGTTCCAATGAGCTTGGTAATTCCAATGAGTTTAAGCACTTTGCATACAATGTCATGTCTACCTGTAACAATTCTAAAAGGGCAACTTACTTCCCCCAAAGGTGTCTCAGGACAACTTCCAAAAGGGTAATTTAACTCTCAAAAAGAGTACTAATCCAGCAATTCCACAAAGTATAGACTGTCCCTACCAGGTCTTATCTGCACATCTCATTTCCCACTACTAGCTATTGTAAACCAGATAAGACAGGAGGCCTCCTGCGAAAATGGCAAGAGCCATCACTACATTTCTGCAAGGTTTCTGCAGAATAAGAAAACACACTCCCACTTCCTTTTTTTCCACTCTCAGTACTCTGTTTTCAGACCACTGCTTAAGCTATAGAACAACTTGGCTATCACAGACCGCTAGTTAGATCATAATGTTAATGAAATCAAGTTGGAACAATACAATTGTTCATGGCACAATAGTAATAAATGATAAACAAGGAATACTTTTATGCATTTATTTCTATAAACAGTACACATTGACTTTCATTCATTTGAGAACATGACAGTAAAGCAAAATCATAAATCTTATCATAAACTCTTCCATGCAGCATGGATACATTTATTCACAACTTGTGTTATTTTAAATGATTGATTTGAATATACAGTAATAAACTTTTAAAACAACTAAAGCTTTTCAAGCCTTTTCCTGTACCTTCTACCAGTATTTATCTGAATTGAACACCAATAGGGGCCATTTAATTCCATCACATTCTTTTTTTCATCACATTCTTACCATCTTAGTTTGGAGCTTATCAGGCATCTGATTAGCACTCTCCACAGGACTGTAGCTGAGATTAAAGTCAGCAAAGTAAACACTCCTTATAAAAAAATGCTGTGTGTCCTCAACGAAAAACTGAATGCTAACGAAACACAGGAGGTCTGGCAGCATCTGTTGAGCGAGAAACGAAGTTAACATTTCACGTCCAGTGACCTTTTGTCAGAACACAAAAAGGTCTCTGGACTCCAAACATTAACTCTATTTTTCTGTTAACAATGCTGACTGACATCCTCAGCTTCTCAGAATTCTTTTTCTTTCAGATTTCTGCAGTTTTTTTGTGTTTATTTTACTGCACTTCCTCACTGCACAGAAGGAAAAGTCTTTATTGATTCTGTAATAGATCAGAACAAGGACAAGGAAGGGTTCACCTTCATTCTCACTTTCAAGTAGTTGTGGATGTGGGTACCCTCTTGGTGCCCCAGTTATGCTTGTTTCTTTTGGTTTATGTGGAACATGCCTTGTTCCAATCCTACTCAGGTCCCTCTCCTTAACTGTTTCTCTGGTACATCAATGACATAATCAGTGCTGCTTCCCTCTCTCATCTGGAATTGGAAAAATTGTCAAGTTTCCTTCCAACTTTCACCCCGCACTGACCTTCACTTGGATGACCCTTTTCCTCAACAATTCTGTTTTGAATATCAATATAAGCTGTATGAAAAATACCTTATCTTCCACTTTACAACTTTCAGGAATCAATATTGAGTTTAATAACTTCAGAATGCGAGAACCCTCCTACATCTTCATTATCTACCCCCACACCACTAGGTGCAATTTGTAGGGTTGCTCCCAATACAGCCAACTCATTTTCAACCATTTATTCTTCTTGACAACATTTTTATCTCAGCTTAACATCATCAATCTAGGCATTATATGTCTATCCCTTTTCTCTCTCTGGCTGGGCACAATCTCGGTGTACTCCTATTCACTCTACCCCCCACCCCCAGCCCTGTCATCAGTATAAATAACATCATTTCTCACTTATTTTCAGTTCTGACAAAGGGTTACTGGACTAAAAGCAATAACTTTGTTTTTTTCTACAGATACTGAGTTTCTCCAGCACATTCAGTTTTGTTTCAACTTATGTATCACTTTAAGGAGAGTTATCATTTGGGTATTTTATGCAGCTTTTTGCATAAGCAGTAGTACCTTGTCAAACTCTTCAGAACTCTTATCATGATAGCACATCATTCCTCACCAACACATAGAATTCTATCTCAATTTGAGTTTTTGAACACATAATTGATTAAAAATTAATTTTAAGTAAACACAGTGACCTGATGAAATATTTCTATTTATAAACAGAATACAAATTGAATACATCAAGAATACAATGCTTTTAATCATCAACCTTAAAACTGAGCATTATCCTAAAAAAAAGGTTTCCGTGACAGTGGTAATGTTAAGTACTGTATCAGAATTCAATGTAAAAAAATTAACCTGCATTTTCATATTAACAATTCTACAAAATATAAAATAAATTCAATGTGTATCTTTTTTCAATTGTAAAATTAATCATTTGGTAAAAAGAATGTAAAATCCACATTAACAAGCACTGATTTACTGAAAAGAATGAGCATGTATTAATCAGCTCAACAGGCCCTTCAGCCCAACATGTCCACACCAACCCTCCGAAGAATAACCTACCCAGACCCATTCTCCTACACTATATTTACCCCTGACTAATGCACCTAATACTAGGGGCAATTTAGCATGGCCAATTCACTGGACCTGCACATCTTTGGATTGTGGGGGGAAACCCACACAGACAATGTGCAAACTCCACACAAATAGTCGCCCGAGGTTGGTATCGAACCCAGGTCCCGGGTGCTGTGAGGCAGCAGTGCGAACCACTGAGCCAGAATTGTACCCCAGATTGTCATTTCTTCTATAGCACAAAAGTCGTGTTCCTGTGCGACCCTCCGCTATACAAGAATCACGTAATACAAAGTGTTGGTGATGCGATCACACTATAGCAAACATATATTTTAAAAGTTTGTGCTTTACAAACAGCGCCCCATCTGTCAATTACATTTCGGTGAGCTCGTGTTGATGAAACATGCATTATAGCAGAACGACTTGTACAACATAACAGCTTACAATCAATCTCAGAAATTTGAAAATGAAATTGTAGCACAAATACTGCAATTTTTGCAAAGAAGTCCCATAACCTACAAAGGTGCTTAATTCTGAGCTGTAATAATCTCAATGTATCACCCCCAGTACTCCACAACAGTAAGGTTATTATATATATTGACTTTCAATAGTCAACATGTAATTGATTTTGTGATAAATCTGATCACCAGAGCTGGTATATAAGATTTCTCTTCACAACTGGAGACAATTTATATATTCTTCATTATTCAGGTGAGGGGAGATTAAACAAGAACAGAAGTTTATATTGATATGGTTAGATTAAGTAATGGCAGAAAACAATTGAAACAAATATCCTGTTTCTGTGCTGCAAATTCCAACAAGTATAATAAAAAGTACATTTCATACTAAAGAAAAAATAGTTTTCTTAGAATGGATTGTGTAAAATTATCATAACAAAAGAAATTAGAAATATTGAAGCAAATAGACTCAGTTAATATAAATATTTGAATTTTTGAATTTTTTTGAAAAAGTACTACTACATTTCTGTATTACAGAAATCCAGTTAATATGTAAATCAAGTTTCGATTGTGCTTCTGGAAACAAGAGGGATTTGAGAGTCTTTGTACAGAACACAGTAAGTTAGCATGATGGTACTGAAGCAATTAAGAAGGCGAATTATATATTAAACTTTATTACAAAGAGAATGAAATATAACAAAAATCACTTGAATTTATGCTGTGAATTTAATATGATTAAATATCCTGGAGGGTTTCACAGAACATTAAAAAATAAAAGTATGACACCGAACCACATCAGGAGATATGAGGGTGGGTCAACAAAAGTTTAGACAATAATTAATTTTTAATGAATATCTTAAAATAGAGAAGTATGGACAAAAGGTTTTTGGAGGGAATTTCAAAGTTTATGATTTGCACAGTCAGTAACAGTGTAGCAATTAAAATCAGTCATGCCAAATTGTAGATATCTCAAAGGGTTCTGGGGCGAGGGAGAGGATTACAGAGGGATGGAAAAAGTGACGAAAACTGTGAAACAAAGGTGTTGCTTAACTAGAAGGCAGCATATATTAGCAAGTACAAGGTTAATAAGATTCAGTGCAGGTTAGAATATGAACAACAGATTTGTGTATGATCCCAAATTTACAGCAGCTAGAATATGAAGCTAGTCTGGAATGCGTTACTTTGGAGAAACCTGGAGGTGACAAGGGCACAGATAAAGATTTCAACAGGGGTGAAACTGGTCAATATTACAAAGGCTAAAATAAGTTGCATCAGTGACAGTGCAACACAATTATGTCATTGAAAACTCGCTTCCTGAAAATGATAGACTGTGGGCAGCACAGTGGCTCTTTGGTTAGCTTTGCTGCCACTCAGTGCCAGGGACCCACGTCCAATGCCAACTTTGGGTAACTGTCTGTGTGGAGTGTGTGTCCCCGTGTCTGAATGGGTGTCCTCCCACAGTCCTAAGACATGCAGGTTAGGTGGATTGGCCGAGGTAAAACACAGGGTTATCAGAATAGGGTGGAATTCTCTTTGGAGGGTCGGTGCAGACTCGATGGGCCAAATGGCCTCTTTTCGCATTGTAGGAATTCTGTGAATCTAAAGTCTAGTTCAGCCTCAGACACTTACCAGCAAAAGTACACAGGCCAGAAGTGAAGGTCACTGGGGGGAAATCAAAGACAATGGTTTCATTTGTTCAATATTTGATTAGGGAACTTTCTGTTCATCCAGTATCTAATGCCAGACAAGCAGTTTTGAGTTAATAGTACTGGTTGTTGCCATTTTATGTGTGAAAATGGACACAAAAACAGAAATTGGAGAAACTCAGCAGATCTGGCAGCATCTGAGGAGAGAAAACAGGGTTAATGTTTCAAGTCCAGTGACTCTTCTTCAGAATTGAAAGGTCACTGGACTTGAAATGTTAGCTCTGTTTTCTCTCCACAGATGCTGCCAGATCTGCTGAGTTTTTCAATACTTCTGTTTCTGTTTCAGATTTTCAGATCTACAGTTCTTTGTTTTATTTTAGTGTGAAAACTGACATTGAGTTTTCAGAAGATATCTCAGAGGATATGAGCAAGAATGGTTGCATCACAGGTTATCTATATTCACTCTTGGGATTCCTGCACTATCATTTTTTAAAAGAGTGAGTAGAATAGATCCATGAATTTGAAGAATGTGAGGTGATCTTATTGAATTAGATAACATTGTGAGGAACTAAGGAAATTAAGGGGTACAGGGATCTGGCAGGTAAGTGAAGTTGATGTGGAAAATTCATCCCCGATCTAACTGAATGGCAGACTGTCCCACATGATCCTATGTCTTACTACTTTCTCTTAGATTCTTATATCATCAGTTCAATAAACACTGAGCTTATAAATTACCCATGATTAATTTAGTTGCTGCAAGATCTGAACAGGAATTGTGATGTAAATTGACAAATAACATACATGATACACAAGTGCCATTCAATGACTAGTTGTAATAAAAGAGAACCTGACCACCTTCCCTTGACATTCATGGCATTTGCTGTTATTGAATCCCCTGCTATTGGCATTCGAGGGTACAAATCTAATTAGACCAGCCAAATAAATTGTGACTACAACAGCAAATCAAAGGCTAGCTATTAATTGGTGAATAACTCGCCTTTTGGCCCACCAAAGCCCTTTCACCATCAACGAGGCACAAGTCAGAAGAATGATGGAATGTTTTCCACTTGCCACTATAAATATAGATGGATAAGAATTTAATTTTGAAATTATCATCTTGTGCTTCTTTTGTCAGGAAGTTTATTTTCTTGGGAGTTATCATTTTCAACAAGAGATTCAGCAAAGTGACAGATGGGGAAAATCAAAGTATTCTGTGGTGTGAAAGAGCATACTAGACCTCGAATCCTATTCTTATATTCCTTATACATACACTATGCAGTAATATATTAGCAGAAAAGATTGTGAAACAGTATTTTAACATCCCACTTTGGCGTGAAGTTTGAATTTAAAGAGTTAATGTAAAAAGGTGAAGATCATACCGTAAAAGATGATGGGTTGTCAATATCAAAATCAGAAGTGCGCTTTGACACAAATGTTTCACTGGTACGCCTGGATGGACTGTGGCGAAATGTCATGTACCTTTTGCTTAAACACCAGATATCTCGAATAATTTTTGTAAAATAAAACCGGAACTTAACACCAATAAATGCATAGAGAACAGGGTTTAGACAGCAATGTAAAAAGGCCAAAGATTGTGTTACTGTACGCACAATGGTCATTTGTTTGTGAAGGTCACATTTGTCTGTTTTAACTAAAGTTTCATAAAGTACAATGACATTGTATGGCACTTGGCAGAAGACAAATGCTATCACTACTGCCAATACAACTCGAAATGCCTTATGCCTTTGGAAGTTTCTGGCTTGGATAAGTGTGTTAATTATTAATGAATAACAGAAAACCATGATTAAAAGAGGTATAAAAAACCCCAGTGTGAGTTGTATTGTTGGAGCAATCATTTTACCAATACTTGAATAGTTTTTAGGGTACCTGATATCACATATATATTCTCCAGTTGTTTGAAACTTGTACATTTCACTAAAAACAAATGTTGGCAGGGATACAACAATTCCAGATAGCCAGATAACTACACAAATAATTTTACTGTAAATCAGTGCCTTTCCTCTGTAATTGAAGGACTTAGTTGCGTGAACGATAGCAATATATCGATCAATACTAATAACAGCTAGCAACAACATCCCACTGTAGAAGTTGACGCTGTACAGCCCCTTGAGAACTTTACATCCAATGTCCTTGAAGATCCACCCATTTGCTTCATTTGCAGCCCAGAATGGTAAAGTAACTACAAACAGTATATCGGCTATAGCCAAATTCATTAGGTACATGTCAGTCATAGACTTCACCTTCTTGTAAAGGGAATAGGTTAACACAACCAAACCATTGCCAATAACGCCTGCTGCAGTGATGATTGAATACAAAACTGGAATAAACACCCATGTAAATTTCCTGGTATCATTCATTGTACACAAGAATTCCATGCCGTTATAATCAAAAGTACTGTTGTATTCAAAGTAACCATAGTTATCGTAAATGTAATCCATCGTTTTGGGTCAGTAGGTCTGGAAGACAAATAAATACAATAAATCATTATTAAAGACAATAAGGTTCTTCAGATGATGCTCTTAGATACCATAAGACTATTGAATTCAACAGTTGCTTAGTTGGGTCCTCTCCAGTCTTTTTACAATTTTCAAATTATTTTAGGCAACCCCTATAATCAATTTATAACTGTCCCAACATCCATTTTCAATATACCATGAAGAAGCAAACTTCAGAATCTGGAGCAAGGAAGGGCCAGTATAATTTGAAGCCAACAGCTTGTGGACGTATGGCTGCTCTACTAGAAGACAGGTCTTCAGCTCACTGCCTGTTAATGCTTCATCCTGACTTACACTGCCAAGAAAATGTTTCAGGAAGTCAGTGGTAGTTTGCCATTTCCTTCCACTCTCAGGGACAGATTGAGGATGCAGATCTTAGTCTACCCCAACTGGAATAGAAATTAAATCTGAGCTGTTGGTGTTATCTGAACCAAATGTTAGTTATCTAGCCAAGACCCTTATTGAAGTCCCCATTCATAAAATGAAGGAAAGAGCTAAAGCAACACTTATTTATTCTTAACTTAGTTGTCCAAATTATATTTTTGTTAAGTTTGTGCCCAGGTCCTGGCCTGGTGCAACTTGTTAGCTATGGCTCAGTTAGTAGCATTCTCTCTGAGTTCTGGGTTCAAATATGGCTTTAGTAATTTCCACACAAAATCTCGGCTTAAAGTACAAGTAATAATAAGGAAGCCTTTTTTGGCTTTTGGATGAGACTTTAAACAGAGGCCTAAGCCTCTTGAAAAGTTGAATGGAAAAGGTCCCAGGGCACTATTTCAAAGAAACATAGGGCCATTATGAATCAACATCACAATATTCTTTCTGTCCAAGGATATTAAAGGAAGTGAGAGTGGAAATTGCACAAGTGCTAGCAATAGTCTTTCCATCTTCTCTAAACTTAGGAATGGTGCCTGAAAATGCAGCACCCTTGTTCAAAAGAGTAAATAGATAGGCCCAGCAAAGAACATTCTCTGTATATTGACGCATGTAGCTTTCAGTACATGCAAGTACATTAAGCCCGACTGACCATCGTAAATTGGCTGACAGCATGATTCCTTGCACACCCAAGTCTATGCAGTAATTGTGGAACTACATTGGTGAATACTGTTATGAGTTTTGCAAGCTTACCAAGCTGAGTACAGTGAGTACCTTGCTAGTTGTGAATAGCTAAAGATATGCAGTTTGTTATGATCTGCCAATTTTTTGACATCAGCCTGCGTACTCGTGTCATGCCAGCATTGAAATTCCCCTGCTACATTACTGAGTTGAGTGACAAGTAACACATTTTTTTGGCCATTCTGATTAAGAGTCACTGGACTCGAAAAGTTAACTCTGCTTTCTCCCCTCAGATACGACCAGACTTCCTGAGTTTCTCGAGCAATTTATGTTTTTGTTTCAGAGTCCAGCATCTGCAGATCTGTGTTTTATCTTTCCAACTTGATTGGTTAAGGAGAACATTGTAATGCTGATTTGGAGAAGCCAGTGTACAAATTGATTGGTTAAGGACAACATTGTAATGCTGATTTGAAGATGCCGGTTGGACTGTGGTGTACAAAGTAAAAAAATCACAGAACACCAGGTTATAGACCAACAGGTTTAATTGGAAGCACCAGCTTTCGGAGCGCTGCTCCTTCATCAGGTGATCGTCTTGCTGCAGATGGAGGATATCTCAGAGGGTTCAAGAAAACAGTCAATTTAGCTTGAAATAAGATACAAAAAGGGTAAAATCACATTGCTTGGTATAGTTTACAGATCACCATCTAATGGGAAGGATGTGGAATATTAAATCTCCAAGGACATTACAGAGAGGTGAAAACAGCACAGAGTAGTTATAATGGAGACTTCAATTATCCAAATATTGATTAGGATGTTGGTAGTAGATACAACCTTGATAGACTCCTAGATTGTGTTCAGAAGTGTTTTCTATAGCAGTACTTGTTCAGTCAAACCAGAAAGGAGGCACTGATAGACCTATATCTTAGAAACCAAATGGCTCCATTCAAGCAAGTATCGATGGGAGGGCTTCTAGAGAACAGTGAAACTTGTGTCAGAAAGTTTATGACGACAATGGAAAAAGACAAAGCACAATCCTGAGTAAGAATAATAAAATGATGAAGAGCTGAATTCAATACAGCAAGAACAGAGCTGGACTAGATAAACTGGAACCAAAGACTTGCAGGAAAAGCTTTGCTGAACAATGATAGCCTCAAAGAAGAGGTGTTACAGGTACATAGAGTCTAGATTAGATTAGATTAATTAGTGTGGAAACAGGCCCTTCGGCCCAACAAGTCCACACCGACCCGCCGAAGCGAAACCCACCCATACCCCTACACCTACCCCTTACCTAACACTACGGGCAATTTAGAATGGCCAATTCACCTGGCCCTGCACATAGCGTCCTACAGCACGGAGAGAGGCCCTTCAGCTCAAATGGTTGATGCCAACCAAAAAGTTAAGTTGGGGCATTTTTCCACAAAAAGGAAAGTTAGGTCAAACGAGCCCAGAGCTGCCTGGATGAGAAAGGAGAAGGGGATTAAGATAATAAAATGTGTTAATGGCTGGTGGCAGATAGAAAATATAATTAAGAAGGTTCAGAGGGGAGGTTTAAAAGCAAATATGAGTGCAAAGAGAGACTATGAGAAAAGACTGTAAGCTAACAAAGAAGAATATGAGAAGTTTTCTATAGGGACATAAAGAGTAGGGCTAATTAGGGACCTCAAAGAGGATATACACACAGAGGCAATGGGCATGGCTAAGGTGTTAAATTAATACCTTGTATCTTTCTTTACTAAGAAAGTAGTGCTGCCCAGATCAAGGTGACCAAAACTCTGTCACTAGAAGGGTTTAAAACAGATAAGGTGGATGTACTGGATAGACTATTGATACTTAAAGTTGATGACACTGGAACCAGATGAGATGCATCCAACGATATTGAAGGAAGTGAGTGTGAAAATTGCAGAGACACTGGCCATAATCTTTCGATCTTTTCTAGGTTTGGGGTGGTGCCTGAGCACTGGAGAATAGCACATGTAACACCTTTGTTCAAAAAAGGTTGTAACAATACACTTAGATTGCCAACCTGATTGACATCTTCGAGGATATGAAATTAAAAGTCACATAACACCAGGTTATAGTCCAACAGGTTTATTTGGAAGCACTAGTGATCTTCTTGGAGATATAAAAGGTAGACAGAGAAGGACAGGGGTGAGATCAGAATTTACATCCACAAATATACATAGACACAAATGAGAGGTTTGAGTAGAAGCATATGTTTATAAGATTCAATAAATTCAGTTGTGGACGAAGCTTGTATTTAGCATAAATACCACCATGGACTGTGAGGCTAAGTGGTCTGTTTCTGTGCAAGTCTAAACTGTTTGCCCAGACACCATAAACAGCAAAATGCAAAACCTCACAATCTATTTTCTTAAAATTCAATTGAGTGCCTAATTCCAAACATTCCAGATTGCATCATAATTCACAGCTATCACATAGCTATGATAGCCTTATGTGAAGGGATGGTTCTCTGTTTCACCTCCTTCAAGGAAAATATATCCTTCCCGAGCATCATGAATTGAAAGTAGTACTCCACATAAAATCCAAATAAGGCTCTATATAACTACAGCACAACTTCCATCCTGAAATATTCTAGCCTTCAGATAAAAAAAATTCTGTTTGCCTTTTTGATTGCTTGTTGTTCTTGTTGACAAAATTTAAATGGTTAATGTACTTGAACTCTCAAATCTTCCTGCTCATTATTTTCTTTTGGTTGGAAACAATCTAATTCACAATTATTTGGTCAAAAATAGATTGCCTCTTACGTTGCCTACATTAAGCTTTATTTTCCATAGCTCTGCTTCCTCGATTAATCTGTTTTTTGCTATTTAGTTACTTCTTGACCATGTCACTACAATTTACATTCCCTTCAAATTTAGTGTCATTATCAGACTAAGATAGAAAACTCTATTTTCTTTTAACCAAATTATTAATAAACGTTGAACATATCCTTGGGAGCATTACTTGTCACCTATTGCCAATCTAAGTAAATACCTTTTGTTCCAATGACTTCCAACGTTCCAAGAGAAAGTGAAGACTGTAGATGCTCGAGATCAGAATAAAAAATTATGGCACTGGAAAAGCACAGCTAGTCAGGCAGCACCCCAGGAGCTGGAGAATCGACAGTTCAAGCATAAGCTCTTCATCAGGCCATTCCTGATAAAGAGCTTATGCTCGAAATGTTGACTCTCCTGCTCCTCCCGTCCTGCCTGACTGGCTGTGCTTTTCTAGCGCCCCAGTGTTTGATGTCCTACTCTCCAACCATTTCCCATCAAAGTCAAAAAGTCACTTGAAGCACCATTGAATTGCATGCTATTTATTTCTGTCATGAATGCAGTTCATACCTGTTATATGGAGTACAATGATCCTGTTTTTCTTCAATGCAATGCTGTGTCTTATCAGGAAGATGTGATTATTCCAACTTGGTAGTCTGCAATTTCAAAGTGTAATATTAAATAATCAATCATAAAGTAAAATCTTACCAAGAAATCTGATATGAATTACAGGAGCCCTACTTTATTGAAGTTAAAAATTACACAACACCAGGTTATCTGGAAGCACTAGCTTTCAGAGCGCTGCTCCTTCATCAGGTTGTATGAACGTCTATCAGGTACTTCAATGAACTATATTATACCTTCAATGATGTATACCTTTACTGACCACACACATTACTTTATAGTAACCACATGTCAACTCTCCTTATAAAAGGCAAAATAATGCAAATGCTGAAAATCTGAAAGAAACACAGAGAATGCTGGAGAAACTCATTAGGTTTGATAACATCTGTGCAAAGCGAAACAGAATTAACATTTCATGTCCAGTAAGATTCTTCTTCGGATCAGAAGCAGAGTCATACCACACTCGAAATGTTAATTCGGTTTTATCTCCACAGATGCTGCCAAATCTGCTGAGTTTCTCCGGCATTCTCTGTGTTTGTTTCAACCCTACCTTATATTAGAACTAAATGGCATTCCACCCTCTCAACATCCAACTGGAGTGTTACCATGGACATGGAATCATGGAACTCAGTGCTCAATATCCTGGTAACCTTCATTCTTCTGTAATCCATAATTTAATATTTAAGCCATAGCAATGAACTGGAAGATAGCTAATGAGTCATGAATGCTGTCTACTATCAATGTGGCTGATAATTCCAGGTGTGAAATCTAAATGTATAAGCACAACATGTTAAAACAATGTTGCAGTGAGCTGGACTGCTCAGCAATGAGCCCTGCAGTACTTGTAGAACTGATGTTGTGAGTTATGAAAATCTGCTGCATGCTTCACTATCATCTCTCATAAGAGGTCAACCCTTTCCATCAGCTATACTGAGTGTAGCTGAGCAGAGAGAAAAAAGGAACTTGGAGGGAAGAAAATCTTCTTCTTGCATCTCTGAATTGACCTTGAAGTATGTCTCGGAAGCACCACAGAAGTATTGGGGCATCTGTGCTGAGGAAAGCTCTGAATTCAACTTTTATCCTATTGTCAACAGTCTCAGATTCCTTTAAGAAGAAGTCCAAATTAACGCTTCATATGGATAAGAGTCAGCTGGCGTCATCCCAACTTCATTTCCTCTGTCATTTAAGCCATACAGAATAAGACAAATGTCAATTTCCTATTCCTAACCACTCTGTGGTTACATGGTTTTAAATATATATTCCAGTTATGCAAATAGTGCTACACTCCCAAGTACAAACCATTGCAAAGATTCACATAAATAGACATGCAGATCAAAGCAAGAGATGGAGGTGGACCTGCTAGGATGCAGCATGAATAATAGCAAGAAATGTAACAAACAGAATGAAAAAAAATCAGGATACTGACATCAAAAACTTCCAGCTTTTGCATCAAGCCTTAATGGTGACTTCAGAATTGTGCCATTGTGTGGTGACGTCCTTACTTCCACATCCTTGTATTTCATTAAAGCCTCAATCTGCTTTATTTATGATGGACTTTCAATTCTTGTCTCCTTCCACAAGTAAGCAGAAGGCCTCAAATTCCCTCATGTAAATAAGAGCAGAAAACTTCTGGCAATTGCAGTTCACTAAACCTAACCAATATGTAACTACTTCTTCAGCAAGTTTTGAGATTTGTCGCTCAGGTTGAGGTTCTGGATGTAGGATTGCTCGCAGAGCTGGAAGGTTCATTTCCAAACATTTCATCACCCTACTAGGTAACATCTTCAGTGGGCCTCCAGGTGTGCATGATTCCTGCTTTATATTTGTATGTTTGGGTTTCTTTGGGTTGGTGATGTCATTTCCTGTGGTGATACCATTTCCTGTGGTGATGTCATTTCTTATGGTGATGTCGTTTCCGGTTCTTTTTCTCAAGGGGTGGTAGATGGGGTCTAACTCGATGTGTTTGTTGAGACTTCTGATTGGAATGCCATGCTTCTAGGAATTCTCGTACGTGTCTCTGTTTTGCTTGTCTGAAGATGGATGTGTTATCCCAGCCGAAGTGGTGTCCTTCCTTATCTGTATATAAGAATACTAGTGAGAGAGGATCATGTCATTTTGTGGCTAGTTGGTGTTCATGTATTCTGGTGGCTAGTTTTCTGCCTGTTTGTCCAATGTAGTATTTGTTACAGTTCTTGCAAAGTATTTTGTAAATGTCATTAATTTTGCTTGTTGTCTGTATAGGGTCTTTCAAGTCATTAACTGCTGTTTTAGTGTGTTGGTGGGTTTGTGGGCTACCATGATGTCAAGGAGCCTGAGTAGTCTGGCAGTCATTTCCGAGATGTCTTTGATGTAGGGGAGAGTGGCTAGGGTTTCTGAACGTGTATTGTCTGCTTGTTTGGGTTTGTTGCTGAGAAATCGGCGGACTGTGTTCATTGGGTATCCATTCTTTTTGAATACATGGTATGGGTAATTTTCCTCTACTCTGCATAGTTCCTCTGTGCTGCAGTGTGTGTTGGCTGTTGAAATAATGATCTGATGCAGCTTCGTTTGTGGATGTTGGGATGATTGCTTCTGTAGTTCAATATTTAGTCCGTATGTGCTGTTTTTGTGTAGATGCTGGTTTGAAGTTGCCCATTGGCTGTGGCAGTGACATCTAAGAATGGCAGTTTGTTGTTGCTTTCCTCCTCTTTAGTGAATTTTATGCCAGTAAGGGTATTATTGATGGTGTTGAAGATTTCCTTTAATTTGTTTTGTTTATTGATGAGTTTATTGATTAGCAGAGGCAGTAATGCAGAGACTTGAACAAATAGCTCTGCCAACCATCCAACCCAAGCTTTGGGTCTGCTACGTGGATGACACCTTTGTCATCACCAACCAAAGAAACCTAAACATATAAATAGAAAGCAGGAATCATGTACAGTGCTTCGCCTGGAGGTCCAATGAAGATACTACCTAGTAGGGTGACAAAACATGCAGAAATGAACCTTCCAACTCAGCGAGCAATCCTACATCCATACTTCTTCACAACAGTGTTTCTTCATGCCCAAATTCACTGCAAATTTAGCTTTTCCATATCATCAGACTAACTCATGCACAACGTAGGTCCCCAACCACTTTACTGTGGAGTTCAGAAACATCTATGACTTGCAGGCTTTGAACAATCAACGGATGGACCTGACACTTTATGGCCCAATATGATGTTAATGTCATTCCTGGGGCATTTGCCAGCAGTTTAATTCAGCAAACATGCTGCCTGTGCTTCAGCCAAACAGCAATGTGTGACAGTCAAAGGGCAATAGTCCTGCATGGGCTGAGGGAGACTGCAGTCAGTCAGGGGATACCACCACAGTCAGTGAAGCGATTCACCCAATTCTAGTCCTGGAATTTGACAACGGCATGTCAAATATTTGGTGCTACCACAGTTTCAGTATCCATAGCTAAAAATATGTTGGTTGGAAAAGCACAGCAGGTCAGGCAGCATCCAAGGAGCAGGAGAATCGACGTTTCGGGCATGAGCCCTTCTTCAGAAACTTTCCTGAAGAAGGGCTCATGCCCGAAACGTCGATTCTCCTGCTCCTTGGATGCTGCCTGACCTGCTGCGCTTTTCCAGCAACACATTTTCAGCTCTAATCTCCAGCATCTGCAGTCCTCACTTTCTCCTTTCAGTATCCATATCCTTACAATCTGGGGATCAGCTCTGCAGGTCAAGTGCAACCAGTCTAAAGATTACAGGTAGGTCAGTCAGGGTACTATGGAGACACAACTACATCATTTGGATCATTTTGGGGGTGGGATGATCCTTTTTTTCTGCAATGAGACTAAGGGTGGGATTGATGGAAGTGAATGATACATAAACGTGACAGATTGTGAAATATATGCAGTGAGTGAGTAGAAAACAGATTGGGCCAGAAGGGTTGGGAGGATCAGGTGAATGAGATCCATTGAGTGGACATGATGCATGCAATCATAAGAGAGTTGTAGAGTATAAGCTTACAATAGACCATGGTAAGAGATACGTGCAGTTGCAGAGTGGAGTCATTGATGGTCCTGTCAGTGTGAGCAGAGAAATGATGGTGGTATTTATGCTTGCAGAGGGGAAAAAAAATCATTGATATTCATTCTGCATCACTTCACACAGGACACAGCTATTCCCCAGGCTGACTGCATAATTAATGAGATGAACAATGGAAAACTGCATGAGAAAAGTCACTCCAAGCCTTTATGGACTAGTGCCATGAATCTCAGAGCAGAACATTTCATTGAAAATCAAAAAATTGTTGTGGATGACATCTTCATGAAACATAAGATTAATTGTATTCATACAATTAAAAGATCAAGGTATTAGCAGACAATTCAAAACCAAATGCAGGGTTTATATTTAATAAATATCAAAATATAGAAGCCATTTTCAGTTCAAACTTTGACAAAAAAACATGTTCATTTCATTCAGGCTGACAGAAGCCTTGAAATGTACATAGTGGAGTTAAGACTGGAGTTTTAAGTAGACATTTCTGCACCTTCATGGTCATTGATTTATTAAGAGTGATTTCTCATAGACATAGTCGCTTCCCTGTTATTTTAACTGCTTTTAATTATTTAATTATCTCAGGTATCAGGCAGGAATCTAAACTAATCTATTTAAAAAGATGACTAAGGTAAATCCCTAAAATATTTGTTCAAAGTGACATAGCAGAAATATTTTTAAAAAATGTTTAATTGCATCTCGGTCCACAGCATATGACACTTGGTAATGACCTCCACTAGTACCCGTACCACTGCTTTCTGAATGTATCTAGAGATACAAGACATCTTGCCTCATTCATCTCCTTCACCAAGATTTGTTTGGTTCCATTCTTCAATGTTTCCGACAGAACAGTCACCTTCGACTAACTGCAAGGCAGCACACCATTCCTGTAAGAAGGTGAAGTGTTGAGTCATGCAGGCTAGTTTTAAATAGTCTAGCCACTCATCAGCAGTGATACAATCAAAGCATCATTAGTATTGGCTAGACACTAAAATCATTGAAAGGGACAGTTGGCAGGAAGATAGCATGCTGCCTGCAGTGCAAACAACCAGCGTGGATTAAACATACTTCAGTCTCGGCCGAATTTAGCCCCTCTTTCGTTTTCCTTCATAATCTGGCAAATTATATATCTAAGTATAAATTCCTCATCTCCCACATCTCAAATCTGAGTTTAAGGAAGGATGAATTTGCTCCTGAATACCCTCACAAAATTAATGACTGGAATGACAAGTGAGTGATTAGCAGAGCAGTAGGAGCCTGACCACTGGGGTGGCAGTGGTAAGACAGACCACAGGTGACTGACTCCAAGCGAGATGGAAGTGTCTTGGGGATTTGGGAAGGGACTGTGAAGAAAAGCACGGTTGTGAGGATAAGTGAAGAAATGAGAGATTGTGGAGTCAGCAACAGAGGTGAAGACTGGTGCTCTGTGAGGGAGAGAGGTCACTGGGAGGTTCAACAAGGAAGAGAAAATACCCTTGCAAAGACGAGATCATTTCAAACATGAGTGACGTGATTTTCCAAGCCTTTGCACTACTGTGTATTTCCATTGAAAGAGTGATCACCGATAGAGCACATCAGCCACAGCAGACAACTGAGTGCACACCTGCTTTCACCAATGGTTTGCAGTCAGTCTGCTATGTTAAATGGAATTGAAGAAAGCCTTGCAAGACCTCACTGAAATGTCTTAACCATCCTCCTGCAGCTCGTCTTCTGTGCTGCAGTATGTTGTACAAAGGAAAGCAGGTCAATCCCCTCTGGACATTCTTTCTGGTATATTCTGAAGGGCACCCCAAGACCTGGACAGATATCCTATGCAGGTAACCAAATAGTTTACTCGATGAGTGACCTTGTGTTTGTGTGGCTCCCGTTGCATCTTTCCTGATATCAGTGGTGGAGCCACCTTTGATGTCATCAGGCATGTCACTTGAGGATAGCCCTTGTTTCCAAGGACTCACCCACTTGCTCTATTTGGAGTTGCAAAGGCTGTGCAGAATGGTGCTGACTGGTATAGAATGGAGGCATTGTGACAGCCTCCAGGATAACTTGCTTGGACATAAACGACTACCTTCTAGTGGTCACATTGCAATGAACATTAATGGAGTGGAAGCCCTTCCAACTGACAAACACTGCTGGTTGATCAAAGAAAACTTTTATTGAAACGTATGTGCAGCCTGTGACTCTCTGTATGTTTGTAAATACAACTAATACAGCAGATACAAGAACCATCTGATTCTGACTGTTCTCATCAGTAGCAAAATAGATGTAAATGGCAGTATAGGCCAGCCTATATTGCCCAGCCCCAATAGGCCTTGAGAAGGTTATAGTGAGCTATGCTCTAACTCCTGTAGTTCTATTGGTGTAATTTCACCCACAATGCTGTTAGGTAGAAAGTTCCAGGATGTTAACCCAGTGACAGTGAAGGAATGTTGACATATTTCAAAGTTAGAATGGCTTAGAGGGGAACCTGCAGGTGGGGGTGTTCTGATATATTTACTGCTGTGGTCCTTCCAGATGATAGTGGCCATGGGCTTTGAGGGTGCAGCCTAACAAATCTTGGTGAATTTATGCGGTGCATCTTGTACATGGTACATACTGCTGCTACAGAGCAATGGTGCTGAGAGTGTGAATGTTTGTGGATATAGTGCCAATCAAGTGGGCTGCTTTGACTTGGATGATGGAAAGCGTTTCGATTATTGTTGGAGCTGTGTTTTATCACACTCCTGATTTATGCCTTATGGACAGACTTTGGACAATCAGAAAGTGAATGATCTGCTGCAGATTTCTGAGCTTCTGACCTGCTCTTGTAGCCACTGTATTTACCTGGCTAGCGCAGTTCAGTTTCTGACCAGTGGTAATCTCAGGATATTGATAGTGGGGGATTCAGTCATGGTATCACATTTGAATGTCAGGGGGCATGGCATGAATGAGACTTGCCATTTGTCAGCACTAATCCTGAGAAGAATCCACACACTCAACAAACGCTTTTTCTCCAGCTTATCGGACATCAAGGAACGTAATTACACCAAACTCTCATATACTTACCTCCAAACTCAGAATTCCTCGATTGTTCCAGAACCTTCTCCCGGCCTCCAAAACCGCTCGGACACCTTTAGCCACATGGTCACTGCAGCTACCACCACTGCAGCAATGATAATATCACTTCCGCCGCCGCCACCCCACAGACCACTGCCAAATATGCCTCTGTGATAGCTGCCAGGACAACTGCCTCCGCGATCACCACCAAGACCACCGCTGCTGAAACCACCATGAAGACTACCTGTCACCACCTCAACCTGTCCACTCCCTCACCCACTCCGACCTCTCATCCTCGCAATATGCAACCCTCCACTCCCTCCGCTCCAACCCCAACCTCACCATCAAACCAGCGGACAAAGAAGGTGCAGTTGTATACTGACCTGTATATCGCTAACTCATGGACACCTCTTCCTACTGACCCCTCGACCACCTCACCTCCCATCACCAAACTATCATCTCCCAGACCAAATACAGCCTCATCACCTCAGGGGATCTCCCATCCACTGCCTTCAACCTCATAGTCCCGGAGCCCCACACCACCTGGTTCTATCTTTTACCTAAAATTGTCAAACCTGACTGCCCCGTTTGACCCATTGCCTCCACCTGCTCCTGCCCCACTGAACTTGACACCACCCTGTCCACCTTGGTCCAGGAACTCCCCACATGCATTCAGGACATGACTTCCACCTCCTCCATGACTTTTTCCCCAGCCCCCAATGTCTCATCTTCACGGTGCAGGGCACCATCGTGGCTCAGTGGTTAGCACTGCTGCCTCACAGCGCCAAGCACCCGGGTTCCAGCCTCAGGCAACTGCCTGTGTGGAGTTTGCACATTCTCCCCATGTCTGCATGGATTCCTCCGGGTGCTCCGATTTTCTCCCACAATCCAAAGATGTGTAGTTTAGCTTGCTTGGCCATGCTAAATTGCTCATAGTGTTCAGGGATGTGCAGGTTAGGTGCATTAGTCAGGGGTAAATGTAGTGTAATAGGGTAGGGGAATGGGTCTGGGTGGGCTACTGTTTGAAGAGTCGTTGTGGATTTGTTGGGCCAAATGGCCTGTTTCCACACTGTAGGCATTCTGTAGGGATTCTATGACCATGGACATCCAGTCGCTATACACGTCCATCCACCTTGATGAAGGCCTCCAAACCCTCTATTTCTTCCTCTCCTGCCAACCCAACCAGTACCCCTCCACTGACACATTCATTTGATTAGCTGAAGTGGTCCTCACCCTCAACAATTTCTCCGAATCCTCCCACTTCCTTCAGACCAAAGGTGTAGCCATGGGCACCCGCATGGGCTCCAGCTATGCCTGCTTCTTCATTGGGTACATGCAACAGTCCATCTTCCGTAGTTACACTGGCACCATTCCCCTTTTCCTCCACTACATTGATGACTCTATTGGCACCACCTCATGCTCACACCAGGAGGCTGAACAGTTGATCAACTTCACAAACATCTTCAACCCTGACCTCAAGTTCACTTAGACCATCTTGAACACCTCCCTCCCCTTCCTGGATTTCTCCAACTCCATTTCTGGTGACTGACTCAACACGGACATCTATTTCAAACCCACTGACTCCCATAGCTACCTGGACTACATCTCCTCCCACCACCACCCCCCTACCCCAGCCCCCGTAAAAATGCTATCCCTTACTCTCAATTCCTCTGCCTCCGCTGCATCTGCTCCCAGGAGGACCAATTCCACTTTGAAACATCCCAGATGGCCTCCTACTTCAAGGACTGCAATTTCCCCTCTCATGTGCTCAACAATGCCCTCCAGTGCATCTCCTCCACTTCCCACACCTCTGCCTTTGAACCCCACCCCTCCAACCCTAACAAGGATAGAATCCCTGGTCCTCACTTTCCACCCCACCAATCTCCAGATACAGCGTGACATGCTCTGCCATTTCCACCACCTACTGTCACACCCCACCACCTGTGCCCACACCTCCCCACTCACCTCCATTTAAACCCCCAAAGATCCTTCCACATCCAGCAGAGATTTTCCTGCACATCTAAGCACCTCATCTACTGTGTGTATTGCTCTCGATGTAGTGTCCTCTACATTGGAGAGAGGGGATGCCAACTTGTGCAACATTTCAAAGAACATCTCCAGGAGACATGCACCCAACAACCCCACTGCCCTGTGGCTGACCACTTCAATTCTTCCTCCCACTCCGCCAAGGACATGCAAGTCCTGGGCCTCCTCCATTGCCAAATCCTAGCCACCCGCACCTGGAGGAAGAATACCTCATCCTCCACCTGGGACACTCCAACCACACGGTAACAATGTTAATGTCACAAGTTTTCTCATCTTCCCTCCCCATTTTATCCCAGATCCAACCCTCTAACTCAGCACCGCCCTCTTGAACTTCTTACACCTGTCCATCTTCCTTCCCACCTATCTATTCCACCTTCCGCTCCAACCTATCACCATCACCCCCCACCTGCATACACCTATCGCCTTCATAGCTACCTTCCCTCTCAGACCCACTCCCCTCCTATTTATCTCTCAACGTCCTTGGGCCTCCCCCCTCCCCCATATTCCTGACTAAATGTGTATGCCTAAAAAGCCAACTCTCCTGCTCCTTGGACGCTGCCTGACCTGCTATGCTTTTCCAGTGTCAAAGTTTTTGACTCTGATCTCCAGCATCTGCAGTTCTCACTTTTTCCTAATCTGGATATTGTCCAGGTTTTGTTACATTTGGACATGGAATGCTACAGTATCTTAGGAGTCAAAAATGGTGCTGAATATCATGCAATAATTGGCAAACCCCACTTCTGACATTATTTTGATGGGAAGATCACTGATGAAGTAGCTGAAGGTGGTTGAGCCTTGAACACTTCCCTGAGGACATCCTACAGAGATGGCCTAGAGCTGAGATGACTGACCTCCAACAACCACAACCATCACCATCTTCCTATGTGTAGGTATGACTCCAACCAATGGGGAGTTTTGTCTTTGATTCCTGTTGATTCCAGTTATCCTCGGTGTCCTTATTGCCACACTGGTTGGAATGTGGTCTTGATGTCAAGGACTGTCACTCTCATCTCTGGATATCAACTTTTTGTCCATATATACATTAAAGATTATAAATAGATCATGAGGTGTGGCCCTGGTAAATCCAAACCAGTCATTGCTAAAAAAACGCTGATTGATGTTAGAGTAGATTCAGAGCGATTACTGACCAAGTTAAATTGTCCTGCTTTTCATGGTCAGGACACACCTGGGCCATTTTTCACATTTTCAGATATATGCCAAAATTGTAGCTGCGCAGGGTTAGCTTACTTATTGGCTCAACTAGTTTTGGAGCATGTCTTCCTTAAATATTGCCAGGACTATTAGCCTTTGTAGTATCCAGTGTCTTTAACTGTGTCTTGATTGACATGGAATGAATCATATTAGCTGAATTGGCATTGATGCTGGGAACCTCTGAAAGAGGCCTAGTTAGTTG
The DNA here is from genome assembly GCF_004010195.1 of Chiloscyllium plagiosum. Taxonomy (NCBI): domain Eukaryota; kingdom Metazoa; phylum Chordata; class Chondrichthyes; order Orectolobiformes; family Hemiscylliidae; genus Chiloscyllium; species Chiloscyllium plagiosum. The sequence continues at coordinate 77,074,830 of NC_057718.1, read as the reverse complement.
GAACTTCTGACTGAAGTTATTGCAAATGCTTCAAATCTATCTTTTGCACTAATCTGCTGGTCTCCTTTGTACAGCTTCTTCTCCAGTTAGTTTTTTACTTGTCCACTGCCATTCATGATTGGTTGTGGCAGGACTACTGAGCCGAGGTCTGATTTGTTGGTCATGGAATCAATTAGCCCTGTCTATAAGTTGCTACTTTTGCTGCTAGACATGCAAATAGGTGACACCTCATTTTTAGGTCTGCCTGGCCCTGATCCTCACATGTCCTCCTGAATTGTTTACTGAACAAGTATTGATACCTTGGCTTAATGGTAATGGTACAGCAGAGGATATGGCAGGCTGAGAGGTTAAAGATTGCGTTGTTGTATATTTTTGCTGCTGTTGATGGCTCACAATGCCTCATGGATGTCCAATTTTGCATAGTTAGATCTGTTAGAAACCTGTGCTATTTTACATGGTGGTAGTGCCACATAACACAGTGAGGGTATCCTTCATATGAAGATGGGAAGATGGGGAACAGATTGTTAATTCCTATCTCTCACTAGTAGGTCCCTGTAGTGGCTGCACACAAAGGAGTTTGGGGCTCTGAAAGCTCTGATAGTTATTGGCAATGCATGCCCAGCTGGTTTATTGGGGGGGAGCTAGTCTACCAGGAGGTGGCAGACTACGACAATGACCTGCTGAGAAAGCATGAGTTATGTCCAAAAATGAATCTCAGTCTATATGTCCCATGCCTTGTGTGAGCTGGAGCTCTGTGTTCAGTCATGCTGTCCTGCAAGGCAAGATTTGGATAAAGAGAAGGTAGTTGTTGACACTGTGGCATTGCTCCTGGTGCTGATTTTTCTTATGAAAGCTCATTGACTGAAAATATTAACTCTGCTTTGCTCTTAACAGATGCTGCTAGACATGTTGAGCATTTCTTGCTTTTTTGGTTTTATATCAGATTTCCCACATCAAGAGTGCTTTGATTTTGTTTTATGCTTGTGTTGTTCTTCATCAGAGGCCTAAAACACAAATGATCCGCAGGCTGTGATGAAGACTGACAGCAGGAAAGTGTAGATCAATGCGCATAAAGTACAAGATACTGACATTGTCTCCAAGTGAACACCACCTGTGAAGCAGGTGAAGTAGAACTCCTGAGAAAGTCCTACATTCATAAATTTTCATCTAGGTAAGGAAATGATGAAGGTCTCAAAGGCTTTCCAGCCTATTAATTTCACAGGGCAGTACGTCATTACTGTGCGTTCACCTTATTGGCAAGTTTCACACAGCTTAGAAAGCTTAGGCACTGACTGTTAAAGGCAGAATGCTAGATTAAAGTCAGAATTACTTGACCCTGTACTGTATCTAATTTGAGACATCGTCAAGGAAGTTTCCCATGTACCTTCAATTGCATTCATATAAAAGTGGGAATTGAACAAGTTTGTGTTGTGTTGCCATCATGCTGACATATTTTGGGGCTCTAGCCTCCAATCCCTCAGCTGACGATAACTCCCCAGTCCCTCCCCTCTGCCAGTTAAATTATTTTTGGAGTTTCAAGGAACCCACAAATCGTGCCAGAATTCCAAATATCTCTGACACTGATGCAGACTTTATCCATCAATGACAGAATATTAACACTATTGATGTGATGATTGCCAAGACTGTGACTAAATCATATCCCTTTCTTCGGTTTTTAAAAATCTGTACACCAAATATCATAGAGTCATAGAGATGGACAGCATGGAAACACCCTTCGGTCCAACTCATCCATATCAACCAGATATCCCAACCTAATCTAGTCCCATTTGCCAGCAGTTGGCCCATATCCCTATAAACCCTTACTATTCATTTACCAATCCAGATGCCTTTTAAATGTTGTACCAGCCTCCACCACTTCCTCTGGCAGCTCATTCCATATACACACAACCCTCTGCCCTTAGGTCCCTTTCAAATTTTTCTCCTCTCACCTTAAAGCTATGCCCTCTAGTTTTGGACTACCCCATCCCAGGGAAAAGACCATGGCTATTCACCCTATCCATGCCCCTCATGGTTTTATAAACCTCTATAAGGTCATCACTCAGCCTCCAATATTCCAGGGAAAATAGCCACAGTCTATTCAGCCTCTTCCTGTAGCTCAAACCCTCCAACCCTGGCGACACCCTTGTAAATCTTTTCTGAACCCTTTCACAAGTTTCCCATAGCAGAGGGACCAGAACTTCATGCAGTATTCCAAAAGTGGTCTAACCAATGTCTTGTACAGCCACAACATGACTGCCCAACTCCTATACTCAGTGCACTGCATCCTCAAATATATTGAGGTCAATTCCTCAGAAAACCTCATTCTGTCTAAAAGTGCACTGCTAGAGGACTCATAGCCATGCACTGACACAAATACTCACTTCTGTGGATCTAATTAATGAGTTGAGTTTTCACTTGATATGTTGCATCTTTCAAGTGAGCACAAGCAGGCACTAGTGATTGGGTCAGCTATGGAGAATTCACGTGAGAGTGTGCATTCTTCTGGAAGAGGGCACTGTTGGTATGATCAGCAAGTTTGCAGATGACATGAAGATTGGTGGAGTAGCAGAAAGCCTAAGGGACTGTCAGAGAATACAGGAGGATATGGATAGACTGGAGAGTTGGGCAGAATAGTGGCAGATGATTTACAATCCAGACATATGTGAGGTGATGCATTTAGACAGGACTAATTCTAGAGCGAATTACACAATGAACGGAAGAGCCTTGGGAAAAGTTGATGGGCAGAGAGATCTGGGAGTTGCAGGTCCATTTTACCCTGACGTTTGCTGCACAGGTGGATAGAGTGGTCAAGAAGGCATATAGTATGCCTGCCCTCATTGGTTGGGGTATTGAGTATAAGAGCTGGCAAGTCATGTTAAAATTATACAAGACATTGGTTCGGCCACATTTAGAATACTGTATCGCCACATTACCAAAAGGATGTGGACACCCTTCAGGCACTCTGCCTCCTTCCTAATGAAGGGCTTTTGCCCGAAATGTCGATTTTCCTGCTCCTCGGATGCTGCCTGAACTGCTGTGCTTTTCCAGCACCACTCTAATCCAGAATCTGGTTTACAGCATCTGCAGTCATTGTTTTTACCTAGTTGATTTTAACCCTACTGCGAATCCTCTTGCAAGGATGCCTGTCTTGAAGAAGTTTTCCTCCTCTCTCTACAAGAATCTCAGGGAGTCTTTCTCCCACTGCAACTCCCAGGTCATTTCTTCACCTATTGTACTCTATGCTACTTGCTTCCCACCCCCATCCTCCTCTCATTTATCTCTCCACCCTTCAGGCACTCTGCCTCTATTCCTGATGAAGGGCTTTTGCCCAAAACGATTTTCCTGCTCCTCGGATGCTGCCTGAACTGCTGTGTTCCAGCACCACTCTAATCCAGAATCTGGTTTCCAGCATCTGCAGTCATTGTTTATACCTACTTTGGAGAGGGTGTAGAGAAGGTTTACGAGGATGTTGCCTGGTACGGAAAGTACTAGCTATGAAGAGAGGTTGAGTAGGTAAGGTTTATTTTCATTAGAAAAAAGGAGATTGAGGGGGAACCTGTTTGAGTTTTATAAAATCATGAAGGGTATAGACAGGGTGGATAGAGACAAGTTTTTTCCCAGGGTAAGGTGAAGGATTCAATAAAGAGAGGTCACTCTTTCAAGGTGAGAGGTGGAAAGTTTAAGGGGGATACATGCAGCAAGTACTTCACACAGAGGGCGGTAGGCGTTTGGAATGTGTTGCCAGCAGAGGTGGTAGAGGCAGGCACGGTACATTCATTAAAGATGCGCCTGGACAGATGCATGAGGTGGGGAGCAGAGGGATACAGAAGCTTAGGAATTGGGCGACAGGTTTAGACAGTTGATTTGGATCGGCTCAGGCTTGGAGGGCCGAAGGGCCTGTTCCTGGGCTGTAAATGTTCTTTGTTCTTTGTTCATGAGGGGCATAGATAAAATGAATGACAAGGGTCTTTTTCCTGGGGTGGGGGAGTTCAAAACTAGGGGCATATTTTTAAGGTGAGAGGAGAAATACTTAAAAAAGGACACGAGGGGAAAGGTTTTCATAAAGAGAGTGGTTTGTATGTGGAATGAACTGCCAGCGGAAGTGATGGATACAGGTACAGTTCCAACATTTAAAGGACATTTTTAGAAGTTCATGAATAGGAAAGCTTCGGAGGCATACGGGTTAAGCACAGGCAGGTGGGAGTAGTTCAGTTTGGGGACATGGTCAGCATGGACTGGTTAGACCGAAGGGTCTGCGTCTATGCTGTATGACTCTATGACTCTATATGGCATTGGTTTAGAGTAGATATGATGATGAAAGTGGATATAGAAGTGGAAACCTCATCCAAAGTGCTCCTACTTCAGGCCTATTGCCTCTACCCCAGTGACCACCTGACATGCTGCAGGTCCAAGCCCAAGCCTTCCTCTGAATGGTGCTGGTGAAGTTGTCTTTGTTTGGGCCCTCAAGAGGTGAACATGTCTATAGTTGGGCAGGGCTTTGAATAACATCAATCCCCCCCAAGATCATGTGAACAAGTTTGATCAGAAATTGTATTTGGCAGATTTCTGGTCTGATTACATGTGCAAGAAAAGAGGCAGGTGGGTGTCCAAGTTCACTATGCCATCTGGTCTGCCAGTTTTGTGGTGTTATACTGGGCTTGAGCTTTTTCCTGGAAGTTGGATCAGGCATGAAACCTGGCTGGAAGCATGGGTACTTTGTAAAACTAATTAAGAAGTCAACAATCAGAGGCTGACTCAGTCACCGGCACAGCAGTTACCTTGAATTGGTCTCGTTTTTGGTGGCAGGGATTGGTACACACAGCACTCCCCATTCCCATTAAGAGTATTGCTCAACAGGGAAACATCTACAGACCCATTAATTCTCTTAGTGTAACACAACATATTCCAGAGCAGGATTTTGATCTGGTTCTTCTTACTGTACAGGCAGGCAATGATCCTTTGAAAAGTTTCAAATATGGGTTGTGTAATATGAAATGATGACCTCGGTTATTAAGTAAAATATTAACTAGAAAAAAGGAAATGTAATTTGCATGTGTGTGGATGTGTAAATATCTGACGCGATCTGAAGATCACTACACTACATTGGAACATTCATTGCATTTGTTTTAAAGATTGTTATCTGGTATGGCCCTATTAGTGACATCTTATAGACAAAACTTCCAGTTAGTTTCAATTTTCAAATAGCAAGTAAGTAGTAAAGCCTCACTCATCAATGCTGAATGGCCCATTTCATGATTGACGATGTGACCTCCAAATACACGGCCCAGTTATTTTCGCAGATAGCTTACAATTCAAAGGGAAATGCATGCCATCCTTTATGCCAAACAGTTTTAAACCTGAGTATGTTTTACTTGAAAGCAGCTATGGAAAATGGTCCTTGAAGTACAACAGTAAAACTCCAAAACTTTACACTTGAGTTACATATCTGTTTGGATTTAAGCAAGTTCATCTATTTTGTTATTTTACTGATGGACATACAAATAGACATTAGAAAAAAAAATTAAATTTGCCTACACAGCTGGGGATGCTCATAATAAACTTCCAAATTCAAAATTAATTAGCACTTTCAAAAAGAGACTGAAGCAATATCAGTGGAAAATGAGATTTTGATTTATGGGATATTTGACAATGCTGGGAAATTCCACAGAGCCAACATCACTTTACCAGAATGTATGTGCACAACAGGCCAGATTTTGCTGGAATAATAACTGTATGTTGATGATCCATGCTTTAGTAATGAAAAAGCTTGTCAACACATTCACTGAATTAAGAAATACATCAGTTACAAATCTTTAAAAAACTTTCTAGTCTACATTTTGCCTTCCAAAATGGGATCATGCCTAGTTTCAATAATATTATTAAGAACTTTTTGGATTTGTATGCATCAATCTTTTACATTAGATTAAATTAGAACTGGAATAACAATATAAGTACTTTTTAACAATGTGATTACTACTAAATCAGGGAGGGAACAAATAGATCAACCGCAATCTTATTAAATGGTAAAGCAGACTTGAAAGATTCTACCTCAAAATCGTGTTTGTATGTTTTCATTCTTATGGAGCAACTTGTTAGAGATTTTTAAAATAGCAACATTTTAATTTCTAATTCTTTCTTGTCATCTTTATTTCTATTTTTCTCTGTCTTAATCCAATCTTTCTTTCCTCTTTATTTCTTTTTTTCTATAATGATTGGACTGTAATCTGTCCTCCTTATCAGACACTCCTTTTTCTAAAAAAAAAGAGTCCTGTTTCTTTCTCAATTTTTGAATCTTGTTTAAATCTGCTGGAGCAGAGTTTTGGCATACTTTTGGCAAAGTAACAGCATCAGAGTGGAAATACTTCCAAACTAATTCCTGGTCAATTTGATTTTTATTTCCATGGGATGTAGTGGAAAGGAACCTGCCATTACATAAAATACTGTAGTCAATCAACCAATGGTGTGAAAGAGCTGTCCACTTTGATCATAATCTTAACTAGACTCGTCGGTGATTTCTCATTTTGAAATTAGCCAAGCTTACTTAGACAGCAAAAAACCCATATTCTGTTCTTGTGCTATATTTTCTCCCATAAAATGATTCAGACAGAAGGGAAATTTCATGTCTAGATAATAACTACAGTCAATGCTGCTAAAATGACTGGCAGTTCATGAACTGAATTTCAACCAATCCCCATGCGTTGCTTTCATGTTGATTAAGCAAACTGGATATCTGTTGATCAGATTACAAGAGCACTGGCTGAAGTGCACAGCAACCTGTTTTGGTTTGGTTTACAAACCATATTCTAGAAGAACTGGAATATAGGTGGATGACATTTTAACCACATCCTGCTTTCAAAGAAAAGCAAAACCTTTAAAACTCCTTAAACTCTGCAATAATGGTCAAGTATTTGCTACTGGTTCAAAAGTAATAATGTAACCCTTTCTGTGCTGGAGCATACAGAACTCCTTGACACGTAAAAGTGACTGAAAATAGTGCTTTTCCGAAAGATGATTTTGTTAGGTCACAGGCCAAATGGAAATAAAAATTCTTGAGAAAGATGTGTTCAAAACGATGTTCCTTAAAAATGACACTCCTTGGCTGCTTTTTTAAAAACATTTGACAGGACTGGATGGATTGATTCACAACAGCAACTTTATACCAGGCCAACATTAATCTACCTTTTTTTATTATAAGGTGGTAACAAAATGCCAGAACAAAATTTAGAAGCATGACGTTCATATGCATGTAATAGCACACATATGCACATGAGGGAGATCTTGTCATTCAGGCTGAAGATCAAGCAGAGGGTAAGATTCTAAGCGCTTATTAATGGTATATGCAATGAAGGTGTAGGTTTCACAGCTGATCGGTATGGTAGGAATTTGAAAAAACTGCAGTTTCTTTTAGAGACTTGGGGACAAAGAGAAAGTTTTCTTCCTGAAGTTTCTCTTACTGTTTGTTGATCAGCTTTTGAAGAATAAGAAATATATAGCATGATCAAAAAGATGATTAACCTCCAAACACTTCTAACAACAATTTAACCCAGGTGAAATTTCCATTACAATTGTCTCTAAGAAATTATAAAAGCCATTTTCAAGAAGAAAGAATTTGTAATGATATTACATTTGCTTCTTAGGATGTCTGAAACTGCTTCACAGCGCAACAATTCTCCCTAATTAATTTTTAAGTGCAGTCATGGTTACAAAGTTGGACAATAGATTTAAACATAGCAAAAGTCTCAATAAGCAGTAAATGAAGAACATGGTTAGCGAGGCATTGTAATATTTCAGGAAACTGGCCTGGAAAATAAGAGAATTCCACATTCTTCAAATGGAAAATGGGATCCGTTGCCACCATAGAAACATGGAGAGATGACTTAACAACAAATCTGAAACACAGCACCTCTGATAATGCAGCAACATCAGCCTAAATTCACTCCTGAAATAGAGATAAATGAAGCAATGGAGTAAGGAATACAGAAAATATTACTCCATTACAGCTACCACTTCCAGTATTTCAATACACCCACTTTCACTGTTCCAATAATAAAAATGAGTTGCACTTCATAGAAACTAGTAACCAAAACCATAATTAAAGATAGATTTTAAGGACTATCTTAAAGAAGGAAAGACAGAAGTTAAAACCTTTGGGAGTAGGATGCCAGAGTTTATAAGGAAATGCCCTAATAATGTTAAAAATTCATGATTCAAAAGAGACTCAAACTGATTGAATGCAGGGGTATGGGAGAATAAATAACAAAGCAAAACAAATGCCCTCACCAATGAAAATAACACAGAGCATAATCTGAACTGTAAACATACATTTTTAATATAATCTCTTCCCAATCAGTTGGCTCCTCTATCAAAATAGTGGAAAGAGAGTTATATCAAAACATGTTAAAAAGGGGATCTAAAATATTGAAAAATGACTGACACAAATCATTTGATGGAATGTAGGAATTTGAAGTTGCCCCTTTTGTTTGCAAAGGCCAGCAAATTATTATTTTGATCTTTGCTCCAATACCAATCTAAAATACATTTTGCATTTCAATCCTAAAAGCTTATGATCTGCCGAACCTAAAAGACAATGAAACAAAATATACTTGGAAATTACGGAGGTGGAGACGATAAACACGCATCATTATAAATGCAGCCCCAACACATGAATTAATGCTTAAACTGTGAGTGCTACTCACAACGCACTTATAACAATATGTGTTTGTTGTACTTTGGAAAGTATTTTGCATCCTTTTTTAAGGTTTTAAGGACAGTTTGGTGACAGTTGGGGTGGAGGTGGGAATGGGGAGTTTTTAATTTGAGTGACTGTGTAACATGGACAAAAATTGTATACCTGCCTGTTACACATCTATTATTGACTGTTTTACTATATAATAGGTAAACAAAATGATCTGCAGTGATTATTGTTAATCCACACAGAGAAATTACATTGTTTGACACTGTAAAGATACCCATTAACTGCACAAGCTGTTGCATTATCGTTGCCAGTAGTGTTTCTAGGCCAATATGCAAGGATGTTTGCTTTTATCTTGTTATAACAAACTTAGAATTTGAATTCTTCATCCACAGTGGTTTTAGGAATCATAGAATTGCAAGATTCAAGAATATAAACAGAAATAATGCAAAATTGTTTAATGCTAAGGAAAAATCTTTAATAAACTTAAAGAAAAATCTTCAAATAAACTTAGCAAATCAAAGTACATGGGTATAATTCTAAAAGTATAGAAAATGATAGCAGAAAAATGAAGGTATATTAACACAGAAATTCGCTTCAAATACACCTGCAGTTTTGAGTGCAGTTCTGATTGCCAAGATGTGAAAAAGGATACAATAATACTGGAGAAAATGCAGAAAAGACTAACAAGATTCACGGGAATTAAAAGAATCGAACTAACAGAAAAGATTGAGCAGGATTGACTAATTTCTTCGGAAATAAGAAGTCTAGACAGAGACCTGATTGAGATCTTCATAATTGTGACGGGATTTTATAGAGTGTATTGGGGGAAAGTGCTTCTACTTGTTGACAAGTCCAGAACAAGGACACACGAATATAAGTTAGCCACTAACACATTCAATGGAGATTTTCAGAGAATGGTTGCATCGTGGTCATCTCACTGGGTTAGTAATCTAACAAGCCTGGGACAAATATGTTGGACTCTGAACTTCATATTCCACCACAGTAACAGAGAGATTTAATTTCAGTTCATAAATGGCTCTGGAATAAAACCTTAGTATCAGTAAAGTTTAGTATGAAACTACTGGATTGTTATAAAAACCTAGATGGTTCACTTTTGTGATATCTTTTTCATTATCATTTCTTAATTTCTGCTGAACTTTGGGCAGTTGTTTTCTGGACTTGCACACACAGAGTGAGGCCAAGAGGACAAAAATTACTTGAAATAAGCAGAGATAGAGGAAAGACTTAACCACTCTGAGCTAGATTTATGCTCAAGGCTCTAGCCCACAAGACTACTTACAACAGTGATGAGTGGTCTTGTGGGCCAAAGAGCTAAGCTGCCATCTCAGATCTTACCTGATCAGTCCTTAGTGAGACAAGTATACGGTGTGATGAAATTTTCTTAAATTCACTGGAAAAAGTTGTAAGATTGATATTTCTTCCATGTCCTACTCAAAAGAATTTGTTTGAATTCTCCTTATAAATGCCCAAAGTTTTGCCAGAGAGGATGAAAATAACTGAAATGTCCAGAAACTATCTGTTCCATGCTGAATCACGGCACTTACCAATTTCACACAGGTGGGAATGGACTGCTCAGGATTCTCCATTTAAACCATTATCTTCCTGTAGTCCTGGATGATTTTGAAATGTCTGAAGTCTGACACGTAACAGAAGGTCTGAACGTTATGGATTTTCTTTTGGGGAGGTAAGATATAACTTTGGATTTGGACCCAGGAAATCTTTAAGGAGTAACACTGCCTTTTAGGGGAGGTAAGGACTCCTCTGAGAGAGTTAAAGAACCTTTTGGGAAAGTTAAGGAAAATTAACACATTTATTCATAAAAGGTGCATATACACTTTGAGACTGTCAAGCTGTCAAAGAACTGTTAAAGCTACCAAAACAAAAACTGTCAAAACTATCATGTAGCTGTGAAAGTTGTCAAGTAGACCTGTCAAGATTGTTAAATCATTTAAAACACCAAACGTTTTAACCTTTCAAGAAAAAACTAAAGAGTTTTCCTTCTATTTCAATTTATTTATTTGATTAGCATTGTGAATATTTTCTAATCAAGCAGCTCAGTAATGTTATACAACACGTATAGAGCAGGTGGGACTTGAACTCAGGCCTCCTTCTACCATAGCACCATAACAGCCCAAATTAGCTTTATATGATTGTTCGGACAGAATCCATTATCACAATGGAGTGATTTCCACTTCATAGTTTGGTTGACAGCTCGGAGTGGCTCTGGACTGTTTAATGTGGGGCTATGAACTCCAAAGTTTGTTGCTCTAATTTTGATTTGATTCCATTTGATTTATTACTATCACATGTACTGAGGTACAGTGAAAAGTGTTGTCTTATGTGCTTTACAGGCAGAATGTATGAAACAAGTGCAAGAGGGTAACAGAACAGAGTGCAGGATATCATGCAGGTTATAATAAGAAAATGATTATTTTTATAAAGTTTTATTGAGATGAAGGAGGTTAAAATGTAATATTCATGTTTTATAATGAGTGCTTTTCTTAATATAGTGAAGTCTTTAATTAATTTAGTTTATTCAGCAAAACTTTATTTTTCTCATCTACGAGCATGGAGGTTTATCCCTGGTTGATACTTGTTGTTTGGCATTGTAGATCAAAGTACAATGAGTAATGCGTTGGTGTACTGTTCGACTGAGCTGGCACTAAGTTGGTATAGAGATTACTAAGGGTCAGACAGTAATTACAAAGGCATAGGTTAGAAAAGAGGCTCCGAGGATCCATCAGGAGTGGGCACAGCCGAATAATTTGTCATGGCAGTTATAGAAAGTTTAATGGGATGCAGGTTCATGAGCACAGGTGGTATATGTTGGTGTGAGTGAGTGAGTGAGGTCCTACCCAGAATGCATTTAACCACAGAATGTGCAGTGAATTTATACAGCACCTGGAATGGTAGGTGATCCCAGGATATGGCAGGCTTCTAATTAATTTCATTTGGTTACAGAATCAAAGAACTGTTAACTACATTTTATGAGCAGATAAGTAAGCACCTCTCAAACTCTGTACAGAATAAGTGGCATTAACTGTTCCACTGCAGTGACTAATCAATGGAGTTTCTTTGTTACAAAATGATGTGTAGGATTTAAACGTAAAACCAATTTGTGCTATTCAACAAAAGGTCAGACAGCTTCAAAAGCTAAGCATTCAGTACGAAACACCTCAACTGTGACTGAATGACCTGATTGTCTTAACCTACTTTAGAATTGAAGTTGTGAGCAAACACAATTCTCACTTTTGATGTACTACGCTCAGAATGTATTCTGAGTTGAAAGTAATATTCAATTTCCAGATCTTTGACTTTATAGTTGTACAGTAAGTTCCTGATTTAGAAATTATGCTACTGAAATGTTTCTGGAATACAATGCATGATTAACACTTCCAGACATTGTACTGTTACTCTTGCAACAATATGAATCAGTAATGTTATTATTGTGATACCTAATTCAATAGCAGTCTCCTCACCTCCAAATCATAGCTACTGAAAAGAAAAGGATCTTTTGGATAAGATGTGAAAAGGTGAATGCAAAGTTTTAAAGACAAAACAGAAAGATCTCATGGCACTATTTTGAAAAAGAGCAGGATATTCTTCCCCATATTCTGTCCAATATTTATCTCTGAATAAAAAACAGTAAAACTAACTGTCTGGACACTGTGAACCCTTTGCAGAAAATAAATCCTGTTTTTCCTACATTACAACAATGCCCCTACCTGCAAAGTATTTAAAGCTGTAAATCACTGAATCTACCAGAGATCATAAAGGCTATCATATAAATGCAACTTGTTTTTTTCTAGATTGCTTGCAGAGTTATCAAATTTCCATTTTGACTTGATACAAATTCACTCTGGTGTGGTGTGCAGTGTCAATCAGATCTGATAAAGACTGAGTGATTTTGCTTTTTACTTTTTCAATGTGAAAGAATGTGATGAGAATATGTAATGCATCCCATCGTCTGACTGACCACAATATCTCTATCACACACTAACCACATTCATGAAATCTCCTGAGGAACTTACATAATCAAGTGGTGCTCAAGAATACCAAAATTACACTTGGTATTAAAACAAAAGTATTCACCCAAAACAAGCTAATACAATCAAAATCTCCACTATGCTGAATGTAAAAGAAAAACCAATGAGATTTCTATGAACCATGATCAGAAGCAAGATCTAATTATCCATTTACAAAGAGTTCCGCTGCTAGTAGTAACCCATTTATTAAATAATTGTAATACAGTTGGAAATATATTGTGATGCATACAATTTAAGGAACAAAAATGAGCAAAAGAATATACAGCACTTGTAGAATATTTAACATGTCAAAACCTATTTTATTTTTGATTTTCTGATTAGAAAAGATAAGCACTGAATTAGCAACAAAAATACACGACCTGCCCAAGATCAATCATGCAACAAATTATCAGCTCCCATTGATCCCATCTATCCATAGAATCTGCTTTACAATTGGTAAGTCATTTGCCATATGAGTCACAAATATACAGTATATATACTGCAAAATATTTAAGATCATGTTCAAAATGATATAATGGCAATAGATTAAGCTATTTAACCATACTGATAATCTTTGCTGGAAACAAGAAACAATTTTGTGTGAATGTCACGTGTTTTCAATTAGTAACTAGCTTTTAATAAAGTTGAGCCTACAGTCCACCTATATGTTCATTTGAGTCAAGTTTCAGGCAGACTTTAAAATGAATGGCCAACACCCCTGCCAAAAAACTGACTGGGGGTTCTTTTAATATTCAAATTAGAGACCACAATCTCAGTTAGGACCCCACTTTCAACATACAAAAAGAAATGAATGAAGCATATATGAAACATGTCAGTCCTACTGTGTAAAGATATCAAGAGGCTAAATAAATAGTCATTAAAATATTGTTGGCTACTTCTTCAAAGAGATAGGATAAATAACGCACCACATTTCTATTCTAACTTAGGGAAACAGGAGCCCCACTCAACATCAAACCTCCCACCTTCCTCAACACAACTGGAATGTTTTTTTGTTTTTGCTTAACAGTTCTGATTCAGGTAATCTAAACTATGAAATCATCTGGAAGATACTTGTTCATTTAGAATGATATATATCAACATAAAGTTAAATTTATCTTTAAGGGATGGTGTTCATGGATTTTTTGCACATTGTTCACAATTATCCACTTATTCTGTATTTTTATTGTCAATATAAAGAGGAAGAATAATTTGTCACATCATGGAATCATAAAAGTTTGTAACACAGGAACCATTCATGTCTCTCTAAAGAGTTATCCAACTAAGTCTTGTCCTCTGCTCTCTTTCCCAATATTGCTACAAGTTGCGCCTTGAGATATTTATCCAACTCTTTTGAAATTACTGATTCTGCTTTTGCCATCCTTTCAGACAGCGCATCCAATTCACGACACCATTTAAAAAAAACCCACCTCATCCCCCTGGAAAATAAAAGTAAATTTTATTAATTTTATAGTTGAAGCCAGAATAGTGCAAAACATTGCCATTCTCTTACCTGGTTTAATGAATTACATGGCTTGCATTTCATGACCCAGAGAATTCTTGTGTCTGTATGAATAAAGCACAAATAATAATTAAATCGCAATAATAATAAAGTATAAATAAAATACTGTTAAACTTTATTAAACAGACATAAATGAATAAAGACCCAGTGGAGACTAACAATTTAGCATAGAGTCATAGAGATGTACAGCATGGAAACAGACCCTTTAGTCCAACCCAACCATGCCCACCAGATATCCTAACCCAAACTAGTCCCACCTGCCAGCACCTGGCCCGCATCCCTCCAAACCCTTCCTATTCATATTCAAATGCCTCTTAATGTTGCAATTGTACCAGCTTCCACCACACCCGCTGGCAGCTCATTCCATACACATACCAAGCTCTGTGTGAAAACGTTGCCCCGTAGGTCTCTTTTATATCTTTCCCCTCTCACCCTAAACCTATGCCCTCTAGTTCTGGACTCCCCAACCCCAGGGAAAAGACTGCCTATTTACTCTATCCATGCCCTTCATTATTTTGTAAACCTCTATAAGGTCACCCCTCAGCCTCCGACGCTCCAGGGAAAATAGTTCAGCCTCTCCCTATAGCTCAAATCCTCCAACCCTGGCAATATCCTTGTAAATTTTTTCTGAACCCTTTCAAGTTTCACAACATCTTTCCAATAGGAAGGAGACCAGAATTGCACGCGTGGCCTAACCAATGTCCTGTACAGCCGCAACATGACCTCCCAACTCCTGTACTCAATACTCTGACCAATAAAGGAAAGCATACTAAACACCTTCTTCACTATCCTATCTACCTGCGACTCCACTTTCAAGGAGCTATCAACCAGCACTCCAAGGTCTCTTTGTTCAGCAAAACTCCCTCGGACCTTACCATTAAGTGTATAAGTCCTGCTAAGATTTGCTTTCCTAAAATGCAACACCTTGCATTTATTTGAATTAAACTCCATCTGCCAATACTCAGCCAATTGGCCCATCTGGTCAAGATCCTGTTGTAATCTGAAGTAATCCTCTTCGCTGTCCACTACACCTCCAATTTTGGGGTCATCTGCAAACTTACTAACTGTACCTCTTATGCTCGCCTCCAAATCATTTATGTAAATTACAAAAAGTAGAGGAACCAGCATAAATCCTTGTCGCACTCCAAGTGGTTTAGTCACATAACATCGAGGGGAAAGTTAAAAACTTATCTTTACATTTTCCCATAGCAAACTGCATTGTGGTTTCTGAATTATCAGTCATCTACTGTGGTTGTTTCCAAAATCTTTGAATAGCTGTGCTAATGATGTAACAGTTCGAATAATTTGCAGCACTAAGGGAATATTGAAACATTGAGCACAAGAATAGTGTAACAAGCACTACTCTAATCCAGCACTGTAAGAACTGAATAAGTATCAGGTCCAATATATTCCAAAGAAGACAAAAGTGTGGGACCAATAAATCCAGCAAAACTTAGATAGCAAGGGATTTACAAATTTGGATATAGAGAGAAAAGGAGGTTTCTAGCAGATACCGAGGGGTCAAAACAACAGACATATACTTAAAAGTAAATAAATCTCCAGGACCAGATGAAATGAATCCCAGGCTGTTGAGTGAGGCATGGGAGGAAATAACAGGGATGCTGATAATAATTTTCATTTCCTCTCTAGCCACAGGAGAGGTGCCAGACGACTGGATGGCAAACACTGTGGTACTAATATTCAATGAGGGAGCAAGGGATAAAGTGGGATACCATAAACCAGTTAGTCTAAGCTCAACGTAGGGAAACTATTGGAAGCAATTCTGAGGGATAGAATTAATCTGTATTTGGAGAAGCAAGGATTAATCAGGAAAAGTCAACATAGTTTGGTTAAGAGGAGGTCAGGCCAACTTGATATAATTTTTCAAAAAGGTGACCAGATGGGTGTGCATCTGAGAGCAATACATTATATGTAGCCTACTTGGACTTCAGCAAGGCCTTTGATAAAGTCCCACTTGGGACTCTGACGGTGAATGTTAGAGCCCATGGCATCCAAGGAAATTTGGCAGGAGGCAGACAGTGATGGCCAAGAGGTGTGTTTGTGACTAGAAAACTGGGTCCAATATGGTTCTATGGGGATCAGTGTTGGGCACTTGCTCTTTGAAGTTTATATAGACAATTTAGGAATGTAGGAGGATTGATCAGAGAATTTGCAAATATGAACATCTATATGGAGGTAAATAATGAAAGGATAGCCTTAAATCACAGGAGGACATAGGCTGGCAGTTCAGATGGACTAATCAGTGGCAAATGGAATTCAATCCAAATAAGTGTGAGGTGATGCACTTTGGCAGGACAAATAGGACAAGTGAATACATGAGGAGTGGTAGAACGGTGAGAAACACCAAGGATCAGAGGGATCTAATGCATATCAAGGTAGTGGGACAGTTGAATAAAGTGTTTAAAGTATATGGAATACTTGGCTTGACTAGCTGAGGCATAGAGTTTAAGAGCAGGGAGGTTATGCTGCGACCATATAAAGTATTGGTTAGATCACAGCTCGAGTTCTGGAACCAACATTATAGGAGAGATGCGATTGCAGAGGAGCGTGTGTAGAGGAGATTTATCAGGATGTTGCCTGGACTGGAGATTTTTACTTATGAAGAGAGAGATTGGACAGACAAGGTGTTTTCCTTGGAGCAGAAGAGACTGACGGTGTACATGACAGAGACGTATAAAATTATGAAGAGCACAGATAGGATAGATAGGAAGGAGCTTTTCCCGATGGTAAAATGTTCAATGACCAAGTGGCACAGATTTAAGGGGCAGGACATTTAGAGAGAATCTTTTTTCACTTGATGGGAATCTGGAAGTCACAGCCTGTAAGGATGGTAGAGCAGAAATCTTCTTAACATTTAAGATGTACACTTGCAATGACAAGGGATACAAGGCTATGGGCGAAGTGCTAGAAAATGGGATTAAAATCATTTGATAGTTATTTTTAACCAGTGTAGATTCAATGGGCCAAACAGCCTTTTCCTGTGCTGTAGAACTCTATGATTCTATCTGCAAGCATGATAATATGTCTTCAATGGTACAAAACCTATTGAGAATAAGGAAACTTCTGGTAAGAAACAAAAACAGAAGTTGCTGGGGAAACTCCAGTTTGGTTCTGAAGAATGGTCACTGGACTTGAAATGTTGACTCTGCTTTCCCCACAGATACTGCCAGATCTGCTGAGTGTCTCTAGCAATTTCCGCTTTTGTTTTAGATTTCCAGCAACTGCATTCTTTGTTTTATCTTAACCTCCAGTGTGATATGGCTGATATATTATCATAACTAAGTAAGGACTGCACGTGCTATTAGTAGTAGTTAAAGGTACATTTAAAGGTAGCCTAATAGACAACTAAGTTATTGAGAGTGTCAATTAGTTCAACTTAAACTACTTTAAAGGAAAAATTATCTAATACCTTACTTAAGGAATGTTCCACCTAATCTTACAAACAACACAGGAATTTCACTCTTTTCAGTAAAAATACCATATTGTTTCAAATGTTCAGAATGTGGAAAGCAACTTACCAGACAGTATCAATTGAACCAAACAGCTCTAGAGTAAGAAGCCTGAAGGGATACATTCTACGGAACAGACCTCCAAGAAATAATTCTTGGATTCAAAAGAAAATTATTTAATAAATCTGAAATTAAAAATCGTCTCATCACTAATTAAATATTTTGTCTTCAGTATATAAGTTTGAAAATTTTTAATGATTTAGATGATTAATCCTATCTTGTCCTGAACTTCAAGGTCACTATGTAATATTTTGTGGAATAATTTGCAAGCAAATAGCTGAAAGTGCACATCTGAAAATGCTGACATTTTCTCTAAAAGATAAGACTGTTTAATGCACGATCATTAACCAAGAAATCCAAATCTGCCACATCTATAATCTTTTGATCTCTTAACCAACTAAGAAACCCTACAAAATACAAATAGCACACAATCTCCTGAGGTAAATCAATTATAAGATGACCATGATAATCTCAGGAGGTAAACCAATCATATGATGATCATTACAATTTACTGAGGTCTCTTGCTATTCATTCCTTCCACAGCCATGGATCTATTTTCCCCACCTATGTTTACACATATGCCACATAGATCTTTTGTTCCCACTGTACATCATTACAGTACTAATGCTGGGATGGATCAGGGCTTTTGTTCAATAAATCTTGCAAGAGTTCCTGACTACAACATGTGGAGGTGGAAATCTGGTCCATTAGTGCTGGGAATAGCATGAGGAATAGGAAAGGACCTGTTCTTTACATTGGCCACTGGACTCTTGAGGAGAGGTCTGATCCTTCCTTCATACTGAAGTTTCAGCAAAACACTGATAGTTGCATGTGAGTTTACGCAATCGACCGGTCATTTACCAAGCGAATTTGTCTTTAGGCATTTAGTTTTGCACATGTTCTTGGCATTTTGGAGTTGATTATAATTCTTCTTTCTAGTCAAATACAATATTTTCTTCAGTGGGTTATAAACTTAAAATATGAAAGAAAAGATGATTGTACACACAATAAATCAGAATAAATATTACTGTTCCATGTGGGAACTCCTTTGTGCTTATTTTGTCTTTTGGAAACCACAGGAAGTAGTCCTAACTGCTTGAGTTTGAGCTCTGAAGTTCTGAGCTTGAAGGAAGGCTGAGGTTTTAAACAGGGAGAAAGTGAGGACTGCAGATGCTGGAGATCAGAGCTTAAAAATGGGTTCTGGAAAAGCGCAGCAGGTCTGGCAGCATCAAAGGAACAGGAGAATTGACGTTTCTGAAGAAGAGCTTATGCCCGAAACGTCGATTCTCCTGTTCCTTTGATGCTGCCTGACCTGCTACGCTTTTCCATCAACACATTTTTAAGCGCTGAGGTTTTAAACAGCAAATGTTGCAGAATGTGTGCTACAGCGAGTTGCAGCAAACCAAGGAAAGGCAGATTAGGATCTTCTGGGAGTGTTGAAGTCTCAAGCCAGCTTTCAGTCATGTTATGATCCCAGCTAATAATAATACTGGCAAGTCAGATCCAGAATGAAACTTGGATTGATAGATCCTAAATTTGTATCTTTTATAACCATGGAGGTCAGATGCTGAACACATTCACATGAGTTTGAGAGCATGCTTGTAAAACAAGGACAAGCATTTATTAAATGTGACCTATATGACAACATAAAACACAAAAGATTGGAAGAATTCGTCACAGTCTGAAGTGGATTAAACTTGCACTGTTCATTTTATCCCAACAATAGACTTACACTCAAATCTCATTGAAGAGTTACCATTGTCTCCACAATAAAATTCCATCTTCAGATTTAGGCTGGCACAGTTTTGCTTCAAATTTCTGTGCGGTCACTGAGTCATAGATGTTAGAACATAGAACATAGAAAAATACAGCGCAGTACAGGCCCTTTGGCCCTCGATATTGCGCCAATCCAAGCCCACCTAACCTACACTATCCCACTATCCTCCATATGCCTATCCAATGCCCGTTTAAAGAGGGAGAGTCCACCACTGCTACTGGCAGGGCATTCCATGAACTCACGGCTCGCTGAGTAAAGATATCTGATATCAGCTGATATCTCTCTCTCTGAGCTACCTAGAACAACCAATATACTAAACTCACAATGACTTTAAGTTCAAAACAAGTACAGGAGTTCCCTAAACTGTGTCCAGCTGCCTTACCTCATGCCACTCACAGTTACAGGCTGACTTACTTTGTGGATTGTTCTGTTTTTCGATGCCATTGGATCCCTGTCACTAAGCAACAGCACAATTTTGTTTTTTTTCACTGTAATGTGCTGAACCAATCAACCCAAGCTTCTCACTGCAGGGTTAAAAGAAAACACAGTCATAGAGATGTACAGCACGGAAACAGACCATTCGGTCCAACACATCCATGCTGACCAGATATCCTAACCTAATTTAGTCCCATTTTCCAGCATTTGGCCCATACCCCTCTAAACACTTCCTATTCATATGCCCACCCAGATGCCTTTTAAAATGTTATAACTGCACCAGCTACACCACTTCCTCTGGCAACTCATTCCATACATGTATCACCCTCTGCATGAAAAATTTGCATGTAAACTTAAAGTTATACCTTGTTTTTAACAGGACTGGTAGTTGACAATACTAGGATCTTCTGGGAGTGTAGCAGTCTCAAACAGCTTTCAGTACAGTTTAGAACATATTGATCACACTGTGGTCTATATACTGCACAAGGGACACAGTAGAGTATAGAAATTCAGAGATTACAGATGATTTGATATTCAAGAGATGGACAATGTTTCTGAAACTTCCAACGTGAGTCCTGCTTAGTAAACTACTGCCGTGGTGGAAGTGTACAGCACATCCCTGAAAGGATACAGAATATTTCATATGGAAAAGGGAACAAAAGATGTCATGTCCCATGTGTGAAACAATGACTTAGGAAGTAAAAGGGTTTCAAGTGTTAAAGATCTGGACCTAAAAAAATGGCAGTTTCTGGATTGCTCACACTGTAAATTGGTAATGACTTTTGGAACAGTGAAATTAGACAGGTTAACACATAGTTGGAGAGATGGTACAGGAGGGAAGACTCCAGATTACTGGACAATGCATTCAGTTTGGAGCAGAAGAAACCTGTGCAAAATAGGGGCTACGTTCAACAGAAGTGGGATCAATGTCTTTGAGGGAAAGTTAACTAGGTCCTGCACAGAAAGGGTTGATGAAACATTTTAAGGCGCCATCAGCTGCAAAGAGCATTGAAAGACAAACAGCATTAGAATAAAGAGGAAGGAATTCCTGAAATGTGTCCAAGAAAAATCTGTCGATCTGTACTTTTCCAAACCAATGAGGAATGAACTGGAGCAAGTGCAGAAATATTTCAAAGATAGTTATCACAATGTAATCAGGTTCAAAATAGTTATAGGACAAGAAACTGTTCTTCAAATTAGGCTTTTTTTGGTGCAAAGATACTAGTGGGCACATTTTTAAATATTAAAGAAAGAAATTGTGTACACTAATAAAACCAGTTAATACTTCCAAATTGTTTATTTTTTACGTTAGTTGCAGTGATTTTAAATCAGGCTACCCACAGCTAATGAATGAGATACTCGTACTGAAAATGATAATTGCCTTTAATATACCCATTTTTAGCTATATCAATAAAACCAGTTTACCACTCTTAAATAGTTTGAGAAATCCTTTATAAAGATAATTTTATATGATGTATTATCCGACCTGATTGTACTGGTTCATAAAAGAATCTTACATTTGTAGTTTTGCAAATGGTTGACAGCATAATTTCATTCCAGAAAACTAGCACAATGCTCAGCCTAATTTGGAATGCAGATTGGACCTAAAGTGAGAACTGTAAACTTTAGAGTTTGAGTTTGAACAGTGAAAGGAAATTTTTGATAAATATTAGGTTCTTAATACTGTCAGGAGTAAATTGAGAAAGAAAACAAAAGATCCGCATCCATGAGCACCAACTAGCCACGAAACGACACGACCAGCCACCCTTAGTAGCCACACACGCAGATGACAAGCAACAGGAGTTGGACTGGGACAACACTACTATTATAGGACAAGCCAAACAGAGAACAGCCAGGGAATTCCTAGAGGCATGGCACTC
Source organism: Chiloscyllium plagiosum (assembly GCF_004010195.1). NCBI lineage: Eukaryota > Metazoa > Chordata > Chondrichthyes > Orectolobiformes > Hemiscylliidae > Chiloscyllium > Chiloscyllium plagiosum. The sequence continues at coordinate 77,052,948 of NC_057718.1, read as the reverse complement.
ATCCACAGATTCAATCAATAAGCACATCAACCTGGACCCAATATACCGACCACTGCAACGGACAGCTGGAACTGACAACCTGAAGCAGCAGATTCAAACCACTATAAATGCCGGAGGAAACATCACAGAAGCGCTTCACAGGAGGATCCCAAGCACTGATGACAAAACGTCTGCAACACAAATTCCCAGCTCGGTGAACAGAACCACAACAACGAGCACCCGAGCTACAAACCTTCTCACAAACTTTGATAAAAAATGTTTTTTGAGTAAAAGCAGCTCAGAAAGGTGACATAATGGAAAGCTGTGGTTTGTGCCTTCAATAACTGAATGCTTTATTACCCTGTGTAAACAGGGACAAATGATCAAAAAACAAATTTCAGGTGAAATTTTATCTGAAAGCCATGAAAACAGACTGTTCGCTTTGCAGGAACCAAACGAAAAGTACTTTCATTGGACAGATTGTGACAGAACACTAGTGGGAGCAGTTCCTAGGCTCCATAGCAATAACTGGGTGGCTTTAATCTTTAGGTAGATTTGGAAAATCAAATTTGTGAAAGTAGCCAGCAGAAAGAATTTACAGAGTATATTCAGGACAGTTTCCTGGAAGAACATGTTGTAGAATCAATCAGGGATGAAACTAATTTGGATCAGGTGATATGTAATGAGGCAATTTAATAAATGCCGTCAGAGTTAAAGGTCGCCTTGGGATTAATGATCATAATATAGTAGAATTTAGAATTCAGTTTGTGAGCGTGAAACTTGGGTTGGAAACAACTGTGATAAATTTAAGTAAGGATAATTAAAAATGGCTGACAGTTGAGTAGGCTTGGAAAGGAGTTCAGCAGAAAAGATGGTTAACAAACAATGTCAGTTGTTTAGGAAAATAGTTTATAACTCACAGCAAAGATATAGCCCGGTAAGAAGGTTTCTATGAAGTGGATGCATCAGCTATGGCTAACCAAAGTAGTTAAGGGTGGTATCAAATTCAGAGAATAAACTTACAATATTTCAATGATTAGTAGTAAACCAAAGAGAAAGTTTTAAAAAGATGATCAAAAAGAGAGGGAGAATAAAAACTAGGCTAAACCAGCAAGTAATATAAAAATGGACAGTAAGAGCTTCTTCTAATATATAAAAAGGAAAAGACAGGCCACATTGAATATAGGCTCCTCAGGATGAATCACAAAATGGTAGCATCCAAGTGCAGTGGGTAATAGTGAAAGCAATTGAATGTTGGCCTTTACTTCAAAGGGAATGGAGTATAAAAATGGGAAGATCTTGCTAAAACTATAAAAGGCGCTCATTAGACCACAGTTGGAATACTGTGAATAGTTCTGGTTCCCTTAGCCAAGGAAAGGGATAATTGCATTAGAGGCAGTCCAGAGCAGGTGCACCGGGTTGACTCCAAATATGAGGGATTTCTTATGAAGAGGTTAGTGGGTTGGGCCTGTACTCAGGGGAGTTTAGAAGAATGAGAAGAGACCTTATTGAAACGTGTAAATATCTTAGGGGACTTAACAGGGTAGATGCAGAGAGGTTGGTACCCCTTGTGAGAGAATCAAGGGCAAACAGCACAATCAAAGTGTAAGGCACCTCATATTTAAGACAGAGATGATGAGAAATGTCTTGTGCATATTTTGTGCATAGTCAAAGTTGAGGTAGATAGACTTGTGATCAGTAAGGGATTCAGCGATTATGAGGCAAAGGTAGGAAAGTGTAGTTGAGTACTATTAGGTCAACCACAATCTCATTGAATAACAGAACACACTTGATGTGTAAAATGACCTATTTCTGCTCCTACATCATATGGTCTTAAAGGAAACAACCACGCAAAATCTGAACACATACCAGAATCTTAGATTGTGCACGTCCACTACTATAGAAGGGAATCACGGTAAGTGTTATTTAAAGGTCATACAGTGAAATTGCAGGTAAAGTGGCTTATGTGGAGATTTTACAGATGAGTCCTACTAATGAAAATCCAGAAGAGGTCTTTGGTCGCATACAGGAGAACACTAATTAGGATGCGGGTGCCTTGGTTCGGCTGCAAGACTGCTCATTCGCTGTCAAAGAACATGGAAATGTTTGGCTCTGACATGGCAGAAGCTATTACATGGAATTTTCCATCTCAACAGCCTCACTCCATCTTCCAGTTGTTTTGCTGACTCATAGGCATTACAACTACAACCCTTTCTATGGATCATCAAAACCTCTACCACTCTGTGAAGATGCAACAACACTCCTTTCTATCAGATCCAGCAGCTCACTACAGCACCTTAAGCAACATTGCACTGTGATTTAGACCAACTTCTGCTGTTGCATGATCTATGGTAGCACAGTGAAATGCTGAGAAACAGCATAAAGCAGGAACATTCATCATCATGAATATGTTGTGATGTCTGATGCTACTGCTCTACCACAACTGGCCTCATGATGTAGATAACATCTCTGTGGAGCTTAGGAGATGTAGACATTCTTGTCCTTCACTGGTTCTGCTCTGCTCATGTTATGAATCACCTTGACCTGCAAGGAGGAGGCAGAAAACTCAGTGATTATGTCACAGTTTGTTGTATGATGTGCCATTGCTGAGTAGCTGAAATGAGCTAGAAGTTGGAACTGGGTATAAATGCAAATGGAAGGTGTGTGAGACTCAAATGGAATCTCTGGATGTTTGGCCTGAGTCCTGAGTGCTAAATACTGCTAATGAGGGCACTGTGCAGTGTGTAACATGGGTGGTGCAGTGATTGGAGATGTTCTTTGAAGATGCCTTCAGTGACCTTGACAGTTTTGGTGATTTCAGTCAGCTTCTTGTTGAAATGATGGCATTAGGGGGGGGTCAGCTTTGTTGGCTGGATGGTTGTTTATGATGTTGATTAAGGCCAATGGTGCATAGGTCAATTCTAGTATCAGCTGATCTCACTGTGAAGGCTCTGACTTCTAAGACCCACCATTTGGTTGAGGTATGGTGACCCTGATATAACTTGCTACCAGTCATCTCTCTCTAAATGAGAGAGGAGTCGATGATGTCTTTTACTTTTCTGGATCAGATTCCCACCACCCATCCTGTCCCATCATCATTTCCATCCTTCCCCACCCAAAATTCTAGTCCCACCCACATTCCCCATAGCCTGCCCATCTAAACTCACCCCCCAACCAGATCCTGATGAATATATCCTTTCTTCACTATTATGCAACCCTTCCCAAACTTTTTCCCACTATGACCCAATTTGCGACCCCTTGGTGAGAGCTAAAAAAGCAGAGGCAGCTGGATGAAGACGAATGAGTGCAGAGGTTAGGAAGAAAAGACAGAAAGCCAGGGATGGCGGGGGGGGGAGGGAGTGGAGGGGTGGGGGCGCAGGGGTTGCAGTTGGTGTAGAGTTCCATGGTCACCATTGCTGCCTCAGAACTTGTAACCCCACAGAATTTTAGTTTGTGACCCCACTTGAGATCTCAGTTCTGCTCTTTACTCTCTGAACATGTCCCGTGGATATTTTGAATAAGATCCTAGCTGCTCGAATCTTTCTCTAATGAAGCGGCACAAGATTCCCATTGAACTGGACTGTCTGCAATCTTGGAGTCCTTTTTGACTCTGAACTGATATGCTAAATTCATATCCTCTGCTTCATCAAGACAGCCACTTGCATCTCTGTAACACCACCTAAACTCTCTTCTGCCTCAGCTCATGCACCACCTCCTGAAACTCTCATCAATGCCAGTGTTACTTCTAAACTCAACTATTCAACTTTTTTTCCTTGCTAATCTCATTCATTATAACTTGCTGCTTTTTAAAGATTTGCTATTGCTTTTACACGTAGACCAAGTTCTGTTCACTCATGACTCCTGTGCTATTTGATTCACACTGGCTCTTGGCACAGTCAACTTCAACGTAACAATTCTTAGCCATGTTAAAACAACTGCCCCGATCTCTGAAACCTTCTCCAGCCTTCTAAACTGCAAAATTCACTGTGCTCTGCCAATTCTAGCCTCTTTTCCACCCCCCTGTATTCTTCCTCTGCAATTGACAGCTGTGACTTCATTTTCCAGTACCCTAAGCTCTGGTGTCTCCTCTCCAAACCTGTGTGCTTCCCCTTCTCTCTCTCTCTACATTTAAGATACTCCTTACAACCTACTTCACTGACCATGCTTTGGTTAGCTAATATTTCTTCATGTGAATCTGTCTCAAATTCTTCATGATAACTGCTCCTGTGGGACATCTTAGAATATTTCACTATGTCAAAGGCACTATGCCAGTACACGTTCTGTTGACCTAAAAGGCCGTATGCCCTAAAATTAGTTTTACTTGAAGCAGAAACAGTAAATGATCAAACAATGAAATAAGAATACCCAGTGATCTTACAAATACAATATATGTTGAGGTATATTTATTGTCAATACAGATTGGCACGCCATAAATTTTAAGACACAGTGATTTTTAAAAAGCAGGCTGTGTAAACAAGAATTGCTACAGATGCATTAGGCAAAAAGGGAAAGCAGCTACAGTGATCCAAACGTAGATGGAATCTAGAGAATAGAATTAACTTGGTTTAAAGCTTATGTTAATCTCAAAGTAAGCAGTAATAGGCGGTAGGGTTAAAATGGGAGTAAGCTGAAAATGTGTTGCTAGAAAAGCGCAGGTCAGGCAGCATCCAAGGAACAGGAGAATCGACATGACTGAGACAAGGTGGGGGGAGGGGAAATGAGGAAACTGGAGAAATATGAGTTCATCCCTTGTGGTTGGAGGGTTACTAGGCGGAAGATGAGGCACTCTTCCTCCAACCGTCGTGTTGATATGGTCTGGGAGTAACTCAGCTTTCACAGTTACAAATTGCAACATTGTGGGAAATTATGTCTCACAAATTTGATTTGAGTTTTTTGAAGAAGTCGCAAAGAGGATTGATGAGGGCAGAGTGGTGGACGTGATCTATATGGACTTCAGTGAGGCGTTTGACAAAGTTCCTCGTGGGAGACTGGTTAGCAAGGTTAGATCTCATGGAATACAGGGAGAACTAGCCATATGGATACAGAGCTGGCTCAAAGATAGAAGACAGGAGGTGGTGGTGGAGGGTTGCTTTTCAGGCTGGAGGCTGTGACCTGTGGTGTACCACAAGGATCGGTGCTGGGTCTACTATGTTTCATCATTTATATAAATGATCTGGATGTGAACATAGGACGTATAGTTAGTACGTTTTCAGATAACACCATAATTGGAGGTGTAGTGGGCAGCAAAGAAGGTTACTTCAGATGACAAAGGGATCTAGATCAGATTGGCCAGTGACCAGATGGGGTTTAATTTAGATAAATGCGAGGTGCTGCATTTTGGAAAAGCAAATCAGCAGGACATGCACTGAATGGTAAGGTCCTAGGGAGTGTTGCTGAATAAAGAGACCTTGGAGGGTGGGTTAATAGTCCACTGAAAGTAGAGTCGCAGGTAGATAGGATATTGAAGCGTTTGGTGTGCTTTCCTTTATTGGTCAGAGCATTGAGTACAGGGGTGAGGAGGTGATGTTGCAGCTGTACAGGACATTAGTTAGACCACTTTTAGAATATTGCGTGCAATTCTGGTCTCTTTCCTATTGGAAGGGTGTTATAAAATCTGAAAGAGTTCAGAAAAGATTTACAAGAATGTTGCCAGGGTTGGAGGATTTGAGCTATAGGGAGAGGTTGAATAGGCTGGGGCTTTTTTCCCTGGAGCGTCAGAAGCTGAGGGGTGACCTTATAGAGGTTTATAAAATCATGAGGGGCATGTTTAGGATAAACAGCCAAGGTATTTTCCATGAGGTGGGGGAGTCTAGAACTAGAGGGCATAGGTTCGGGGTGAGAGGGGAACGATGTAAAAGGGACCTAAGGGGCAGCTTTTACATACAGAGGGTGGTGCATGTAATGAGCTGCCAGAGGAAGTGATGGAGGTTGGTACAATTACAACATTTAAAAGGCATCTGGATGGATATATGAACAGGAAGGGTTTAAAGGGATATGGGCCAAGTGCTGGCAAATGGGATGAGATTAGGTTAGGATATCTGGTCAGCATGGACGAGTTGGACTGAATGGACTGTTTCCGTGCTGTACATCTCTATGACTCTATGACTCTATATTAGAGGTAATCACATAACCAAATTCTAAGTCAATAGTATAAAAGGGCTTCCTTCAATTGAAATTGACAACATTGTATAAATTGAGAGCTAGAATGTGCCAACTACGAGCAGAAGCAAGGTTTAAAATGTGAAATTATTCTCATGACACCTGGATATGGAACCAGTTTCCATTTGTAGATCCTGGAACAGTGAGTACTGTTGCTTGATCTGAAAGCGGGCAGAGCTTCCAACCTCATTCTAACCATGAAGTTGACACCTTGGTTTTGTCTTCTAAGCTTTACAGCGGTCACAAAATGCTTTCATCTGCTTTCGAGACCACCCCCCACCCCAAAAAAAAGCAGAATTTTTCAAACAAAAATTATATATTTGGGACGGAAATTTCAACTTGTTTTTCCCTCCCCTCAGTAGGATTTCCCTCATTAACAATATTTTGAGCAACTTGATAAGATATTAAAACACAGGCACAGACACACAGACTCCTGGCAATTCTCAGAATTATTACTGAATCTGATCAGAATAGAGGTTTACAAAATTATGAGGGGCATGGATAGGGTAAATAGGCAAAGTCTTTTCCCTGGGGTCAGGGAGTCCAGAACTAGAGGGCCTAGGTTTAGGGTGAGAGGGGAAAGATATAAAAGAGACCTACGGGGCAACTTATTCATATGGAGGGTGATACGTGTATAGAATGAGCTGCCAGAGGATGTGGTGGAGGCTAGTACAATTGCAACATTTAAGAGGCATTTGGATGGGTATATGAATAGGAAGGGTTTGGAGGGATATGGGCCGGGTGCTGGCAGGTGGGACTAGATTGGGTTGAGATATCTGGTCGTCATGGACCGACCGAAGGGTCTGTTTCCACGCTGTGACTCTATAATAGTTCTAAATGTTGCAAGTCCTGCGTCTCAATTAGCCGTCCTGTTTGCTTACTATAGTTCTGATATATCAGAAAATATCGATATATAAATACGAGTCCAAGATCCAGGTGCATAACAATAACCATTTAAATTAATTTTTAAAACGAAACTTTGTTGTAGTTATTAATACAGCGGTTTTTTTTGTTTTCAATCAAGGAAATCTAAATCTTAATTACACATTTTAAAAGAATTTTGAGCCATTTTTCCACAATATTAACTCAATCGCATTCCCAATTTCCCAATAACCCCCCCAATTATTCCATCTCACCTGCGAGCGACGACAAAGCGATCCCTTTTGAAGTTTGTGGAGTGAGAGTAGAGATAAAAACAGTTAAATAGCGGGCAACCGAAAAGATTTCTTTCTCCCCTCGACGATCTTCGATCTGAACCCGCTGAAAACCAGGCAGGTTGCGCAACGTCGAAACTCCAGATGCAGCAACAGGAAACATTGCAGGTCGGAGTTTCAGTGATGTATGTGATCACCCACATCACGTGCTAAATACAATTCAACAGACCAGTCTGCACCTTCGGGCAAAACAAGCAAGTGGCACCAACTCCCCAAAGCTATCTCGAGTCTTCAGCTCTTTTAGACATTGTACAGGTAATAGCCAGGTGGCATCCTCGGGGTGTTACAAAATGGATTTTGATTTCTTCCTAAATTTTGATTCTTAATTGAAGAAGAAAAGATGGTTGCGCCAAAATCTACACCTGTCCTGGATTTGACAACTCTACAACTGACCGTTTATGTGCGGAACCTGAAGCAGAACAGCAAAATATTAAAGAGAAATTAACTCCATCCATTAAAAAAAGGGAAGATGTGGAAATGCACGCTTATGTTAATGTAGATACCTTAACGCTGCCTATGTGGAAAATAGGAAAGAAACAATTTCAGGACAATAAGAAAAAGTAATGAGATTTACCGCTTATCCCTAATTCTCGGCTCCATCAGGTCAGGGAACAGTTAAGAATCAATCGCGTGGCTGTGAGTTTGGCCAGACCTAATAAAGACAACAGGTCTCCTGTACTGAAGAACTTTATTAAACCTTATGGGTTTTTAGAATGACAATAGCTTCCATAGTCTCCCCATTATTGAAATTTACTTCCAATTACAGCTTTATGAATGGAGTTCAATTTCACTATCTGTAATGATGGGATTTGAACACATGTGCCCAGAGTATTAGCCTGCAGCCCATGGATTACTAGTTTAGTAACATTACTGGGACATCATCATCTCTAAAGTCTAGCTCATATCCATTTAAGTATCTCTGTCAGATCACCAAGGCAATATCCCTTGCTCTTCGTGAATAACATTATACATCCACCTGAGAGGGCAGGCAGGCTAAGTTTAATGCCTTATGTGAATGACAGCACTGCCCTGTAGCTCTCGCTTAATACTATACTGGAATGCAGTCTGGAATAGTTCACATTTCTGGAGTGAGATTTGAATTCATATGCTCCTGACTCATTGCAAGAAGATAGCCATTCATCTGTCACCTTCACACACCAATCCCATATCTTGCTTAAGTAAAAGTGGATGTTCATCCATGACAGTTAAATGGCTTGTGAAATATTAATGTGGAACTCTAGGTGCTATAATGTGAAAAATTATATACATTTACAGAGAATAATTAATAACTGAAGGAACGATGGTGCAATGGTAGCAATGGGGTGGGGAAATCTTTTACAGAAATGGAAGCATGAAAAATGGCAAAAACAAAACTGAGAGCCTAAGAGTTTCAGGAAAGTAAAAAGTAGTTCAGTACTTAGGTTGCTGACTAAACTGGGCAACAAAATGTTCCTTCAAATTCAATCCCACCATAAGCATTAATCTCTTCTCCATCCTTCCTGAAACATTCTATCTTACACCACCTTTAAATGAAACACTGAACTGAGGCTACAGACTCCCTCTCAGGTAGACAAAAACATCCTATGTCATTATTTGACACAAAGATATTTCTCCTGATGTCCTGGACTATACCTCAACATCACTTAAAGCTGACTGGCCATTTAAATTTTTCCTTCTGAAGATATTGTGGAAACCACATCAAAGTCCTGAAATGATTGAAGTTAATATTATGACCAGTGCACTCTAAAGTGTTCAATAGAAGATAATACATTGTAATTTCTCAGGCTTGTATTGAGCTTAATTGGACATAGTCAGAATAAATGACCCTAACAAACAATTATTTAAATTGTAAGTTAAGACCAAAAAGAATCTGATAAATAGTCCCTAACAGAGTCATTATAACAGCAAACCTTCTTGATAAAATTTCACCATCTTAAATTAGTGATGAATAATGATAGGAGAAAGTGAGAGCTGCAGATGCTGGAGATCAGAGCTGAAAATGTGTTGCTGGAAAAGCGCAGCAGGTCAGGCAGCATCCAAGGAACAGGAGAATCGACGTTTCGGGCATCAGCCCTTCTTCAGGATTCCTGAAGAAGGGCTTATGCCCGAAACGTCGATTCTCCTGTTCCTTGGATGAATAATGATAGATGTACAAGTTGGAATTCACCCTTGCTAGGAAGATTGACTTTGAACATGGAACAGTATAGTATAGTTTAGGGGAAGGCCAGGCCCTTTGGCCCTCAAAGTTGTCCGGCCTTTTATCCTACTCTAAAGATCTGCCTAACCTAAATATCCTTCATTATACTATCTTCCATGTGCCTATATTTATATGACATCTTTTAAGACCTCAGGAAGTTGCAAAGCACCTTATTAGGTTCTTTTAATAAAGGCACCGATTAAGTACTTTCGAAGTGTAATTGCTCATGCAATGTAGCAAATGCAGCTGTCAATTTGCATGCAGCAAATTTCCACAAACAATAACAAGGAAGCTCATGCAAATAATATTGACCACTTGCCTCTGTAGCACTGAGCATGAAATGAGTCCCTGGAATCTAAGCTCTACAATCTAAGGATGGGGGTGGTGGGGAGCAAATGGGGCAGCAAGTTCTCTGACTTCACAGGGTGTTTCTTTTTCAATAATTAAAAGAAATAAACTCTTGAATTTTCAGTCATTGATGACTCCTCAGCAAGACCCAATGTCTGAATAATGTATCATTGCCCAGTTGCTATGATGACACCTAAAACAGGTGATTAGGTCTTACATTTACAAATATAAGGGGTGAAATATTTGTTTTAGGCAGTTGTTTCTTGAATATTGGAAACCTTTTGCCAACTTCATTTATTTGGATTTAAATAATTAGTTTAAAACACTATAGTTTGTACAAAAAATGTGCTATATGCCCATTGTCACCAGTATATTATTTAACTAGTGAGCATATCACTAATCAATAACATTCACCTTCCCCTCAGTTCAATGCACTCCCTCATCCATCACCATTCCCAATATACCTTTATCGTGCACATTTGAAACCATAATTCTGTTTTGCTATCTCTCAAACAACTTTTAGCTTGGAAATTGTGAGGGGAGAAAGGAAAACTTATATGTTGCCTCATGTAGTAGTAACATTCAATTATCTGTTGAAATAACTCCACAGAAGCCGGTATCCCATCACCAAGCCATCCTTTATTTAACGTGCATAGTATTTGTCATTGGCCCAGCTTCCTTAAAGCCAGACATCAGAGTCAACAGAACCTCAGACACTCCTGTTTATATCTGTCAGCCAGGGATCCCTGAATACACCAGGTTAATAGCCCCAATCAGGGAATTCATATTCATGAGGTCCACCTGGCTGGTTTAGTTACAATCAATACATTTATATTCTGATGGAAATGTTTTATAAACTAAATAATTAAGAAACACAACCTCCAGATAAATTAAATTGGTTTTCTCATCTCTGCTTTTTTTGGCATTTCCATATAGTCATTATTAGCTTCCTGTATGTGCATGTTCAGATTGGTCTTTACTATTTATTTGTGTCACAACTTCACCCTGTCCCACCTTAAGAACATCACGTCAGCAACAGAAATGATTGTTTAGTGTCAATTGAGTCAAATGAGTAAACCCACACCTCAACGACTGCTGGGATTCAAGAAGGAAGCTCACTACCAACTTTTCAAAGGCATATAGGACAATAAATGCTGGCCAAGTCCAGTGGTACGCACATCCCATGAACAAATGAGTACAAACTGAGTTTGCAGCAGGTGGTGACATCCATGATAGTATTGGTAAAGTTATAACTGCATGAAGCTCATGGAGACAAAGTCTTGTCTTCACATTGAGAACATCTCACATTGTGTTGTATGGCACTATCACGGTGCCAATGGGATAGACTTCGAACAGACCTAGTAACTGAAGACTGGGTATTCATGAGGTGCTGTGTGCCTTCAGAACCTGTGGAATCCTACTCCAAAAAATGTGTAGCTAAATGGCCCAGCATATCCCTCACTCAAATATGACTATCAAGGCAGGTGGTCAACCCTGATTCATTGGAGGACAGCATAAAGGAGCAGCATCAGGCAAACATAAAAATGAGGTGTCAACCTGGTGAAGCTACCAAACAGCAGAAGCAGCAAGTGATAGAGGTAAGTGATTCCATAAATCAATGGATCAAATTTAAGCTCTAAGGTCCTGCCACATCCAGTCATGAATTATGATGGACAATTAACGAACTCACTGGAGAAAGGGGCTCAACAAATTTCCTCATTGTCAATATTGGAAAAACCCAGCACATCAGTGTAAAAGATAAGCCTGAAACATTCAGCAATAACCTGCTCAGTGACAACCAGTTTGGATTCAGCCAGGGCCATTCAGATCCTGATCTCATTACAGTCTTTGTTCAAGCATAGGCATAAAGAGCTGAATTCCAGTGGTAAGGTGAGAATGACAGCTCTTGACATCAAGGCTGCATTTGACTGACTAGGGTATTGGGAATCAAGGGGGAAACTCTCTGCTGGCTGGAGTCATATGTGTCATAAAAAAAGATGGTTGTGGTTGTTGGAAGTCAGTGGATAACAAGTGGATGATCTATCTCAGCCTCCTCCCGTGGTCCCAGCATCACAGATGCTAGTCTTCAGCTAATATCAACAAACAGTTGAAGGCAATGGATACTACAAAGTCTGTGGGCTCTGACAACATTTCGGCAATACTACTGAAAACTTGAGCCCCAGAATATGCTGCTCCCCTAGCCAAGTTGTTCCAGAACAGTTACAACATTGGCATCTACCCAACAACATGGAAAATTACCCAGGTATGGCTGTACACAAAAAACAGAACAAATCCAACCCAGCCAAATACAGCACAATCAGCACAATCTTGATTATCAGTAAATTGATGGAAGGTGTAATCAACAGTGCTATCAAGCAGCATATGCTCAGCAATAACCTGCTCAGTGACACCCAGTTTGGGTTCAGCCAGGGCCACTCAGCTCATGACCTCATTACAGTCTTTGTTTAAGCATGGGCATAAAGAGCTGAATTCCAGTGGTAAGGTGAGAATGACAGCTCTTGACATCAAGGCTGCATTTGACTAACTAGGGTATTGGGAATCAAGGGGCAAACTCTCTGCTGGCTGGAGTCATACGTGTCACAAAGAAAGATGGTTGTGGTTGTTGGAAGTCAATCATCTCAGCTCCAGGGCATTTCTGCAGGAGTTCCTCAAGGGAGTGTCGTCGGTCCAATGATCTTCAGCTGCTTTACCAATGACCTGCTCTCCATCATAAGATCAGAAGTCGAGATGTTCGTGCAATGTTCAGCATCATTTGTGACTCTTCTGACACTGAAGCAGTCTATGTTCAAATACAGGCTTGGGTTGGTAAGTGGTCAGTAGCATTCACGCCAGCCAGTGACCATATCCAGCAACTTACAATCTAACCATCATCCTTTGACATTCAATTCTCTTACCATCACTGAATCCCACATTTTCAACATTCTGGGGTTACTATTGACCAGAAGCTGCATTCAACTAGTCGTATAAATACAATGGTAAAAAATATTTAAGCAAGTAACTCATCCCCAACCCACCATCTACAAGGCACAAGTCAGGAGTGTAATGGAATACACCCCACTTGCCTGGCTGGCTGCAGCTCCAACAACATTCAAGAAGCTTGACACCATCCAGGATAATACAGCCCACTTGAATGGCACCACGTCTACAAGCATTCAATCTCCACCACTGATACTCAGTCACAGCAGTATGTACCATCCACTAGGTACACCACAGAAATTCATCAAAGATCCTCAGACAGCACCTTCCATACCCTCGACCACTTCCATCTAGAAGGACAAGGGGAACAGATACATGGGAACACCACCACCTGCAAGTTCCCCTCCAAACCACTTACCATCCTGACTTGGAAACATAGTGCTGTTCCTTCAGTGTTGCTGGTTCAAAATCTTGGAACTTCCTTTCTAATGCAATTGTAGGTTTACCTACAACAGATGAACTGCAGTGTTCAATTTGGTAACTCACTACAATCTTTTCAGGGCAACTAGGAATTTATAATAAATGCTCGCCCAACCAGTGATCCCCACATTCCACGAATGAACAAGACAAATTTTAAAAGGCTGCACTCTGCAAAAATACTCTGTACACCCATGCTTGCACATTGGTATGCAGCAAAACTAGCACTGTGTGCAAGAGGCAAATAGAGAGGTGCCAATTTGACTGTGCTGCAACGATACACCCAAGTGAAACATGCTACTCTGGCTTGAAACAGCTTGTAGCCTGAAACTAACACATACCTTTTCATGTAGCTTGAAACTGCACAGTATGGGAGGGTGCAATTCACCTACAGATGTTTTTCAGGCACGTTTTATACTAACTGTTTTTTTATCTGATGACAACAGTCTGTGGAAAAATAAGTGGGGCAATTCCTTTGCAGTTTAAGTAACACCATAAGATGTAGGAGCAGAAGAAGGCTGTTCAATTTGCTGAGACTGCCTTGCAGTCAACTGTTAATCTAGCAATCCTCAACTCCACTTTCTTGCCTTTTCGCAATAACTATTGATTCCCGTACTAATTAAAAATTTGTCTGATTCAGCTTTGAAAACACTTACTTACATCAAAATAGCAACCCTGCCCTCTTCTGACATTCACTATGGTCATACTTGATACATTCCCTGCTTGTATCCGAGAGCTACCAGCTCACAACCTCCACTCATCCATTACCGTCAACCCAGGAGATCAACCCTGGTTCAAATAATTTTTGGCCCATTAACAGAAGGCAGCTGGGACTTCAATGACTTTTTTATTGCCTGATGGACTTTCAGTAGCTTTGAGAGCTCACCTGCTGAATTAATGGCTATTAATGTGGCTATCACATTGTCCGACCTTGTATCTCATAGTACAAGCTTCTGGTCCTTATTTGTCTGGTCAAGTGAATGAAAAGAAACTGAGAGCACTGTTTAGGATTAGCAGGGAATTCTCTAGGTGTCTTGGACAGCATTTGCCCTTTAGCCAGCCAAATCAACGTTATCTAAACAATAAGCTCACTTGTTCTTTGTGGAGACCTGTACAAAAAAAATGCTGACACCACAATTACAAAAGCAAAAGTAAACCAGTGATTGTGAAGCACCTTAAGATCATGGAATCCCTACACTGTGGAAACAGGCCATTTGGTCCAGCAAGTCCGCACTCTGGACAATTTAGTATGGCCAACCCGCCTAACCTGCAAACCTTTGGATTGTGGGAGGAAACCTATACAGACACAGGGAAAATGTGCAAACTCCACATATTTTCAGTCACCTAAGACTGCAATCAAACCTGGGTCTTTGGCGCTGTGAGGCAACAGTACTAACCACTGAGCCACCATGCCTCCCCTTTCTAATAATTTTTAAAAATTCTTTTGTGGGATGTGTTGTCCATCATTAGTTGCCTTTGCACTGAGTGACTGCTGACTATTTCAGAAGGCAGTTAAGAGTTAATTGTAACATTAATATCAACTATGACATTACTGTGGTTCTAGATTCACAGAGGAGAAAGTGAGGACTGCAGATGCTGGAGATCAGAGCTGAAAATGTGTTGCTGGAGAAGCGCAGCAGGTCAGGCAGCATCCAACGAGCAGGAAAATCGACGTTTCGGGCATGAGAAAGAAGGGCTCATGCCCGAAACGTCGATTCTCCTGCTCCTTGGATGCTGCCTGACCTGCTGCGCTTTTCCAACAACACGTTTTCAGCTCTAGATTCACATGTCAGTCACACCAGATAATGATGGAATTTTTCCATCCCTAAAGGGCATTAATGAAGCTTCAAAATTCCATGATAATTTCATCTCTCCCAATGGAAAATGTACTCTGGGTGGGGGATTTCAATGTCCACCACCAAGAGTAGCTTGGCAATAGCACTATTCATTGAGCTGGTTTGGTTTGTAGTAAATGGTGAGGGAATTAATAAGAGGGGAAAACATACTTGACCTCATCCTTACCAATCTGCCGGCTGCAGATGTATTTGTCATGACAGTATTGGTAAGAGTGACCACTGCACAGTCCTTGTGCAGATGAATTTCCACTTTTGTATTAAAATTATCCTCCATTAGGTTGTGTGGCACTATCAGGAGAGAGAAAGAGAGGACTGCTGATGCTGGAGAGTCAAAAAGAGTCATGCTGGAAAAGCACAGCCAGTCAGGCAGCATCCGAGGAGCAGGAGAGTCGACATTTCAACCATCAGCTCTTCAAAATTGGAAGCGTCAATTCTCCTGCTCCTTGGATGCTTCCTGACCAGCTGTGCTTTCAAGCACCACACCTTTTGACTGTGTAGCACTATCAGAGCTGAAAATGTGTTGCTGGAAAAGGACAGCAGGTCAAGCAGCATCCAAGGAGCAGGAGAATCGATGTTTCAGGCATGAGCCCTTCTTCAGGAATGCCTGAAGAAGGGCTCATGCCCAAAACGTCGATTCTCCTGCTCCTTGGATGCCTGCTGACCTGCTGCGCTTTTCCAGCAACACATTTTCAGCTTTGATCTCCAGCATCTGCAGTCCTCACTTTCTCCTGTGTAGCACTATCACCATACTATATGGGACAGACTTCAAACAAATTGAGCAACTCAAGACTGGACATCCATGAGGCGCAATGGGCCATCAACAGCAGCAGAATTGCACTCCAGCACAATCTGCAACCTGACATATCTCTCACTCAACCATTATCATTAAACCAGCAGATCAACCCTGGCTCAATGGTGAGCACAGGAGAGCATGCCAGGTGCAGCACCAGGAATATTTAAAATGAGGTACTTGCATGCCAAACAGCAGACGCAGCAAGTAATAGACATAGCTAAGGATTCCTGAAGAAGGGCTAATGCCCGAAACGTCGATCCTCCTGTTCCCTAGATGCTGCCTGACCTGCTGCGCTTTTCCAGCAACACATTTCCATCTCTGATCTCCAGCATCTGCAGACCTCACTTTCTCCTCATAGCTAAGCGATCCCACAACCAACAGATAAGATCTAAGCTCTGCAGTCTTGTCCTATCCAGTCGCAAATGGTGGTAGACAATTAAACAACAAACTGGAGGAGGAGGCTCCACATATATCCCTATCTCAATGATAGGAGAGACAAGCACATCAGTGCAAGACATAAAGCTGAGGCTTTTGCAACAATTTTCAGCCAGAGATATTTGGTGGATGATCCAGCTCAGCCTCCTCCAGTAGTCTGAGCATTTCAGATACCAGTTTTAAGCCAATTGATTCACTCCACGTGATATCAAGAAATGGTTAGAGGCACTGGATACTGCAAATGCTATGTGCCCTGACAACACTCCATCAATAGTACCGAAGACTTCTGCTCCAGAACTTGCTGCGGCCCTAGCCAAGCTGTTACAGTACAGTTACCACACTGGCATCTACCCAACAATGTGGAAATTTGCCCAGATATATCATGTACATAAAAAGCAGAGAATCCAACCAGGTCAATTACCAAAAGAACTGCTGATGCTGTAAATCAGAGACAAAAGTAGAAATTGCTGGATATGTTCTGAGAAAGGGCCACTTGAACCGAAACATTAACTCTGATTTCTCTCCACAGATGCTGCCAGACTTGCTGAGCTTTTCCAGCAATTTCTATTTTTGCCTCTGGCCAATTACTGCTCCGTCAGTCTACTCTTGATCATCAGTAAAGTGATAGAAGGCGTTATCAAAAGTGCTATCAAGCAGCATCTACTCGGCAATAATCTGCTCAGTGATCCCAAAAGAGAAAATGCTGGAAAATCTCAGCAGGTCTGGTAGCATCTGTAAGGAGATAAAAGAGTAGACTCGAAACATCAGCTCTTTTCTCTCCTTACAGATGCTGCCAGACCTGCTGAGATTTTCCAGCATTTTCTCTTTTGGTTTCAGATTCCAGCATCTGCAGTAATTTGTTTTTATCTGCTCAGTGATGCCCAGTTTGAGTTCCACCAAGACCACTCACTCCTGACCTCATTACAGCCTTGGTTCAAACATGGACAAAAGAGCTGAATTCTGCAGGTGAGGAAGGAGTGACATCAAGAAGCCCTATCAAAACTGGAATAAATGGATATCAAGGGACAAACTTTCCATTGGTTTTAGTCATATATGGCACAAAAGAAGATGGCAGTACTTGTTGAAAGTGAGTCATCTCAGTTCCAGGACATCTCTGCAGGAGTTTGTCAGGGTAGTGCCACTATCTTCAGCTGCTTCAACAATGATCTTTTCTCCATCATTAAGTCAGAAGCAGGGATGTTTGCCAATGATTGACAATTTTCAGCACCATTTGCAACTCCTCCAATACTGAAGCAGTCTGTATTCAAATGCCATAAAATATGGACAATATCCAGGCTTGGACTGACAAGTAGAGAAAGTGAGGACTGCAGATGCTGGAGATCAGAGCTGAAAATGTGTTGCTGGAAAAGCGCAGCAGGTCAGGCAGCATCCAAGGAACAGGAGAATCGACGTTTCAGGCATACGCCCTTCCTGAAGAAGAGCTTATGCCCGAAACGTCGATTCTCCTGTTCCTTGGATGCTGCCTGACCTGCTGTGCTTGGACTGACAAGTGGCAAATAACTTGCATGCCACAGAAATACCAGACAATAACTACTATCAATAAGAGACTATCTAATCACCATCCCTTGACATACAATGGTTTTTTTTTTTATTTCAAAAATATAGTTTATTTATAAAATAATTTGATGGTCTGTACAGTTGGACATGCCATACATATGTAAGCATTCCATTTCTTTGCATACCGAAACAGAGTAATCATTCCTATTTACAGGTCTGTACAACTACACTTTTAGCTGAGGCGTCAGCAGAGCCCAAATGACTGCGCAGGCCCCCTGTTCTTCTTTAGGCAGGCAGACGTTACATGGTGGTCTTTTCCCACCGCACCTTGGCGGCAGCTGCCCCAAGCTTCAGCGCGTCCCTCAACACGTAGTCCTGGACCTTGGAATGTGCCAGTCTGCAACACTCAGTCGGGGTCAACTCCTTCAGCTGAAAGATCAACAGGTTTCGGACCGCCCAGAGAGCGTCCTTCACCGAGTTGATGATCCTCCAGGCACAGTTGATGTTCGTCTCGGTGTGCGTCCCAGGGAACAGGCCGAAGAGCACGGAGTCCCGCGTCACGGTGCTGCTCGGGACGAGCATCGACAAACAACACTGCATTCCTCTCCAGACTTCTTCTGCGTAGGCACATTCCAGAAGGAGGTGTGTGACAGTCTCGTCCCCCCCGCAGCCGCTTCGAGGGCAGCGTGCGGTGCGGCTGAGAGTCCGGGCGTGCATAAAGGATCTCACAGGCAGAGCCCTTCTCACCACCAGCCAA
Source organism: Chiloscyllium plagiosum (assembly GCF_004010195.1). NCBI lineage: Eukaryota > Metazoa > Chordata > Chondrichthyes > Orectolobiformes > Hemiscylliidae > Chiloscyllium > Chiloscyllium plagiosum. Next base: position 77,034,278 of record NC_057718.1, on the reverse strand, counting down.
GCCATGTTTTGATGCTTGTTGGAAAGTTCTGGCAATGAGGCATTCTGCCAAATGGCTTTGACAGTTTGCTCAGGGAACTGCTCGATAGGTTCCGCCCTCTCCTTTTCCCGAAGGGTCTCAAGGACACTACGTGCTGACCACTTCCTGATGGACTTGTGGTCAAAGGTGTTTTTCTTCATAAACTTCTCCACAATGGTGCTATCATCACTGAAACCCCATTATCAGGATGCTGGGTTATCATCTAACAGAAACTCAGTTGGACTCGCCACATAAAGTTCACCACTTGGTGAAAGTGATTTTTCCTCAAGTGGTGAAATGTGAAGGTCACAAATATGCAATTTAGGTTTCTGTTAGAATTGGTGAAATAAATATTACAAGTTATGGTTGTCTAATAACTTTAGCAGGTTCAATCTGAATTTCAGTTTCAATTTATGCAGCAATTACATTGCAGCTGACCTGTTAATGATGACAACATTTCCTATGTATGTAAAGCAGCATTAATGATTCGGAGATGCCGGTGTTGGACTGGGGTGTACAAAGTTAAAAATCACACACACCAGGTTATAGTCCAACAGGTTTAATTGGAAGCACACTAGCTTTTGGAGCGACGCTCCTTCACCTCCACAATCACCTGATGAAGGAGCGTCGCTCCGAAAGCTAGTGTGCTTCCAATTAAACCTGTTGGACTATAACCTGGTGTTGTGTGATTTTTAGCATTAATGATGTAAGTCCATTCGCAAAGCACAGATGATCATCCTATCACTGCCCATTATAGAGCTGTGAAATGGAAGTCATAGGGTGTAACTTGCCCTTGTTGTGAACACAATGGAGTTTTAATTGGTTTTGTCCACTTTTTGCATGAGACCCTGTAGTGATGAAGGAGTTGAAACTTGAACAAGGAACAGCTTCCCAGATGATCCTTAAGCAGCTGATCACCATTTAAATTGTCTGCTGTTGCTCATTAATGAGACTTTGACATGTTGATATTTTAATCAACAATACTTAACTACACCAGCAACCATCCCAACACACACAAACAAAGCTGTATCAGAACACTATTCCAATGAGCATCACACTGCAGCACAGGCGAACTTCGGAAAACAGAGGAGAACCACCTATACAACGTATTCAAAAAGAATGGATACTCAAAAAGTACAGTCCGCAGATTCCTCAAGAACAAACCATGACAAGCAGACTAAACACAGCCAGAAACCCTAACCACCTTACCATACATCAAAGAAGTTTCAGAAATGACAGCCAGACTACTCAAAAAGACACAACCCTCTCTCCCTCGTAGCCCTACACACAGAGGAAAAAAACCACCATTTCGACTGGGACAACACATCTATCCTGGGACAGGCTAAGCAAAAACATGCCAGAGGATTCCTAGAGGCCTGCCACTCCAAGTACAACGCCATAAACAAACATATTGATCTAGATACCATCTATCAACCCCTCAGAAAACGAACAGGAAATGACACCCCTGGAACCCCATCCAGGACAAACATATAAATAGAAAGCAGGAGACAACAGCTTCGCTTCACTTGGAGATCGCCACTGATGATGTTACCTAGCCAGGTAATGAAACGTCTGGATATCAAACCTACAGCTCAGCGAACAAACCTACACCCTTTAATTAACCCGTTCAGACATGTTATGACACATGTCTAAAGCATGTGTGACTTGAACCTGGATCTTCTAGGCCCAGAGGTAGGCACACTATGCCTGCACCACAAGAGCCCTCAAACTTTGCTGTATAGTTCTTTACCCAATGCCAATTCCAACAGTGGTCAGCTGATTAAGTGTCAAAGATGTTGCATAGAAAGTTAGCACTATTTATCACCTTAACCATTCACTTGATGTTGAATGTCTGAAGACATTTAAAACATTGTGATATTTGAAACATATTGTGATATTTGAAACATATTGTGATATTTCTGTGATAATTTGCAAAGATTTTACCAACAATCTAGCTGTATCTTTTTCTGCAAATCCTTAAAAACTTCACTTTAAAAATTTGAACGCTGTGGCTCCCTATGTTATAGGAGTTCCAAGGAGGAAATGGAGCAGACTAGGAGATGGAACTGGTTGGGAATTAGGACATACCTAGAGATAAGGTTTTCTTAGCCAGTAGTCTACTCTGCTTCAAAGTGGACCAGTTGGAGCAGGAACCCCACCAGAATTTGAGAAGGGTGACAGAAGTGATATTAGTACAAAGCAGTGAACTGATTAGTAGATAGTGGGCACGTTGCTTTTGTCCACTTTAAAGCTACATTAGGGGAAGGGGAGAGTTCTAGCTGCTTCTTTTTAAAAGAAAACTTAGTTACTTTTCTCCTGGGCTTGAGTTTTTTTTTAACTAAAGGTATGGCAAGGGAACTTAGTCCCATGTGTTGCACAACCTGCAGTATTTGGGAAATCCTGAAGCTCCTGGCATGTCCATTGCCTGCAGGAAGTGACACCAGTTTGATCAACTTGAGTACTGGGTTTCAGAGTCTGGGTGTTGGCTGGAGTCATCCCTGTGCATTATCAGACTGAGAGTTACAATGACAGTATGTCTTTAGATGTTGTCACACTGCACTGAAGGAAGTGCAGTCAAAGAGCGAATGGGTGGCCATCAGTGAGAAGAAGGGTGGCAGGCAGGGAGTCAGGGATAGCCCCAGACTGCACCTCACTCAACAACAGGTATTCTGTATTGAAAACAGGTGAGAATGACAATTTCTCTGGGGACTGCAGTCAGAACCCAGCTGCACCAGGATGGACCTGACAGAGAGGAAGAACAATAGTGGCAGGTGGACCAGCTTTCACAAAACCTGTTTTGCATTTATGCTCCTCAACAGCCTGCATCACTGGAGTTAGATTCATGAGATCAATCCTGTTAGTGTGATCACAAAACCAACTATATATCTATAGTATATCATATGAGTTGTGTATCTGCTGTGTTCCTTTAAGCTCAATGAGTACAAACTTCTTCAGCTACTTTGCTACTTTCAGGAATAAAAGAATGACTAGGGTAGGAATAGATCCAGTCAAGGATAGTAGTGGGAAGTTGCGTGTGGAGGCTGAAGAGATTGGGGAGACACTGAATGAATACTTTTCGTCAGTATTCAATCAGGAACAGGACATTGTTGCCAATGTGAATACTGAGTCACAATTAAGTAGAATGGATGGCTTTGAGGTATGTAGAAAAGAGGTGTTGGAAATTCTGGAAAGGGTGAAAATAGATAAGTCCCCCTGGGCCTGATGGCATTTATCCTAGGATTCTCTGGGAAGCAAGGGAGGAGATTGCAGAGCCATTGGCCTTGATTTTTATGTCCTCGTTGTCGACAGGA